>NC_142463.1:35992604-36297479 GCF_049115385.1 Moschus berezovskii
ATACCCTGACTCATGCATTGAACTTGGACTGGCAATCTATTTCACATATGATAATATACATTTTTCAACGCTATTCTCTCAAATCATCCCACCCTCGCCTTCTCCCACAGAGTCCAGAAGTCTGTTCTTTACATCTGTGTCTCTTTTGCTGTCTTGTATATAGGGCCATTGTTACCATCTTTCTAAATTCCATATATATGTGTTAATATAGTGTATTGGTGTTTTTCTTTCTGACTTCACTGTGTATAATAGGCTCCAGTTTCATCCACCTCATTAGAACTGATTCAAATGTGTTCTTTTTAGTAGCTGAGTAATATTCCACTAGAGAAGGGAATGGCAAACCACTTCAGTATACTTGCCTTGAGAACCCCATGGACAGTATCAAAAAGCAAAATTATAGGATACTGAATGAGGAATTCCCCAGGTTGGTAGGTGCCCAGTATGCTACTGGAGATCAGTGGAGAAATAACTCTAGAAGGAATGAAGGGATGGATCCAAAGAAAACCAATACCCAGTTGTGGATGTGACTGGTGATAGAAGCAAGGTCCAATGCTGTAAAAAGCAATAATGCATAGGAACCTGGAATGTTAGGTCCATGAATCAAGGCAGATTGGAAGTGGTCAAACAGGAGATGGAAAGAGTGAACATAGACATTCTAGGAATCAGCGAACTAAAATGGAGTGGAATGGGTGAATTGAACTCAGTTGACCATTATATCTACTACTGTGGGCAGGAATCCCTTAGAAGAAATGGAGTAGCCATCATGGTCAACAAAAGAGTCCGAAATGCAGTACTTGGATGCAATCTTAAAAATGACAGAATGATTTCTGTTCGTTTCCAAGGCAAACCATTCAATATTACAGTAATCCAGGCCTATGCCCCAACCAGTAACGCTGAAGAAGCCGAAGTTGAACGGTTCTATGAAGACCTACAAGACCTTTTAGAACTAACACCCAAAAAAGATGTCCTTTTCATGATAGGGGACTGGAATGCAAAAGTAGGAAGTCAAGAAACACCTGGAGTAACAGGTAAATTTGGCCTTGGAGCACGAAATGAAGCAGGGCAAAGGCTAATAGAGTTTTGCCAAAAGTATGTACTGGTCATAGCAAACACCCTCTTCCAACAACACAAGAGAAGACTCTACACATGGACATCACCAGATGGTCAACACCAAAACCAGATTGATTATATTCTTTGCAGCCAAAGATGGAGCTCTATACAGTTAGTAAAAACAAGACAAGGAGCTGACTGTGGCTCAGATCATTAACTCCTTATTGCCAAATTCAGACTTAAATTGAAGAAAGTAGGGAAAACCACTAGACCATTCAGATATGACCTAAATCAAATACCTTATGATTGTACAGTGGAAGTGAGAAATAGATTTAAGGGACTAAATCTGATAGATAGAGTAACTGATGAACTCTGGACGTGGTTTGTGACATTGTACAGGAGACAGGGACCAAGACCATCCCCATGGAAAAGAAATGCAAAAAAGCAAAATGGCTGTCTGAGGAGGCCTTACAAATAGCTGGGAAAAGAAGAGAAGTGAAAGGCAAAGGAGAAAAGGAAAGATATAAGCATCAGAATCCAGAGTTCCAAAGAATAACAAGGAGAGATAAGAAAGCCTTCCTCAGCGATCAATGCAAAGAAATAGAGGAAAACAACAGAATAGGAAAAACAAGAGACCTCTTCAAGAAAATTAGAGATTCCAAGGCAACATTTCATGCAAAGATGGGCTCGATAAAGGACAAAAATGGTATGGACCTAACAGAAGCAGAAGATATTAAGAAGAGGTGGCAAGAATACACAGAAGAACTGTACAAAAAAGATCTTCATGACCAAGATAATCACGATAACGTGATCACTGACCTAGAGCCAGACATCTTGGAATGTGAAGTCAAGTGGGCCTTAGAAAGCATCACTACGAACAAAGCTAGTGGAGGTGATGGAATTCCAGTTGAGCTATTTCACATCTTGAAAGATGATGCTGTGGAAGTGCTGCCCTCAATATGCCAGCAAATTTGGAAAACTCAGCAGTGGCCACAGGACTGGAAAATATGTCTTCATTCCAATCCCAAAGAAAGGCAATGCCAAAGAATGCTCAAACTACCGCACAATTGCACTCATCTCACATGCTAGTAAAGTCATGCTCAAAATTTGCATTCCCACCAACAGGATAAGAGGGTTCCCTTTTCTCTGCACTCTATCCAGCATTTATTATTTGTAGATTTTTTGATAGCCGCCATTCTGACTGGCATGAGATGGTACCTCATTGTGGTTTTGATTTGCATTTCTCTGATTATGAGTGATGTTGAGCATCTTTTCATGTGTTTGTTAGCCATCTGTATGTCTTCTTTGGAGAAATGTCTGTTTAGTTCTTTGGCCCATTTTTTTTTTTTTTTTTTTTGATTGTGCCACTTATTTTTCTGGAATTGACCTCCAGGAGCTGCTTGTATATTTTGGAGATTAATTCTTTGTCAATTGCTTCATTTGCTATTATTTTCTCCCATTTTGAAAGCTGTCTTTTCACCTTGCTTATAGTTTCCTTCATTGTGTAAAAGCTTTTAAGTTTAATTAGGTCCCATTTGTTTAATTTTGCTTTTATTTCCATTACTCTGGGAGGTGGGTCATAGAGGATCCTGCTGTGATTTATGTGAGAGAGTGTTTTGCCTATGTTTTCCTCTGTGAGTTTTATAGTTTCTGGTCTTACATTTAGATCTTTAATCCATTTTGAGTTTATTTTTGTGTACGGTGTTAGGAAGTGTTCTAGTTTCATTCTTTTACAAGTGGTTGACCAGTTTTCCAAGCACCACTTGTTAAAGAGATTGTCTTTTCTCCATTGTATATTCTTGCCCCTTTTGTCAAAGATAAGGTGTCCGTAGGTGCATGGATTTATCTCTGGGCTTTCTATTTTGTTCCATTGATCTATGTTTCTGTCTTTGTGCCAGTACCATACTGTTTTGATTACTGTAGCTTTGTAGTAGAGTCAGAAGTCAGGCAGGTTGATTCCTCCACTTCCATTCTTTTTTCTCAAGACTGCTTTGGCTATTCAGGTTTTTTTGTATTTTCATACAAATTGTGAAATTATTTGTTCTAGTTCTCTGAAAAATACTGTTGGTAGCTTGATACAGATTGCATTGAATCTATAGATTGCTTAGGTAGTATACTCATTTTTACTATATTGATTCTTCCAATCCATGAACATGATATATTTCTCCATCTTTTGTGTTATCTTTGATTTTTTTCGTCAGTGTTTTATAGTTTTCTATATAGAGGTCTTTTGTTTCTTTAGGTAAATTTATTCCTAAGTATTTTATTCTCTTTGTTGCATTGGTTAATGGAGTTGTTTCCTTAATTTTTCTGTTTTCTCATTGTTAGTGTATAGGAATGCAAGGGATTTCTGTTTGTTGATTTTATATCCTGAAACTTTACTATATTCATTGATTAGCTCTGGTAATTTTCTGGTGGAGTCTTTAGGGTTTTCTATGTAGAGGATCTTGTCATTTGCAAACAGTGAGAGTTTTACTTCTTCTTTCCCAATCTGGATTCCTTTTATTTCTTTTTCTTCTCTGATTGCTGTGGCTAAAACTTCCAAAACTATGTTGAATAGTAGTGGTGAGAGTGGGCATCCTTGTCTTGTTCCTGACTTTAAGGGAAATGCTTTCAATTTTTCACTATTGAGAATGTTTGCTGTGGGTTTATCATATATGGCTTTTATTATGTTGAGATATGTTCCTTCTATGCCTGCTTTCTGGAGGGTTTTTATCATAAATGTATGTTGAATTTTGTCAAAGGCTTTCTCTGCATCTATTAACATAATCATGTGGGTTTTATCTTTCAATTTGTTAATGTGGTGGATCACATTGATTGATTTGCTAATAGTGAAGAATCCTTGCAACCCTGGGATAAAGCCCACTTGGTCATGATGTATGGTCTTTGTAATATATTGTTGGATTCTGTTTGCTAGAATTTTGTTAAGGATTTTTGCATCTATGTTCATCAGTGATATTGGCCTGTAGTTTTCTTTTTTTGTGGCATCTTTGTCTGGTTTTGGTATTATGGTGATGGTGGCCTCATAGAATGAGTTTGAAAGTTTCCCTTCCTCTGCAATTTTCTGGAAGAGTTTGAGTAGGATAGGTGTTAGCTCTTCTCTAAATTTTTGGTAGAATTCAGCTGTGAAGCCGTCTGGTACTGGGCTTTTGTTTGCTGGGAGATTTTTTTTATTACAGTTTCAATTCCTGTGCTTGTAATGGGTCTGCTATGATTTTCTGTTTCTTCCTGGTTCAGTTTAGGAAAGTTACACTTTTCTAAGTATTTGTCCATTTCTTCCAAGTTATCCATTTCATTGGCATATAGTTGCTGATAGTCATCTCTTATGATCCTTTGTATTTCTGTACTGTTGTGATTTCTCCAGTTTCGTTTCTTATCTTGTTGATTTGATTCTTCTCCCTTTGTTTCTTGATGAGTCTGGCTAATGGTTTGTCTATTTTATTTATCTTCTCAAAGAACCAGCTTTTAGCTTTGAAACTTGAAATAGCTCAACTGGAATTCCATCACCTCCACTAGCTTTATTCGTACTGATGCTTTCTAAGGCCCACTTGACTTCACATTCCAAGATGTCTGGCTCTAGGTCAGTGATCACGTTATCGTGACTATCTTGGTCGTGAAGATCTTTTTTGTACAGTTCTTCTGTGTATTCTTGCCACCTCTTCTTAATATCTTCTGCTTCTGTTAGGTCCATACCATTTCTGTCCTTTATCGAGCCCATCTTGGCATGAAATGTTGCCTTGGAATCTCTAATTTTCTTGAAGAGGTCTCTTGTTTTTCCTATTCTGTTGTTTTCCTCTATTTCTTTGCATTGATCACTGAGGAAGTCTTTCTTTTCTCTCCTTGCTATTCTTTGGAACTCTGCATTCAGATGCTTATATCTTTCCTTTTCTCCTTTGCTTTTCGCCTCTCTTCTTTTCAGCATCAAAAGGGGGAGAGAGCAATCAAGCCAGTAATCACACTCCTAAGTAAAAATGGGTACTAAAAATTGGATTCTTAAAGGTACAAAATTGATAACAAATACCAAAAAGCAAAGATTAAAAATCTAGAGTAGATGTTAGACTCTCAAAAATACAATATTAAAAAAAAATCACAAAAATTATAAAATATATATATATATATGAAATTTGCTTTAAAAATAGGATCTTTTTTTGTAAGATAATGGTAGGTTATAAAAATGAAAATTAAAAGAGTAATAAAGAACTTAAAATAGAAAAAATTAAAATTAAAAACATGATAATAGTAAAATATATCTAGGAATTTTTCTGGAGCTGTTGAGGGCAGTGTGGGATCAGTTCAGTTTCAGATAGTTCCTTGTTCCAGCTTATACTTCTTCTCAAGGTCTATAGGCCCCTTCCAATGTAGTCAGTGCTAACTACAGGATTTTAATCTTTTGCACCTGTCACGTCCAAATCGGTGCCCTCTTTGTTTATTTGTTTTCCTCTTTTCAAGTCTCTTCGGTGTCTAATTTTGGCCCTGACACAAGGGGGTGAGGGTGGTCACTTATTTAGGCTCATTTGTTCAGTTGTGCTGGGGGGTGGGGGGAACACTGCAAACAAATATCACTGGTGTGTGTGGGGAGTGCTTGCAGTGTCTGGGCCACACTGGGTTTGCCCCTGCTCACAGTGTGTGTTTTTTCCCAGTCTACACTGCTCAGGCTCTAAGTTGCTCTACAGGGAAACTGTAAAATGTACCCTGGGTTGTGTGCACTTCCCAGGACTAAGCCGCTCAGTTTCAGGTTCTTAGGTACTCGACAATGGCACAGTCTTGGTTGGGACTGTATTCTGTGCCCTTCCCAGGTCCAAGCAGCACAAGCGACCAGGTGCTTGGTAAGCACGCTGTCCTGGGTGGGCAGTGTGTCTTATCACCTCCCTGGTCCCAGCTGCTTTTTTCTGGATGTGCAGTGGGAGCACTGTCTCAGGTGTGCCCTGTGTCTCCTCTAGGGAGCAGATCTCTGGCTGCTACCCTCCTGGTGGATGTCAACCACCCAGGATCCCAGGAAGACTTGGTTAGCAACTGGGAGCCTGCTCACAGTTTGGTAGAGGATGCCATCTCTGGTGCTGAGATTGCCCCTCACCTTTTGACTCTAGCTGATGCCCATCTGCCTCTCTGCCTCTGGCAGGGGGAGGGGCCTATCCGCAGCTGGCTAGCTCTCCTCTGGTATTGGCTCAGTCCTTTGTTCTGTGAGTGGGCCAGGCTGTATCTAGAGCTTTTCACAGGAAAGTTCTCTCTCTCTCTCTTTTTTAAAAATCTCTCTGGGTTGCTATCTCACATAGCTCTCTCAGATTGTCTTCAGGGTATTCAGGCCCAGTCCTTACTCTAAGCATGCAGCCCAGGCTCCCTGTTCAGCCCCCACTCGCTGCTGGCAGATGTGAGCGTCTGGGCTACTTCTCCACTGGGAGTTGAGGTTAGGTGAGTAGTCTGTAGGTTTTTTTATTTTTTTCTCCCGGTTTTGTTGCCCTCTGATATTCCAAAACTCCCCACAGACCCACCCGTGAGAGTGTTTCCTGGTGTTTGGAGACTTCTCCATCACGACTCCCTCCCTGGAATGGTCTCCGTCCCTAACTCTTTTGTCTCTCTTTTTATCTTTTATATTTTGTCCTACCTCCTTTCGAAGAGAATGGGCTGCCTTTCTGGGTGCCTGGTGTCCTCTGTCAGCATTCAGAAGTTATTTTGTGGAATTTGTTCAGCATTCAAATGATCTTTTGATGAATTTGTGGGGGAGAAAGTGGTCTCCCCATCCTAGTCCTCCACCATCTTAGGACCGCCTCTCTGCTGATTAGGATTTAATTGCCCAACCAACTTGTAATTCAATTGCAGTATAATTGAACCTCATGTAATTGGCATCACAAACAGCAGACAATTGGAAAAGTTGTACATACATTGAGTACATTGTCCTCTACTGGCTGCACTGTGATGTAGAAGACAAATCAAGGATACAATAGCTATGATTAGAAATTACTAATGATTTAGCTTTTCAATCAACTAGGCTTTCAGTTTTCATGATCGCATATAATTATCAGAAGAATTTTATGTAGTATGTTGTGTTAATCATTCTTTATTTTTGGATTTTATTTATTTTTCATTTATTCTAATTTTATTGGGGTACAATGACAAAATGGATGGATGGCATCACCAACTCGATGGACATGAGTTTGAGTGAACTCTGGGAGTTGGTGATGGACAGGTAGGCTTGGCGTGCTGTGATTCATGGGGTTGCAAAGAGTTGGGCACGACTGAGCGACTGAATTGAACTGAACTGAACTGAATGACAAAAAATGTATATATTTATTGCATACAATGTAATGATTTGATATGCATCATGAAATAATTTACACATTCAAACTAACACTTGTAATACCTTCCATAGCTACCATTTTACCATTTTGTGTATTTATGATTAGAACACTTAATCCTTACTCTGTTAACAAATTCAAGTACAAAATAGTGTTGTTTTTATTGATTGTTGTATTTCACTTTATTTTTATAATCTAATAAAACATGTTTTAACTGTAAAATATTCAACTGCAGAGAATTTCTGACAGATACAACTTTTGTAAGAAAAAGGCTTCTCCTGGGACACTCTGAAGTTTTGTCATTCTTTTCCTCTGTTTTGTCTAAAAACAATTTTATTGAAGTACAGTTGATTTACAATGTTGTATTTGTTTCTGCATTTGATACACAGCAAAGTGAATCAGTTATCCGTTCAGTTCAGTTCAGTCGCTCAGTCGTGTCCGACTCTGCGCGACCCCATGAATCACCGCACGCCAGGCCTCCCTGTCCATCACCAACTCCCATTCCTCATTCAGTAGCCTATCACTTTGCCTTTTCATACCGTTCATGGGGTTCTCAAGGCAAGTACACTGAAGTGGTTTGCCATTTCCTTCTCCAGTGGACCACATTCTGTCAGACTTCTCCACCATGACCCAGCCATCTTCGGTGGCCCCACACGGCATGGCTTAGTTTCATTGAGTTAGACAGGGCTGTGGTCCGTGTGATCAGATCAACTAGTTTTCTGTGATTATGATTTCAGTGTGTCTGCCCTTTGATGCCCCCTTGCAATACCTACCGTCTTATTTGGGTTTCTCTTACCTTGGTCTTGGGGTATCTCTTCACAGATGCTTCAGCAAAGCACAGCCGCTACACCTTACCTCGGATCCTGTGCCCGCGCAGCCACCGCCTCTTGGATGTGGGGCAGCTCCTCTCCGCCACACTTCTGCGCGTGGTCGGTTGCGCTGGGCCGAATCAGTTACATGTATACATATTTCTACTCTTTTTTAAAATTATATTCCCATTATATTCTCATTACATAGTATTGAGTAGAGTTCCCTGTGCTATACAATAGGTCCTTTTTAGTTACCTATTTTATATATAGTAATAGTAGTAGTGTTAGTCGTTTAGTCATGTCTGACTCTTTGTAATCCCTCAGACTGTATGTAGCCCGCCAGGCTCCTCTGTCCATGGGATTCGCCAGGCAAGAATACTGGAGTGGGTTGCCATTCCCTTCTGCAGATGATCTTCCCAACCCAAGGATCGAACCCAAGTCTCCTGCATTGCTGGCAGATTCTTTACTGCCTGAGCTACAGGGAAGACTATTTTTTATATAGTAATGTGTGTATGTCAGTCCCAATTTCCCAATTTATCCCAAGCTCCCTCTTCCCCCATGGTATCCGTAAGTTTATTTTCACATCTGTGAATACATATTTTTCTTCCTATATATGCCTAGGAGTGGGATTGCTGAATAATATGGTAAGTCTATTTTTAATTTCTTAAGGAATCTCCATACTGTTCTTCATAGTGGTTGTACCAATTTATATCCCCACGAATAGTACATATTCTCTTTTTTTCCACACTCACTCCAGCATTTATTGTTTGCCAACTTTTTGATGATAGCCATTCTTACCAGTGTAAGGTGATGTATCATTGTAGTTTTGATTTACATTTCTCTTTAATTAGTGATGTTGAGCACATTTTCATGTGCTTTTTGACCACCTATATGTCTTCTTTGGAACAATGTCTATTTAGATCTTCTGCCCATGTCTTTTTTTTTTTTAATTGAGCTGCATGAATTTGTATATTTGAGGGATTAACCACTTGTCAGTCTCTTTGTTTGCAGATATTTTCTCCTGTTCTGTGGGTTCTCTTTTCATTTGGTTTATGGTTTCCTTTTCTGTACAAAAGCTGTTAAGTTTAATTAGGTCTCATTTGATTGTTTTTATTTTCAATACTCTACGAGGTGGATCAAAAAAGATTTTGCTGCAATTTTTCATGTAAGAGAGTATTCTACCTATGTTTTCCTGTAAGAGTTTTAGAATATCTGGTCTTAAATTTAGGTCTTTAATCCATTCTGAGTTTATCTTTGTGTATGGTGTTAGAGAATGTTCTAATTTCGTTCTTTTACATGTAGCTGTCCAGTTTTCCCAACACCACTTGTTGAAGAGACTGTGTTTTCTCTACTGTATATTGTCTCTCTATTGTACATTGTCTTTTTTGTCACAGATTAGGTGGCTATATATGCATGGGTTTATCTTGGGCTTTCTATTCAGTTCCACTGATGCATTTTCCTGTTTTGTGCCAGTACCACACTGTCTTCATTACTACAGCTTTGAAGTATAGTCTAAGGTTGGGGAGCCTGATTCCTCCAGCTCTGTTTTCCTTTCTCAAGGTGGCTTTGGCTATTTGGGGTCTTTTGTGTTTCCATGTGTGAAAAGGCTTCCCTGGTAGCTCAGAAGGTAAGGAATCTGCCTACAATACACAAATTGTCAAAACTTTTGTTCTGTGAAAAATGCTATTGGTAATTTAACAGGGATTGCATTGACTCTGTAGATTACTTTGGGTAATATAGTCATTTTTACAATATTGATTCTTTCAATCCAAGAACATACTATGTCTCTCCATCTGTTTGTGTCATTTTTTGATTTCTTTCATTGGTGTCTTATAATTTTCTGAGTACAGGCCTTTTGTTTGCTTACATAGGTTTATTTCTAGGTATTTTATTCTTTC
Source organism: Moschus berezovskii (assembly GCF_049115385.1). NCBI lineage: Eukaryota > Metazoa > Chordata > Mammalia > Artiodactyla > Moschidae > Moschus > Moschus berezovskii. The sequence goes on from NC_142463.1 coordinate 36,002,655, forward strand.
TGAAGCAATGGTAAATGGGATTATTTCTTTAACTTCTGTTTCTGATCTTTTTTGTTAGTATATAGGAATACAAGAGATTCCTATATTAATTTTGTATTTTGCTACTTTATCAAATTCACTGATGAGCTCTAGCAGTTTTCTGGTAGCATTTTTAGAATTTTCTATGTATAGTATCATGTCAGTTACAGTGGCAGTTTTATTTGTTCTTTTCCAGTATGGATTCCTTTTCTTTTTTCCCTCTGATTGTCATGGTTAAGACTTCCAAAGCCAGTCTTATTCCTGATGTTAAAAGGAAATGCTTTCAGTTTTTTTTAACCTGAGAATGATGTTTGTTGTATAAAATACAGTGTTAGTATTATTAACCAGTTACCATGCTTTACTTTAGACCCCCAGAACTTATTAATATAATTGAAACTTTATACCCTTTGATCAACATCTCCCTGTTTCCCACATCCCCATTGCCTGACAATGGTCATTCTACTCTTTGTTTCTGTGGATTTTTTTTTTTGGATTCCACATACAAGTGAGATCATACAGTATTTGTCTTTCTGTGTCTGACTTATTAGTTAGCCTAATGTTTTCCAGATTTGTGCCTGCTGTCATAAGTAGCTGGATTTTCTTCTTTTTATGGCTGAATAATATTCCTGTGTTTTTATATGCATGTGCATGTATAAGTATATAATTTTCTCTATCCATTCATGTGATGAATACTTAAGTTGTTTCCATGTCTTGCCAATTGTGAATAATACTTCAATGAATATGGGAGTGCAAATATCTCTTCAAGATATCACTTTCATTTCCTCTGGATATATACTCAGATGTACATTGCTTATGGATTGCTTGATCATATGATTATATTCCATTTTAAGAAATCAAAGCCTGGAACATTTCAGTATTTTGCTTAAGACCACATAGCAACATTTAGAAGCAAACCTTTGTCTGTCTGACTCTAAAGTCTCTTCTCTTTTCCACTTTCTCACAATCACTCTACTTTACAATAGTCTAGTTGTGGGTCATTGCCTACTTAGCCTAGATTCTAGAATCTCTGCCACTTTGATGACCCTTAGTGACTATAGTGTTTGGGGCTCAGTCGTGTCTGACTCTTTGCAACCCCATGATCTGCCCGCCAGACTCCTCTGTCTATGGGGTTTCCCAGGCGAGAGTACTGGAGTGGGTTGCCATTTCCTTCTCCAAAGGGTCTTCCCGACCCAGGGATTGAACCCAGGTCTCCTTACTGTGGGCAGATTCTTAACTTCTGAGCCACCAGGGAACTCCCTTAGTGATTATAGGTGCCAGATTATCTGTGCTCAACTGTTAATGTATAACTTTTATGTTTGTCACGTGTTGGAACACTTTTGTTAGTTCTATTTTATTTTTCTGTTAATAATAAGCATGAAGTAAGGGTGATAGCATACACCACCTGAAATATATAATAGATACATTCATAGGAGCATGTAAAGAGGGAAATGGGATCTGCCTTTCCTAAATTAATTATGTAAAAGTCTTCATTGGCAGGGTTTATAGATTACAAGTCTGGATGGTAAGACCAGTTTTCCTTGGCTAAGCTGATGATTCCTAGAATCAGAATTACAACTCCCCTAGAGTCAGACTTCTAACAGATTTCACCCTTGGTGCCAATTATGTTTAATTCCTTCATTTGGCAAGTATATAGTGAACACCTTTTATGACCACTCCCTGGAAATGACACAGTGAACAAACCTGAAAGTCTGCTGCTAAGGAGCTTTATTCTAGTGACTGCTTGGCCCAGGTATAGTGGCAAGAAGATAACAAGCATTTGCTTCTATTTAACTCAGGTTGTAGGCTTGTTGAGGACAGAGAACTGATGTCCTTTGATTTCATTTAGCCTAATATCATCCCTAGATATGAACAATAGAGCTGGGCACACAGAATTTATGCCATGAATGATTTTTCAATGAATACATAGCCTAGAGGCCTAGTATATTTTTGTCTGGATAAGACTCTGCTGCCAACCAGCACATCACTTTTCATGAAATCTGGCCTAGGGGAACTTTGTGTCAGTGTGTAAGGCTTCCTAGAGGGAAAATAACCTCTACTATTTATGCAAAGGGTCTATTTTTGCCTGAAGGGCCCTATAACTTCAACATCCTAGTGGCCTTATTCTCAAAGACAAATGCAGAAGACCCTTTGGGGTATGAGGCACACATTCAATAGCCAGTGAATACCCTGCAAAACAGAAGTGTTCTTTTCAACCATTCCACCTCTGTTGAACTGCCAACCATGGCACTGGGCAATGAGCAATCCAGTAATGACCCAACAATCTGGCCTTGAGAATCTTACAAGCTAGTGGGAAGGAAATAATCAAGATAGTTTACAGTTATTGAGGGCTCAGCATTCTGAACTCCATTAACCATCTAAGGAATCCTATCTATCCCTTGATAAAAGTTAGAAGCCTTAAGATTGGTTAGTTTGCTCAAGGTCACACACAGTTCCTACATGGCAGACCTAGAATCACAGTTCATGGATATCTAACACCATAATCTGTGACTTAACCAGGATAACACAGCCTCTCAGTAATAATTCCACAGAAATTCTGGGTACATGCTTTTGAGGGCCAACAGTCAAGCTGTCAAAAATCTAACTATCTGGGTTCAAGCCTTGCCTTTTCTACTTGACAGTGTATTTAGTCTGTCTATATTTCCTTCGGAGAAGGCAATGGCAAGCCACTCCAGTACTCTTGCCTAGAAAATCGCATGGACAGAGGAGCCTGGTGGGTTGCAGTCCATGGGGTCGCTACTATTCGGACACGACTGAGCGACTTCACTTTCACTTTTCACTTTCACACATTGGAGAAGGAAATGGCAACCCACTCCAGTGTTCTTGCCTGGAGAATCCCAGGGACGGGGGAGCCTGGTGGGCTTCCGTCTGTGGGGTCACACAGAGTCGGACACGACTGAAGTGACGCAGCAGCAGCAGCATATTTCCTTACTCATGAATATGGATAATATTAGTACCTACCTTAGAGCATTGTTGAGGATACTGTGAGTTAAATGAGATGCTCAAACTTCATTGATGCTTACTTAGGAATTGCTACCCCTGTCATTAGGGCAATGATTTTTCACTCCCCTGTAACTGATTTTCTTGATGGCCCTTTTTGTAGGGGCAGAAACAGGAAAAGAGAGGGTGGTTTCTTTCCTTCACATTTAGGGACTAAATCGTTAACCCTTCTTAAATATGAAAGTAGCATCAGACCCAGGCTATGCTCAAGTACAGAAGCAGTTATGGAAGAGAGGAAATTAGTACTTCCACCATTTTTGCCTTCAGACTGTCTTTCCCAGCTAGGGATTGTGTACACATAAACTTTCCACTAAATCTACTCCACATTTAGTTTTCTTTTTCAGTAACATGAACACAAAGAGCTGAGGACAACCCAGACAGATAGTATTTTCAGATGAAAGGTCAAAGGTTATTAAGCACATCACCAACCCACCTATTTTTATAGAAAACCTGAACACATGCAATTTGTATTAAGGCTTTAAAAATAATCAGAAGTGTCAGATCATTTTTATATAATTCTAATGTAGCTTATGTATAGATTATTGCTCAAAATTACTTTTTAAAAGTCTGGATCTTTGTTTCTGGGTTAGACACACTGAGTTTTTGCTTCTTTGTAGAGTTAAACAGTAATAATAAACAACCTAAAAGTGCAGTGGCAAAACAAATGAACAAATTTCATTCAGGAAGCTGAGTAGAAACTTTTTATTATAGGCAGAAATAGCAGAATCTTTAGAACTTTTGGACTGAGGAAATTAAGCTGTCCTTTTTCATGAATCCTCAGACAGAAGAAAAATGTATGAGAGTATATGTGTTCATGTATATGTACCTGTGTGTGTATGTGTGCATAGTTGTATATGCATGTGTAGATATGCATGTGCAATCATGGGCAGACATGTGGATACATCCATGTACTGGAGTTAGACTTGGTCATACAGCCCTCCATGAATGTGGAAGAGGGAAAGGAGCCATGTAACACAGAAATGCTTGTCACTCATGAGGTCATGAGATATCTGAGTTAGTAAATTAGATGGGATTTCTTGGGACAATAATCATACCTCTTACCTTTTATTGGGAATTTACTAGATTACTCCACACCATATATAACTGACTTAAAATCCTCTTTAAAACCCTATGAAATTGGCATTAGATTTCCTGTTTTACAGATGAGGGAAATGAATCTCAGAAAGGTTAAAGGTAGGAATTGAATATTAATTTCAGTGGCTCCAGAGTCTCACTCTTTCTATAAAACCCCACTTCTGAGACAATCTTTATACTCTTCTTTAAAATTGAAGTATAGTTGACTTACAATATTATATTAATTTTGGGTGTACAGCATAGTGAATCAAAATTTTTATAAATTATACTCCATTTAAAGTTATAAAATATTGGCTAAATCCCCCATGATGTCCGATATATCCTTGTAGGTTATTTTTATACATCAAAGTTTATAGCTCTTAATCCCCTACTCCAATCTTAGAGAATCCCCCTTCTTTCTCCTACTGGTAAACACTAGTTTGTTTTCTTTGAGTTTGTTTTTGTTTGTTATGGTCATTCACTTAAAAAAAATTTTTTTTAATATTCCACATATATGTAATAACATACAGTGTTTTTTCTCTTTTCTGAATTATTTTTCTAAGTATAATACCCTTCAGGTCCATACATAGTGTCAAAAATGGAAATATTTTTATGGCAGAGTAGTATTCCACAGAAGTGAGGAAACAGACTCTTGGAGGGCACAGACAAAACCTTGTGTACACCAGGACCCAGAAGAAAGGAATAGTGACCCCATAAGAGAACGAGTGAGCCAGACTTGTGTGTGAGTATCCAGGAGTCTCCTGTGAAGATGTAGGTTGACAATGGCCTGCCACGGGGTCAGGAGCACTGAATACAACAGTCCTGGGAGCTGCGGGGTGTTCTGGCATAAGTCCTTTTGAAGGAGGTCACCATTACCCCTACCATATCTTGGCCTCAGGCCAAACAATAGGGAGGGAACACAGCCCCACCCATCAACAGAAAATTGGGTGAACGTTTATGAGCATGGCCCCACCCATCAGAACAAGACCCAGATTCCCCCACAGCCTGTGGGACCTCCCATCAGGAGGCTACCACAAGGCTCTTATCCTTATCCATCAGAGGGCAGACAGAATGAAAACCACAATCACAGAAAACTAACCAAACTGATCACATGGACCACAACCTTGCCTAATTCAATGAAACTGAGCCATGCTGTGTAGGGCCACCCAAGATGAATGGGTCATGGTGAAGAGTTCAGACAAAATATGGCCCACTGGAGAAGGGAATGGCAAACCATTTCAGTATCCATGCTTTGAGACCCCCATGAACAGTATGAAAGGCAAAAAGATGACACTGAAAGATAAGCACACCAGGTCAGTAGGTGCCCAATATGCTACTGGAGAAGAGTGGAGAAATAGCTCAACAAGGAATGAAGAGGCTGAGGCAAAGCAAAAACAATGCCCAGTGGTGGATGTGATGGAAGTATAGTCCAATGATATAAAGAACAATATTGCACAGGAGTCTGGAATGTTAGGTCCATGAATCAAGGTAAATTGGAAGTGGTCAAACAGGAGATGGCAAGAGTGAACATCGACATTTTAGGAATCAGTGAACTAAAATGGACCAGAACGGGTGAATTTGATTCAGATGACCATTTACCTACTATGGGATTCCCTGGTGGCTCAGACAGTAAAGCATCTGACCACAATGCGGGAGACCCAGTTTCGATCCTTCAGTTGGAAAGATCCCCTGGAGAAGGAAATGGCAACCAACTCCAGTACTCTTGCCTAGAAAATTCCATGGATGTAGGAGCCTGGTAGGCTACAGTCCATGGGGTCACAAAGAGTTGCACATGACTGAGCAACTTCACTTCACTTCACTTACCTACTACTGTGGGCAAAAATCCCTTAGAAGAAATGGAGTAGCCCTCATAGGCAACAAAAGAGTCCAAAACGCAGTACTTGGGCACAATCTCAAAAACAATAGAATGATCTCTGTTTGTTTCCAAGGCAAACCATTCAATATCACAGTAATCCAAGTCTGCAGCAACAACTAATGCCGAAAAAGTTGAAGTTGAATGGTTCTATGAAGGCCTACAAAATCTTCCAGAACTAATATATATAAAAAAAAGTCCTTTTCATCATAGGGAACTGGAATGCAAAAGTAGGAAGTCAAGAGATAGCTGGAGTAACAGGCAAGTTTGGCTTTGGAGTACAAAATGAAGCAGGGCAAAGGCTAATAGAGTTTTGCCAAGAGAACCCACTGGTCATAGCAAACATCCTCTTCCAACAACACAGGACAAGATTCTACACATGGACATAACCAGATGGTCAATACTGAAGTCAGATTGATCATATTCTTTGCAGCCGAAGATGGAGAAGCTCTATACAGTCAGCAAAAACAAGACTGGGAGCAGATTGTGGTACAGACCATGAACTGCTTATTGCAAAAATGAGACTTAAATTGAAGAAAGTAAGGAAAACAACTGTGCCATTCATGTATGACCAAAATCAAATCCCTTATGATTATACAGTGGAAGTGACAAATATTCAAGGGATTAGATCTGATAGACTGAAAGCTTGAAGAGTTATGGATGGAGGTTCAAGACATTATACAGAAGGTGGTGATCAAAACCATCCCCCCAAAAAAGAAATGCAAAATGGTTGTCTGAAGGGGCCTTACAAATAGCTGAGAAAAGAAGAGAAGCAAAAGGCAATGGAGAAAAACAAAGATATCCATCTGAATGTGGAGTAACAAAGAATAGCAAGGAGAGATAAGAAAGTCTTCCTACATGATCAATGAAAAGAAATAGAGGAAAACAATAGAATTGAAAAGACTAGAGCTCTCTTCAAGAAAATTGGAGATACCAAGGGAACATTTCTTGCAAAGGTGGGCACAATGAAGGACAGAAATGGTATGGACCTAACAGAAGCGGCAGATATTAATAAGAGGTGGCAAGAATACACAGAAGAATTGTACAAAAAAGATCTTCATGACCCAGATAACCATGATGGTGTGATCACTCACCTAAAGACAGACATCATGGAATGCAAAGTCAAATGGGCCTTAGGAAACTTCACTATGAACAAACCTAGTGGAAGTGGGTGATGGAATTCCAGATGGAATTTGAGCTATTTCAAATCCTAAAAAATGATGCTGTGAAAGTGCTGCACTCAATATGTCAGAAAATTTGCAAAACTCAGCAGTGGCCACAGGACTATAAAAGCTCAATTTCATCCCTATCCCAAAGAAAAGCAATTTAAAAGAATGTTCAAACTACCACACAGTTGCACTCATTTCACATGCTGCAAGGTCATGATCAAAATCCTACAAGCTAGTCGTCAACAATACATGGACAGAGAACTCCCAGATGTTCAAACTAGATTTAGAAAAGGCAGAGGAACTAGAGATTAAATGGCCAGAATCCTTTGAATCATACAAAAAGCAAGAGAATTCCAGAAAAAGTCTACTTCTGCTTCATTGACTACGCTTTAGCTTTTAACTGTGTGGTTCATAACAAACTGGAAAATTCTTCAAGAGATAGCAATACCAGACCACCCGACCTGCCTCCTGAGAAATATGTATGCAGGTCAAAAAGCAACAGTTAGAATTGGACATGGAACAACAGACTGGTTCCAAATTGAGAAAGGAGTATGTCAAGACTGTATATTGTCACCCTGTTTATTTAACTTATATGCAGAGTACATCATGTGAAATGCCAAGATGGATGAAGCACAAGCTGAAGTCAAGATTGCCAGGAGAAATATCAATAACATCAGGTATGTAGATGACACCACCTTCATGACAGAAAGCGAAGAGGAACTAACCTTTTGATGAAGGTGAAAGAGCTGAGAGTGAAAAAGCTGGCTTAAAACTCAACATTCAAAACACTAAGATCATGGCATCCAGTCTCATCACTTCATGGCAAATAGATGGGGAAACAGTGACAGACTATTTTCTTGGGCTCTAAAATCACTGCAGATGGTGACTGCAGTCATAAAATAAAAAGACACTTGCTCCTTGGAAAGAAAGCTATGACAAACTGTATTAAAAAGCATAGACATTACTTTGTCAACAAACATCCATATAGTCAAAACTATGTTTTTCCCAGTAGTCATGTATGATGAGAGAGTTTGGCCATAAAGAAGGCTGAGTCCCAGAGAACTGGAGATCCAACAAGTTCATCCAAAAGGAGATCAGTCCTGGATGTTCATTGGAAGGACTGATGCTAAAGCTGAAACTCCAATACTTTGGCCACCTCATGTGAAGAGTTGACTCACTGGAAAAGACTCATGCTGGGAGGGATTGGGGGCAGGAGGAGAAGGGGACAACAGAGGATGAGACGGCTGGATGGAATCACCGACTTGATGCATATGAGTTTGGGTGAACTTCGGCAGTTGGTGATGGACAGGGAGGCCTGGAGGGCTGTGATTCATGGGGTCGCAAAGAGTCAGACACGACTGAGCAACTGAACTGAAGCTCATTTAACTTGCTTCTCTGTAAAAATTTTCATCCTTTCATTAAATCTGAATGGACGTTTTGTCAGGTAGAATATTGTTGGCTGTAGGCTTTCTCCCTTCATCACTGTAAATACCTTGTACCACTCCCTTCTGGCCTGTATAGTTTCTGCTGAAAAGTCAGCCGATAGCCTAATGGGAGTGCCTTTGTATGTAACCTGTTGCTTTTAATATTCTCTGTTATCTTTAATTTTTGCTATTTTAATTACAATGTGTCTTGGTATGATCCTCTTTGGGACTCTGCTTCCTGATCTTGAATATCTCTTTCCTTTCCCATGTTAGGGGAGTTTTCAGCTATTATGTATTCAAGTATGTAATCTGCCACTTTCTTTCTCTCTTCTTTTGGAACCCCTATAATGTGAATGTTAATATGCTTTATATTATCCCACAGGTCTCTTAAACTGTCCTCATTTCTTTTTTTTTCCAGCTTCAGTGATTTCCACTACTCTGTCTTCCAGCTCAGTGATCCTTTCCTTGGTGTTCTATAATCTACTCATTTCTTCTATTGATTTTTAATTTCAGTTATTGTATTCTTAATCTGGTGGTTACTTTTTATTTTCTAATTCTTTGTTAAAAACTTCTCACTCTGTTCATAACCTAATGTTCTAAATGCCCATAAACAGGAATAAAGAAGATGTGTGTGGGGTGTGTGCGTGTGTGTGTGTGTGTGTGAACAGAGACACGGATGTAGAGAACAAATATATGGGTATCAAAGGGGGAAGGGAGAATAGGAGGAATTGGGAGATTAGTATTTATGCATATACACTATCGATACTATGTATAAAATAGATAACTAATGAGAACATACTATATAGCACAGGGAAATCTATGTAATGCATTGTGGTACCTCAGTGGGAAGGAAGTCCAAAAGGTTGGGTCAACTGTATGGTTGATCCATTTTGCTATACAGTAGAAACTAATAAAACATTGTAAAGCAACTATATTCCAATAAAAATTAATTTAATGATTGCAGCAAAATCTTTTTGATCCATCTCCTAGAGTAATGGAAATAAAAACAAAAATAAATAGGACATAACTAAATCCAAAATATCTTACACAGCAGAGGAAACCGTTAGTAAAATGAAATGACAACCCACAGAATGGGGGAAAATATTTACAAATGATGTGACTGATGAGGGATAATGTTACAGAATTTACAAAGAGTTCATGTGGCTTAACATCAGAAAACAAACAACCCAATAAAAAAATGGGCAGATGTCTTCAATAGACATTTCTATAAAGAAGACATACAGATGGCCAAGAGGCACGTGAAAAGATGCTCAACAGCTGTAATTTTTAGATAATGCATATCAAAACTACAATAAGATATCACTTTACACCAGTCAGAATGGCCATTATCGAAAAGTCTGCAAACAATAAATTATAGAGAGGGTATGGAGAAAAGAGAACCTTCCTAGACTGTTCATGGGAATGTAATAATTTACATTCCCTAACCCTAACCCTAACCCTAACCCTAACCCTAACCCTAGCCCTTTTTGGATGGCGGTAGGCCATCAAACATTAGTACATCAACTATGGAGAACAGTAAGGAGGTTCCTTAAAAACTAAAAATAGAGCTACCACATGATTCAGCATTCCCACTCCCAGGCATATATCAGGAGAAAAACATGACTGAAAATGAAATATGTACACGAATGTTCACTGCAGTGCTGTTTACAATAGCCAAGACATGGAAGAAACCTAAGTGTCCATTGACAGATGAATGGATATAAAAGATGTGAGATATATATATATATATATATATATATATATATACATATACATATATAGATATACATATAGTGAAATCGTTCAGTTGTGTCCTACTGTTAGTGACCCCGTGGACTGCAGCCTACCAGGCTCCTCCATCCATTGGATTTTTCCAGGTAAGAGTACTGGAGTGGGTTGCCATTGCCTTCTCCAAGATATACATATAGATATGCATATATATATATAATGGAATATTCAGTTCAGTTCAGTTCAGTCACTCAGTCGTGTCCAACTCTCTGCAACCCCATGAATCACAGCACGCCAGGCATCCCTGTCCATCACCAACTCCCGGAGTTCACTCAAACTCATGTCCACAGAGTCGGTGATGCCATCCAGCCATCTCATTCTCCGTCGTCCCCTTCTCCTCCCGCCCCCAACCTTTCCCAGCATCAGAGTCTTTTCCAGTGAGTCAACTCGTCGCATGAGGTGGCCAAAGTATTGCAGTTTCAGCTTTAGCATCAGTCCTTCCAATGAACACCCAGGATTGATCTCCTTTAGAATGGACTGGTTGGATCTCCTTGCAGTACAAGGGACTCTCAAGAGCCTTCTCCAACACCACAGTTCAGTATTACTCAGCCGTTAAAAAGAATGAAATGACACCATTTACAGCAATGTGGATAAACCTGGAGATTATCATACTGAGTGAAGTAAGTCAGAGAAAGACAAATATGATATTTCTTATGTGTGGAATCTAAAAAACTGATACAAATAAATTTACTTATAAAACAAAAGAAGACTCACAAACCTAGAGAACAGACTTTTGGTTACCAGGGGGAAGAGGTGGAGGATGGATAGACAAGAAGTTCAGGATTAACATGTACACACTGCTATATTTAAAATAGTTAACCAACAAGGACCTACTGTATAGCACATGGAACTCTGCTCAATACTCTATAATAACCTAGATGGGGAAAGAATTTGAAAAAGAATAGACACATGGTATGTATAACAGAATCACTTTGTTGTATATCTGAATCTAACACAACATTGTTAATCAACTATACTGTAATATAAAATAAAAATTAAAATGACAAAATTCCTGACCCAGAGCAATATACATCCCTTACACTCACATCCCACTGAACAAATGTAGCTCATTGCCAGTTCAATTGAGTAAAGTTGAAAAATAAAGTGCCTGGTGGGGGATTTGCCTCCCAACAAGAACTCCACACTACAGAAGGTAAAACACTCCTTTCTGGTAGAGTCTGCCATTCCTTCATCCCTTCAGTTGAGTTCAGTCTCTCAGTCATGTCTGACTCTTTGTGACCCCATGAACCACAGCACACCAGGCCTCCCTGTCCATCACCAACTCTCAGAGTCCACCCAAACCCATGTCCATTGAGTTGGTGATGCCATCCAACCATCTCATCCTCTGTCGTCCCATTCTTCTCCTGCCCTCAATCTTTCCCAGCATCAGGGTCTTTTCAAATGAGTCAGGTCTTCGCATCAGGTGGCTAAAGTATTGGAGTTTCAGCTTCAACATCAGTACTTCCAAAGAACACCCAGGACTGATCTACTTTAGGATGGACTGGTTGGATCTTCTTGTAGTCCAAGGGGCTCTCAAGTCTTCTCCAATACCACAGTTCAAAAACATCAATTCTTCGGCACTCAGCTTTCTTTATAGTCCAACTCTCACATCCATATATGACCACTGGAAAAACCATAGCCTTGACTAGATGGACCTTTGTTGAAAAAGTGATGTCTCTGCTTTTTAATATGCTGTCTAGATTAGTCATAACTTTCCTTCCAAGGAGTAAGCGTCATTTAATTTCATGGTTGCAATCACCATCTTCAGTGATTTTTGAGCCCCCCAAAATAAAGTCAGCCACTGTTTCTACTGTTTCCCCATCTATTTGCCATGAAGTGAGGGGACCGGATGCCATGATCTTAGTTTTCTGAATGTTGTGCTTCAAGCCAACTTTTTCACTCTCCTCTTTCACTTTCATCAAGAGGCTTTTGAGTTCCTCTTCACTTTCTGCCATAAGGGTGGTGTCATCTGCATATCTGAGGTTATTGATATTTCTCCCAGCAATCTTGATTCCAGCTTGTGCTTCCTCCAGCCCAGTGTTTCTCATGATGTACTCTGCATATAAGTTAAATAAGCATGGTGATGATATACAGCCTTGACAATATACTCCTTTTCCTATTTGGAACCAGTCTGTTGTTCTATGTCCAGTTATAACTGTTGCTTCCTGACCTGCATACAGGTTTCTCAAGAGGCAGTTCAGATGGTCTGGTATTCCCATCTCTTTCAGAATTTTCCACAGATTATTGTGATCCACACAGTCAAATGCTTTGACATAGTCAATAAAACAGAAATAGATGTTTTTCTGGAATTCTTTTGTTTTTTCCATGATCCAGCGGATTTTGGATCCCTTCATCCCTTACATATGCCTAAACTCACAAGGGAGCGTGGAACTTATCACCTATTCCAGGAAGTTTATAACATTCTTCTCAATTGAAATCTCAATTTTTCAAAAGATCTGTTAATTATTATCTTGATTTATCAGAAAAATAAATTGAGACTCCAAGGAAGGAAATGATTAGCCCAAGGTGATGTAGCTGTCTGATGATCGAACATGGATTTAAGTCTAGCGCAGTCTATCTAGATTCAAATCTAGCACATCCTCTGTCCTCTGAACCAAAGGAGGATTCATATTACCTACGATTTTCCTGTTTCTGCAAAAGAACCTGAATTTTAGCTGAATTGATGCTTTATATTACTGGATTGTACAAATCTTAAAATATATTGGAGATTTTTTTTTCCTTTTGATTATTGGGTGACATCCAAGGGAGGAAATTTAAGTGACTTATAGATAAAATAAGTTAAATGAGTTAATCTGCTGCTCTCTTCCTACCTTTGTCTCCATATCTCTCTTTCTGCTATGTGTCAGCTTTATCTACTTTTACTAAAGAATGGCTTGCTCGTATGATTCCATTTATAAAAAATGTGCATACTAGGTTAAATCATAGAGATGAAAAGAGTGGTTTACTAGGGCTGGGAGAAATGGAAAGAATTGTTAAAGGGTACAAGATTTCATTGGGGGCTGATAAAAAATATTCCAGGTTTAGGGGTAATGGATATATAACTCTGGATATACTAAAACTCACTAAATTGTAGAGTTTAAAATGTGAAATATACGATATGTGAATTATATCTCAACAAAGCTTTTATTAAATAAACAAGGATGTAAACAATAGCTTTATCTCCAGTTTGAGGCAAATGGCCTCTGGCAAATTCCAGGCAACATATGTTGTGGCTTTCACCACCAGAGGCTACCTCTTTCCCATATCCAATTCAAATAAACAGAATAAAATACATTAAAAGGGAGGAAAACCATTATTGGCCCAGTTTATATAAGAAGCCCACTCCTAGACCTGCCAGCTTTGAGCACAGGGACAAAATCACACAACACAGATACTCTTCTGTGAGTGGGACTACTCTGAGAGAATAAGGGTATCACTGTAGAACAATCAGATACCAAAGAGGTATCTATATATGCCAGGCACTGCAATATTTACTTATGATAAAAATACATGGGCTTACAGCTGAATTCTACCAAAAATTTAGAGAAGAGTTAACACCTATTCTACTCAAACTCTTCCAGAATATTGCTGAGGAAGGGAAACTTCCAAACTCATTCTATGAGGCCACCATCACCCTAATCCCAAAACCTGGTAAAGATCCCACAAAAAAAGAAAACTACAGGCCAATATCACTGATGAACATAGATGCAAAAATCCTGAACAAAATTCTAGCAGTCAGAATCCAACAACACATTAAGAAGATCATACATCATGACCAAGTGGGCTTTATCCCAGGAATGCAAGGATTCTTCAATATCCGCAAATCAATCAACATAATATACCACATTAACAAACGGAAAAATAAAAATCATATGATTATCTCAATAGATGCAGAGAAAGCCTTTGACAAAATTCAACATCCATTTATGACAAAAACCCTCCAGAAAGTGGGAATAGAAGGGACATATCTCAACATAATGAAAGCTGTATATGACAAACCCACAGCAAACATTATTCTCAACAGTGAAAAACTGAAAGCATTTCCCCTAAAGTCAGGAACAAGACAAGGGTGCCCACTCTCACCACTACTATTCAACATAGTTCTGGAAGTTTTAGCTAAAGCAATCAGAGCAGAAAAAGACATAAAAGGAATACAAATTGGAAAAGAAGTAAAACTTTCACTGTTTGATGATTACATGATCCTCTACACAGAAAACCCTAAAGACTCTACCAGAAAACTACTAGAGCTAATCAATGAATACAGTAAAGTTGCAGGATATAAAATCAACACACAGAAATCCCTTGCTTTCCTATACACTAATAATGAGAAAATAGAAAGAGAAATTAAGGAAACTATTCCATTCACTGTTGCGACAAAAAGAATTAAATACTTAGGAATATATCTACCTAAGGAAACAAAAGACTTGTACACTAGTGAAAGAAATCAGAGAGGACACTAATAGATGGAGAAATATACCGTGTTCGTGGATTGGAAGAATAAATATTGTAAAAATGAGTATACTACCCAAAGTAATTTATACATTCAATGCAATCCCTATCAAGCTACCAACGATATTTTTCACAGAACTAGAACAAATAATCTCACAATTTGTATGGAAATACAAAAAACCTCAAATAGCCAAAGCAATCTTGAGGAAGAAGAATGGAATTGGGGGAATTAACCTCCCGGACTTCAGGCTCTACTACAAAGCCACAGTCATCAAGACAGTATGGTACTGGCATAAAGACAGAAATATAGATCAATGGAACAAAATAGAAAGCCCAGAGATAAACCCACTCACCTATCTTTGACAAAGGAGGCAAGAATATAAAATGGAGAAAAGACAGTCTCTTTAACAAGTGGTGCTGGGAAAACTAGTCAGCCACTTGTAAAAGAATGAAACTAGAACACTTCCTAACACCATACACCAAAATAAACTCAAAATGGATTAGAGAGCTAAATGTAAGACCAGATTCTATAAAATTCCTAGAGGATAACATAGGCAAAACCCTCTCCAACGTAAATCACAGCAGGATCCTCCAAGACCCACTTCCCAGAATATTGGAACTAAAAGCAAAAATAAACAAATGGGACCTAATTAAAATCAAAAGCTTCTGCACAGCAAAGGAAACTATAAGCAAGGTGAAAAGACAGCCTTCAGAATGGGAGAAAATAATAGCAAATGAAGCAACTGATAAAGGATTAATCTCCAAATTATACAAGCAGCTCCTTCAGCTCAATTCCAGAAAAATAAATGACCCAATTAATAAATGGGCCAAAGAACTAAACAGACATTTCTCCAAAGAAGACATAAAGATGGCTAACAAACACATGAAAAAATGCTCAACATCCCTCATAATCAGAGAAATGCAAATCAAAACCACAATGAGATACCATTTCACACCAGTGAGAATGGCTGCTATCCAAAAGTCTACATGCAATAAATGCTGGAGAGGGTGTGGAGAAAAGGGAAACCTCTTACACTGTTGGTAGAAATGCAAACTAGTACAGCCACTATGGAGAACAGTGTGGAGATTCCTCAAAAAAATGGAAATAGAACTGCCACACATCCCAGAAATCGCACTCCTGGGCATACACACCAAGGAAACCAGAATTGAAAGAGACACATGTACTCCAATGTTCATCACAGCACTGTTTATAATAGCCAGGACATGGAAGCAACCTAGATGTCCATCTGCAGACGAATGGATAAAAAAGTTTTGGTACATATACACAATGGAGTATTACTCAGCCATTAAAAAGAATGCATTTGAACCAGTTCTAATGAGGTGGATGAAACTAGAGCCTATTATACAGAGTGAAGTAAGCCAGAAAGAAAAACACCAATACAGTATACTAACACATATATATGGAATTTAGAAAGATGGAAATGATATCCCTGTATACGAGACAGCAAAAGAGACACAGGTGTATAGAACAGTCTTTGGGACTCTGTGGGAGAGGGTGAGGGTGGGATGATTTGGGAGAATGGCATTGAAACATGTATGTTGTCATATGTGAAACAAATTGCCAGTTCAGGGTCGATGCGTGTTACAGGATGCTCGGGGCTGGTGTGCGGGGATGATCCAGAGGGAGGATAGGGGAGGAGGGAGGTGGGAGGGGGATTCATGAAGGGGAACTTATGTATACCAGGGCGGATTCATGTCAATGTATGGCAAAACCAACCAATATAATATTGTAGAATAATTAGCCTCCAATAAAAAGAAAATACATGGGCTTAAATATTCTCAAGATCTTGGGCCACAGTTTCATATACCTAATCTTTCAGAGAATCATCATATGAAAAGCTACATGAGCACTGGACTCAAGACACATCAGTTTTAGAATACCACCACTGACAAATTCTGTGACACCAGAGAAGTCACATCAGTCCATACATGGTATCCAATTTTATTTCTGTTATTTTGATAGCAACATCTCCATCACCAGGCCATTACTTATCTTTGGATACGTAAAAAGATGCAAAGCACTTAGCACAGAGCCTATGCATATAGACTATACATATAGAAGGTACTTCAAAATGTTAAGGAAGCAGTTGTGTAACCAATTGGTACAACAGAGGTGAAGCAATTCATGCAACCAATTCCAAAATAGTGAACATGTATGAAAGGGAATGCCAAAGAATGCTCAAACTACTGCACAATTGCACTCATCTCACATGCTAGTAAAATCATGCTCAAAATTCTCCAAGCCAGGCTTCAGCAATATGTGAACCGTGAACTCCCAGATGTTCAAGCAGGTTTTAGAAAAGGCAGAGGCACCAGAGATCAAATTGCCAACATCCGCTGGGTCATGGAGAAAGCAAGAGAGTTCCAGAAAAACATCTATTTCTGCTTCATTGACTATGCCAAAACCTTTGACTGTGTGGATCACAATAAACTGTGGAAAATTCTGAAAGAGATGGGAATCCCAGACCACCTGACCTGCCTCTTGAGAAACCTGTATGCAGGTCAGGAAGCAACAGTCAGAACTGTACATGGAACAACAGACTGGTTCCAAATAGGAAAAGGAGTGCATCAAGGCTGTATATTGTTACCTTGCTTATTTAACTTATATGCAGAGTACATCATGAGGAATGCTGGGCTGGAAGAAGCATAAGCTGGAATCAAGATTGCTGGGAGAAATATCAATAATCTCAGATATGCAGATGACACCACCCTTATGGCAGAAAGTGAAGAGGAACTAAAAAGCCTCTTGATGAAAGTGAAAGAGGAGAGTGAAAAGGTTGGCTTGAAGCTCAACATTCAGAAAACAAAGATCATGGCATCTGGTCCCATCACTTCATGGGAAATAGATGGAAAAACAGTGGAAACAGTGTCAGACTTTATTTTTGGGGGCTCCAAAATCTCTGCAGATGCTGATTGCAGCCATGAAATTAAAAGACGCTTGCTCCTTGGAAGGAAAGTTATGACCAACCTTGATAATATATTAAAAAGCAAAGACATTACTTTGCCAACCAAGGTCCATCTAGTCAAGGCAATGGTTTTTCCCGTGGTCATGTATGGATGTGAGAGTTGGACTGTGAAGAAAGTTGATCGCCAAAGAATCGATGCTTTTGAACTGTGGTGTTGGAGAAGACTCTTGAGAGTCCCTTGTACTGCGAGGAGATCCAACCAGTCCATTCTAAGGGAAATCGATCCAGGGTGTTCATTGGAAGGACTGATGCTAAAGCTGAAACTGCAATACTTTGTCCACCTCATGCGACAAGTTGACTCACTGGAAAAGACTCTGATGCTGGGAAAGGTTGGGGGCGGGAGGAGAAGGGGACGACAGAGAATGAGATGGCTAGATGCATCACCGACTCTGTGGACTTGAGTTTGAGTGAACTCCGGGAGTTGGTGATGGACAGGGAGGCCTGGCGTGCTGTGATTCATGGGGTCACAGAGAGTTGGACACGACTGAGCGACTGAACTGAACTGATGAAGCACTTAAAAGAAAAAAGAAGGGCCACAGGGGTTGGCTTTTCTCCTTTGTGTTTCTGACCAACTGATTAAGACAGACTTACAATACTTTGGCCACCTCATGCGATGAGTTGACTCACTGGAAAAGACTCTGATGCTGGGAAAGGTTGGGGGCAGGAGGAGAAGGGGATGATGGAGAATGAGATGGCTGGATGGCATCACCGACTCTGTGGACATGAGTTTGAGTGAACTCCGGGAGTTGGTGATGGACAGGGAGGTCTGGCGTGCTGTGATTCATGGGGTCGCAGAGAGTTGGACACGACCTAGCGACTGAACTGAACTGAACTGACAGTCACTGCCATTTGCAACATCTGCAGCAGCACACTATAGGGATGTTACAAATAGTAGCAGAAATCTGTCCTAGTTTCACATTTGGCCAAGTATTTCCATTTACTACTCTGTTTTGCTAATCCCTTCTCTACCTAGAGAAACCCTGTTTATGCTTCAAGGCTGAACTCATGTGTCACTCACTCCCTCTCTGAGAGTTTTGGTGACCTTATTACTACCCCAGGCAGAGTTAATCGTCCCCTCCTCGGTTTTCTTCTAGTAATATGGTCACAACTTCCCTGGTGGCTCAGACGGTGAAGAATCCACCTGTAATGCAGGAGACCTGGGTTCAACCCGAATTGGGAAGATCCTCTAGAGGAGGGCATGTCAAACCACTCTATTATTCTTGCCCATAGAATCCCATGGACAGAGGAGCCTGGTGGGCTGCAGTCCATGGGGCTGCAAAGAGTCAGACATGACTGAGCTACTAAGCACAGCACACACAGCACAATATGGTCATATGCCTAGCATAGTATTGAATACCTCAATAGATTTCATGCATTATCCCCCACAAGAAGAGTAGCTTCTAAGATAGTAGGCTAGACCCCAGTGCAGCATCTAGAAATGGTAGATGTTCAAGAACAATTTGTTGAACATAAGTTAAGGAACACAGAAAGGAACCGAAGCACACAAGAATTTAAGTTCAATTAAATTGGGTCATCACAAATGACATATTAACTAGGACTGAAAATTTATTCTTACTTATTAAAAAAGTCAGATCTCAAATGACTTGCAAAAAGAAACATATTCAGGAAATTATAAACCCAAGTCTAGCAAGGAAATGTGTCTTCTGATTTCTAGTTTAATGCCTTTCCCATTTCACCACATTGCCTTAAAATTATTTTTTTAAGAAAAAAGAATTCAACAACAAAATTTAGAATCAGATTAATAGTTGACTGATGTAGTTCCCTCCTTGATCATTTATTATCAAAGAAGCCAAAATAGTTGCTATTAAAATTACCACTTCTTTCACAGCATTTATTTCTTCTGGAATATATTATTGAGGATGGGTATTTGTTATACAAAATCTCCCAGCTTTGAGGAGAAAGGCTGTCTTGGATTCAAGCTGGGCATTATGTGAATGTTGTGACTTGACAAAGGTGTATGGCTAATCATAATAGTCTAAAGAATAGGACCAATTTCTATCCTTCCATAAAGGTGTTCTCTCTCTAATATACAACAAAGCAATCATAAACTGATAAATGCACAACTATCTAACTAAATGGCAGTCTTTTGTAAGAATTAAAGAAGAAATAGGTAAAAATGTAAGTTTAATTTCAAATTCAAAGAATTCCATTTTTACTTCTTACCCTAGAAGATTGGTAGAAATGTCTATAGCTATAATGATCTTCCAACAATTTGTTTTGAGTTGCAGGCCTCAAGGTTTAATCAAGTTTGCAGATGCACTCTGGCCTATAGAACTAGTTGAGGGCTAAATTTTCAACTGTTTGTCCATAGTTCTACTACTCTGGAAAATGCTTTCTGAACTTAGCATAAATTTTCCATTATAATGTTGACATTTTTTAACTTGAATTTTTTTATTGAATACATCTAGAAAAATAGCAAAGAGCGTTTCCCATCAAGCTGCTTATAATGACAGTGTCCATTAATCATCTCCATTTCCTTGTGACAATGAAAACCTGAAAAATATGTCCCCATTTGGCTGATGACTGACCAGAAGAAAGGAAATGAAAAC
Source organism: Moschus berezovskii (assembly GCF_049115385.1). Taxonomy (NCBI): domain Eukaryota; kingdom Metazoa; phylum Chordata; class Mammalia; order Artiodactyla; family Moschidae; genus Moschus; species Moschus berezovskii. Next base: position 36,023,025 of record NC_142463.1, read on the forward strand.
CTGTACAGACACCACAATGCATAAATATTTCATAGTTACTATATCATTTAATCTACATGGTACTGTAGATGAATATAATTATGCTTGTTTTACTGATGAGATACTGAAGCTTATAGAACCTGAATGACTTCCATACCTCATACATCCAAAAAGAGTTTGCTTATAGGCTCCAACTTTCTACTACATCACAATAGGTGTTTGTCTTATAATGTAAGACAAAAAAAGAGATGAAAACAACATTAAGAATCTCACCATAAAGAATTTATAGTCTCATTATTTTCCAGTTATAATTTTCCAATATTTTCTAGCAGTGAACTTGATGAACAATGACAATTCATCAAATTTTTTGCCCTATGCTGTTCATTCACTCATTCAACGAATATTGAGTGCCTTACTGTGTGCCAGCACTGGAGGGAAAGACAGTTTTTAAAAAATGAAAAGTCAGCATATGATAAAAGGGAATCTTCTGATGTGAATATATTCGCAGATGCTGTCAGAGACACTATGCAAAAACTGTATCTTAGCCTATTCCCTCTTAAAAATTCATGCCAGAATATTGATTCTGACAGAGCCCACATTATCATTGTTGACAAATTTGATAGTAAAGAAAAAAATGAACTGTGTTTAAAAGGCATCTTAAATGTCTAATGTATATTTAAATTGAAAAAAAAAAGCCTCAAACTTAATTAGTGATACTAACTTGGCAACTTATTGCCAAATGTCAGCTGAAATCTCATTCACCCATTCATCCTTTCATTCAGCTAATCATTATCCAGTCATTTAACTGCTAATAACAATAATAATTTCTAACCCTTTCTGAAGTTTTCTGTGCACCAGACAGTGTTCTATATGCTTAATAGATAACCTTGTGGAATTCTTTGAGATAAGTATTTCATTAGCTCCATTTTAGAGATAACATACAGGCTAAGTAACTTCCCCAAGATCACACACTGGCATAAATGGCAGAAGTTTGGTTCCAAGAGGCTTTAAACCAGGGGTCCAGGATCTAATGCCTGATAATCTGAGGTGCAGTTGATATAACATTAATATAGAGTGCATAATATATGTAATACACTTCAATCATTCTGAACCCCAGGAATGTGTGTGTATAGAGGAAAGACAATTTGAGGACACAGTGAGAAAAATGGTTATCTACAAGTCAAGGAGAGAAGCCTGGTAGATGCCAACCATGCTGGCGCCTTTAAGCCTCCAGAACTGTGAGAAAATAAATGTTTGTTGTTTAAACCACCCAGTCTGTGGTATTTTGTTATGGCAGCCTGAGTAACAAACTAATGCAAGTATATCCTTATATTCAAACCATATACTCTGTCTCCCTAGGTTAAAGGAGAACTTTCATGCATAGTAACCTCACTACCTGGATAATGCAACTGAGTCTTGAATTCATAAATTACTCAGATACTCCTGGAAATATCTGAACTAGAACAATTTCAAGCCAATTTCTGTTTAGTGTCCTCTAAACAGAACCCAAAGCCTTTGACTGTGTGGATCACAATAAACTGTGGAAAATTCTGAAAGAGATGGGAATCCCAGACCACCTGACCTGCCTCTTGAGAAACCTGTATGCAGGTCAGGAAGCAACAGTTAGAACTGGACATGGAACAACTGGACTGGTTCCAAATAGGAAAAGGAGTGCATCAAGGCTGTATATTATCACCTTGCTTATTTAACTTATATGCAGAGTACATCATGAGGAACGCTGGGCTGGAAGAAGCACAAGCTGGAATCAAGATTGCTGGGAGAAATATCAATAACCTCAGATATGCAGATGACCCTACCTTTATGGCAGAAAGTGAAGAGGAACTCAAAAGCCTCTTGATGAAAGTGAAAGAGGAGAGTGAAAAGGTTGGCTTGAAGCTCAACATTCAGAAAACAAAGATCATGGCATCTGGTCCCATCCCTTCATGGGAAATAGATAGAAAAACAGTGGCAACAGAGTCAGACTTTATTTTTGTGGGCTCCAAAATCACTGCAGATGCTGATTGCAGCCATGAAATTAAAAGACGCTTACTCCTTGGAAGGAAAGTTATGACCAACCTTGAAAATATATTAAAAAGCAAAGACATTACTTTGCCAACCAAGGTCCGTCTAGTCAAGGCAATGGTTTTTCCCTTGGTCATGTATGGATGTGAGAGTTGGACTGTGAAGAAAGCTGATCGCTGAAGAATTGATGCTTTTGAACTGTGGTGCTGGAGAAGACTCTTGAGAGTCCCTTGGACTGCAAGGAGATCCAACCAGTCCATTCTAAGGGAAATCAATCCTGGGTGTTCATTGGAAGGACTGATGCTAAAGCTCAAACTGCAATACTTTGTCCACCTCATGTGACGAGTTGACTCACTGGAAAAGACTCTGATGCTGGGAAAGGTTGGGGGCGGGAGGAGAAGGGGACGACAGAGAATGAGATGGCTGGATGGCATCACCGACTCTGTGGACATGGGTTTGAGTGAACTCCGGGAGTTGGTGATGGACAGGGAGGCCTGGCGTGCTGTGATTCATGGGGTCGCGGAGAGTCAGACACGACTGAGGGACTGAACTGAACTGAAACAGAACCCAACTATCTCAGCAATGCAGGTATTTGTAGATTAAACTGCATAAATATGAAAAACAAAATGGGAATAGATATTCAATTTACCAGTAAACTGAATCTAGATAGATAGGTGGATAAAACAGAAGCGCTACCACAGAAAGCCAGTAAAAAACCTAAAGTTTACTAATCCCAAGAACAGGCAATATTATTCTGTCAGTGGTCTTACAGTTCCCACTTTTTATTTTCAAAAGCATGTGGAAAGGGTATTTTCTAATCATTAGCAAGATCTAGTATTGTATTCTTGCTCCTCCTGCTTTCATGAATTTTTTTTTTTTTTTTACGGGGTGGGCACCAAGGCTTGAGGATTCTCTGATACAGGCAGCTCCACTGCACTAGGGATTCGTGGTCCTCACTGGAGCCCATAGCTGAGGGTGGTATCAATGTCCCTTTGATAAGTTCAAAGATCAACATTTTTACCAGTAGTGTTGGCCTTTTCCTCTGTGATAGTGTGTGTGTGCCAAGTATCGTGCATCTCATCACAGATGCCAAGGCAGTCACTTACTAGGTCACTCATGTGGCTTCATCTTTAATGCTTCTAACTGTGAACATGAAGTCTGCCTCCTGTACATAAATCCATGATGAAAAAGACCATATGCTGTTATATATCAACATAAATTTCCCAAGCAAATGTTCATATCTTTGCAGACACCAGGCTTCTGTTCCTCCATCCACAGAAGGGAAATAATATTTTTATACAGGCATACGGTAATAAGACCCAGTTACCTTCAAATTCTTACACTTGCAGTTCACTGCCAACTGTTTCCTGCTTCATCACCAACAGGTGCTGTAGCATAAACCATTTTGGTGAGGAGACGTGCACCTAAAATGCTGTGAGCTGGTGATCTCTCAAAAAGCAACTCTTCCTTTAGAAGAAGTAACAGCTTCTCATAAATATCCCAGGCCTTTAATGATATGCTGGAAAGGTTGTGCCAGAAGACCCCTCTACTTGAATTATGTAAAACAGCAAATAGCTTCACACATACTTTATTACTCAGCTCTGTCTCAAGTTAGACCTGACTGAAGTATATGGAGACAAATTTAGCCAAATATGAAATACAACATCAGAATCATTTCTTTTGTTCCCAGATTGTTCCAAGAGTTCAAGGGAAGGGTGCAGAGATGGCAGAAGCAATGTGATAGAGCTGAAAAAAATTTTAACTTTAGAAATCATCATTGATTCTAGTTACTTACCAGCCATATTAGACTTGACTAAGTCACTTAATCCCTTTGATCCTTGTTTTTTCAGTCTTTAGAGTGGGAATGGTAATAGCACCTCAATTGTTTTTTTGTTTCCATATGGCCTAAATAATTTATAGTGCATATAGCATTTCATCTCAGAAATGAACTCTTCTTTTAGAACAGCTTATTATCATCCTCACCAGATGATACCTGACTAGGGTTTGAGGATTGAGGACTCTCATACATTATACGTGTAAGGTATGTTGGCTTTATATGTATGAAAGTACCTCCATAAACATATAAATGTTCTAGGAGTGTGCCTAGGAATTTTTTTTCTTGGAGCAGAATTGAGTTTAAACTTTTTAAATTATACATATATTCTTCTGAGTATATAATGAACAAAATGTTAGTCTTACCATAGATAAAGCCATAATTGAGAAAATGGTTTAAACCTAAGAGAAAAATGGAGATGGGGTGAAGGGACAAGATCACTTCTCAAAGTTTATGAGAGAGAAGGGGGCTTCTTATTTTAGGGGCAGAAGCAGGAAAAAAGAGAAAGAATATTGTTTCATATTACTGCTGCATTTTTGTTTTCTCAGCTCATTGATCTTAATACTCATGCCCAAGTCAGTGCCCAGTAGATGGTCTCACTTCCATTCAGCAAGATAATAATACTCTTACAGTAGTTCCTTCATCAATGGCGAACTGCTCCTCGAATGGCGGGCAATTCCGATTTTATCCCCAGAAGCAAGGCTGATGATTGTGGTTGTTCTCATCTATGTGAACTGGGCTCCCATCCCCAATCTCTACACCCCACACAACAACATTCCAACCAGAAGGCTCATGGATATGGATCAGTATAATTCATCAGCTTCATTGACTAAAGGCCACACCGTACCATGGTTTAGAACTATAGTCCCTGTTCTGAGTTCCATTTCAAATATGTACATGCACAATGTCCAATACAATGCCCCAGAGATTATGTAATGAATCCAAACAATATCATAAAAATATATAAATTAATGCGGGCCCTGTAAAACAAAAAGCTCCCCAATTTGGACAATATGAATAAATTCACAGAGTGAAAAAGAATTCCAAAAACTAAATTGCCATTTTCATTAAAGATCAAAAGAATTCAAGTCAAAAGAATTCCTTTCTTAATTTTTTTTTCTCTTCAGTCTCAGTCCGCTGGGATAGAATCATTTCTTCAGTAGCTGCAATATCGAAAGCTGGTTTTACAATCTAAGTTTCTAACAAGCCTCACCTTTCAGAATCTAAAGCATTAATAAAGATTGTTTAAGCACCAGAAAAGCATCTAAAGAATTAATAAAGATTATTTAAACCCTAGAAAAGCATCTAAAATTTTTTTAAATCCCTCATGCAAATCCTCAATCAATGACAGTCATCTCAAGCAAAATTACATTGACCGAGCTAGGAACGTAGTACATTTCAGAACCGCATGACTATCAGTAGCTAGAGGCCAAGGCAGATCTTTGGTTTTATCACATGGAGGACAGGAAACTGATGTAGCCCATGAAAAGGAGGAAGGAGGGGACTTAGAGGCAGACAAAGACAGAGAGGTGTTTAATTTTTATAATAAAACAAAATGAAAACTGGTTTTAAAACTTGAATCTGTACTTAGCAATAAATGATGGCCAAGTTGATATCCAGATGGTTAATAAATTGTGGAACTAGAAATTTAAGCAAACTTGAATTTCAGACAACTTAGAAGATTTCCTGGCTGACTGCTTTTCTTGAAGTCCAGAGTGCCTAGAAAAGTGTTATCACATATTAGATATGTTTTCATATTACCTGCAAAAAGCTTTTATAAGAATATACCTATATGTTAACCACTTCTTTATACCATAAAAATCGAGTTCAAAATCCCAACATGCTTATTAACCAAGCTGAAGGACAGTAAAATCCTTCAAGCTAAGAATCCTGAACATCCACTGACTTTTCAGGCTCACATGCCCATCACTATCCCTACTCTTCAAATGTACTGTGCTCACCATCAGGCCTCCAGCTGGCTCTGAATTATCATGTGTGAGCCATTTTGATAAAATCCTTTATATGTTACTCTATTTACTCATGATCCTCTAGGATAAGTCTGAATATCCTCTTTTACCTATGAGGAAATAAGTTCAGAGAATAATCTGACTGCCAAAGACCACTCAGCTGATAAGAAAAAGAGTGAGAATTTAAACCCAGAGTTAGAATGAATTGAAAGCCCACTCTCTTAACCACTTTGGTACCCTGTAGTGGGCTATAATAGTTGAGATTTGACGATAATACTTCTGCTTTTTCTAAATATAACTATGCCTCTCAGGTCATAAACTATACAGGTTAATTGTATTTAATTATAGCTATATAGTGCATCCCATATAGAATGGAAAGACGTGTTTCATTTTTTGGCAATATAGTAGAATAGATAAACTGAAATACCTTAGGGAATACCTTACCATGACTAGGGAATACCTTGATACTGCCTTGGCTAAGGGAGTAAAGGATGCTTTAATTTATATGCTGAGTCTGGCAATAATATGTAGAAGGAATTGGAGTAGGGTTGAACAAAATAAAAATAGTCTTAATACAAAATATTTTTGTTAGTTTTAGAATTATATAGACCTAAAAATTTCCAAACTTTTCAGATAATCTAATAGTTAGAAAATTCCATGTTTAAATGTCTGCTTGGGTATGTGTTTGTGTACATGCAGCCCATCTTTTAAGCAAAGTTTCTTTTTTTGTTGTTAAGTATTGAGAAGTCAGTGTTTTCATCCTATTAATTTGAAAAATGCCTCTTGAGCACTTTCGCAATTTGCATATCATTCCCCAGCTTCTCTTCTGCACTTTCAAAATCTGACACATGTGGATTATATAGGAAGCTAGGTGAAGGTCAATAGATGTTACTACAGAAAATATTTAAAAGAAAATTGTACTGTATCTAACTGCTTATTAGCAAAATACACAGTGTTCCACTTTAGATCTTTCAGTGAAGGAGTCATGTAGGTCAGTCTACACATTGGCTGGTAAGTGTATTATTCCTGCCAAATCATCCAGTTGAGATGGGAACATTAATTTATTTGAGCAGACATGTGTCTATGTGGCTTTAACAAAACAACCATATGTTGCACCCATAAGCAGCATAACAAAGAAAGCACAATTAATGCCAGAACCCACCCTAGAACTTTTGAAAGGGACCATGGAGAATGTTCTTCAACCTTATTTTTCATCAGCATTTCATTTGTTCTAATGATCTTCTACACCAGTCTAATCCAACACATGTTGTCCCAATTAAGTGTGAATTCTGTGATGTTTTATGTTAGCTTTGGGTTTCCTTTCTCTCTTTAATGAATTTTAACTAGGGGTTTTAAAGCAATATCCATAGTTCCTTGTATGTAGATTCTCCTTCTCTACCCAAGACTTTGCGGTGGAAGGGTCTCTTTTTGCAGGGTTGAGGGAGCCAGGTATAACTGAAATCCCTGATCAAATATCATCTTTAACAGATCTTATTGAGTTTACTATGGTCCTAAGGCTAACCCTCTGCTTTTTAAGTCTGATTCGTAAAACAAAATATATTCTAATGTAAATACATATAGAACATTCAGAAATATGCAAAAGTAGGAAGATGGAAAACCCCTTTTGAACTATCCTCAAATGATTATTGGTAAACATTTTTGTGCATTCATTACTGTAATGATTTTATGTATACTTTTTCAATATAATATGGTCATTGATATATATGCTATTTTTGTGTTAACATGATAATAGAAATATATTTCCAAAATTATGAACTTTTTAAATAAAAATTTTAATTCCAGAAAAATAAATGACCCAATCAAAAAATGGGCCAAAGAACTAAACAGACATTTCTCCAAAGAAGACATACAGATGGCCAACAAACACATGAAAAGATGCTCAACATCATTCATAATCAGAGAAATGCAAATCAAAACCACAATGAGGTACCATTTCATGCCAGTCAGAATGGCTACTATCCAAAAGTCTACAAGCAATAAATGCTGGAGAGGGTGTGGAGAGAAGGGAACCCTCTTACACTGTTGGTGGGAATGCAAACTAGTAAGCCACTATGGAGAACAGTGTGGAGATTCCTTTAAAAACTGGAAATAGAACTGCCATATGACCCAGCAATCACACTCCTGGGCATACACACCGAGGAAACCAGAACTGAAAGAGACACACATACTCCAATGTTCATTGCAGCACTGTTTATAATAGCCAGGACATGGAAGCAACCTAGATGTCCATCTGCAGATAAATGGATAAGAAAGCTTTGGTACATTTACACAATGGAGTATTACTCAGCAATTAAAAAGAATACATTTGAATCAGTTCTAGTGAGGTGGATGAAACTGGAGCCTATTATACAGAGTGAAGTAAGCCAGAAAGAAAAACACCAATACAGTATATTAACACATATATGTGGAATTTAGAAAGATGATAACGATAACCCTATATACGAGACAGCAAAATAGACACAGATGTATGGAACAGTCTTTTGGACTCTGGGAGAGGGCGAGGGTGGGATGATTTGGGAGAATGACATTGAAACATGTATATTATCATATGTGAAATGAATCACCAGTCCAGGTTCGATGCATGATACAGGATGTTTGGTGCTGGTGCACTGGGATGAACCAGACGGATGGGATAGGGAGGGAGGTGGGAGGGGGGTTCAAGATGGGGAACACATGTCCACCCGGGGCAGATTCATGTCAATGTATGGCAAAACCAATACAATAATGTAAAGTAATTAGCCTCCAATTAAAATAAATAAATTTAAAAAATAAAAATTTTAATAGCTAAAATACTGGAGAATATTATAACCTAAATATTTTCAGAAAGTTGGATTGTTTCCAATATTTTGCTGTGATAATAAACACAAATGTTACTATTATAGTACTTAGAGATACCTGCTGTTAAGAGTTGTTTGTGTGTCTTTACAGAAATATCTATCAATTTAGAAGGGTAAAGGTATGTGTGTATATTTAATACAAATGGGCTCATGATAACCATATTCTGCACATTGTTATGAAAAAGTATTAATGAGCATATTATTTTCATAGACAGTATATTTTGTGATAGTAGCCAGATTCTCGAGCCAGGTTAACTGAACTGAATTCTGGCTTCAATACATAATAACTTTTGCAAACTTAGCACATTATTTAGTGTATCTATACCTCATTTTTCTTATCCATTCAGAGAATAATAGTACATACTTCATAAAATTGTTAAAAAGGTTGAATGACATATGGTAAGAATAATAAATGTATCTTGTTATTTTTTAAATCTCAATTTAACAGTAATGTAATATTCCATAATACAGTTGTACCATGATTTATTTTACTCATGGACATTGACATTATCATCATTTATTTCATACAGAACTATAATAAATGTCTTTGTAAATCTATCCTTTACATATGTTACACATATATGAATATATTTGTTATATCTATAGTTAAAATTTCTAAAAATATAATTGAATCAAAAGTTATGCACACATTTTAAAATTTAACAAGGATTGCAAAGTTGCTCTCTACTCTGGCCATGCTGATTTTACTTCTACATTGATGACTGTCTCCTTACTCTTTAGCTGACACTGGTTTTCTTGGACTTTTAATTTTTTGTTATTTTAGTAGGTAAAAAGTTATTTGTGCTTTAATTTCATGTCCCTCATCCTTAGATATAACAAACATGTTCAAAATTTTTTCTGCTCATATATCTTTAAGACCATTTAGCTTTTGTTTTTAACTCTAGGAACTTTAGAATTATGTCATTTAATCATTAAAAAAAGCACAACTGTTTTGTTTTTGTTTATAACTGTATGTTATAGAGTAATGAGTGCTTTGTCTCACATGTTGACAAAATTCGTCAGTTAACAATTGTTTTTCAATTTATGGTACCTATTTATATATTCAATTTCTTTTTAACTTATATAGAGTCAGAGTCATCCTTCCTCTTTAAATAATTGGAATGTCATAATTAGTTTTCCCTATCCTAAATCACTGCGGATGCTGATTGCAGCCATGAAATTAAAAGACGCTTACTCCTTGGAAGGAAAGTTATGACCAACCTAGATAGCATGTTAAAAGGCAGAGACATTACTTTGCCAATGAAGGTCTGTCTAGTCAAGGCTATGGTTTTTCCCGTGGTCATGTATGGATATGAGAGTTGGACTGTGAAGAAAGCTGATCGCCAAAGAACTGATGCTTTTGAACTGTGGTGTTGCAGAAGACTCTTGAGTCCCTTGGACTGCGAGGAGATCCAACCAGTCCATTCTAAAGGAGATCAATCCTGGGTGTTCATTGGAAGGACTGATGCTGAAGCTGAAACTGCAATACTTTGGCCACCTCATGCAACGAGTTGACTCACTGGAAAAGAGTCTGATGCTAGGATTGATTGGGGGTGGGAGGAGACGGGGACGACAGAGAATCAGATGGCTGGATGGCATCACCGACTCAATGGACATGAGTTTTAGTGAACTCTGGGTGTTGGTGATAGATAGGAAGGCCTTGCGTGCTGTGATTCATGGGGTTGCAAAGAGTCGGACACGACTGAGCGACTGAAAGGAACTGAACTGAACTGATTCTAAAGTGACTTCCCTGATGGCTCAGTGGTAAAGAATTTGCTTGCAACAGGAGACAAAGGAGACACTGGTTCAATCCCTCAGTCAGGAAGGGCCCCTGAAGGAGGAAATGCAACCCACTCCAGTATTCTAGTATTCTTGCCTTAAAAAATCCCATGGACAGAGGAGCCTGGCTGGCTGAAGGGTCACAAAGGGTCCAAAAGGTCCAAAGGGTCGCAAAGAGTCAGACATGACTGAGGATATGGTAACATAATCATGCCTGCTCGAAGGATACTAAATGTTACTGAATCATCTAAGATTACTAGGTAAAAGTATTGCCCATTTAATCTTCAAGTATTTTTATGATTTTGTATGTATATATTGTATATGTATCTATCTAGAACTCATTTTAGTAAAATAACTAATGTAGAGGTTTAAATATATATTTTATATATGTGTATATATATATTTCCTCCAAAGCTCTTTTCTATTACTGACTTGACTTGTTATCCTTATTATTTTAAAACCTGCATTTACTTGAGACCTTTCTGAATTCACTATTTTTTCATTACTCTTTTCTTATTCTTGACTATTTTTTAAGCTTAGAAAGTCTTCTACCTCTAAAAAGATTTTTTTTAATTGCCTCTATTTTTGTTGTATTTATTATCTTATTTTCTAATTACATTTAGCTCTTCAATCCAGTGAAACTGTATTTCAAACAATTTGAGATTTCCTAGGCATTCCTCTTGTTAATGTGCTGGTCTCATTTTCATTCCTCTAGAGATGAAATTTATCAACCCATCAAGTATTTTTCTTCCTCAGAATTTTCTTAACAGAATATGTTTATCAGGAATTCTTAAGAGTTTCTTGTGCATAATCAGTCAGCATTTATTCCCAAACTTGACACAGTGTTTGTTTCCATCTGTTATAAGGATGTCATAATGGTTACCTATGTGTGATGGGTCTTTAGGACACTGGGATGGTCAAAAAGCAACAGTTAGAATCAGACATATAACAATGGATTGGTTCAAAATTGGGAAAAGAGTATATCAAGGCTGTATTATTGTCACCCTGCTCATTTAACTTACATGCAGAGTACATCATGCGAAATGCTGGGCTGAATGAAGCACAACCTGGAATCAAGATTGCCGAGAACAATATTAATAACCTCAGATATGCATATAACACCACACTTAGGGCAGAAAGTGAAGAGGAACTAAAGAGCCTCTTGATGAAAGTAAAAGAGGAGGGTGAAAAAGCTGGCTTAAAAATGAAGATCATGGCATCCAGTCCAATCACTTCATGGCAAATAGATGGGGAAGCAATGGAAATAGTGACAGACATTATTTTCTTGGGCTCCCAGATCACTGCAGATGGTGACTGCAGACATGAAATTAAAAGATGCTTGCTCTTTGGAAAACAAGCTATGACCAATCTAGACAGCATATGAAAAAGTAGAGACATTACTTTGCTGACAAAGGTCCATCTAGTTAAAGCTATGGTTTTTCCAGTAGTCATGTATGGATGTGAGAGTTAGATCATAAAGAAAGCTGAGCACTGAAGAATTGATGCTTCTGAACTGTGGTGTTGGAGAAGACTCTTGAGAGTCCCTTGAACTGCAAGGAGAGCAAACCAGTCAATCCTTAAGGAAATCAATCTTGAATATTCATCATAAAACTGTTGCTGAAGCTGAAGATCCAATACTTTGGTCACCTGATGGGAAGAGCTGACTCATTAGAAAAGACCTTTATGCTAGGAAAGATTGAAGACAAGAGGAGAAGGGGGTGACAGAGGATGAGATGGTTGGATGGCATCACTGATTCAATGGACATGAGTTTTGAGCGAGCTCCAGGAGTTGGTGATGGACAGAGAAGCCTGGTATACTGCAGTCCATGGGGTTACAAAGAGTCAGATACGACTGAGCCACTGAACTGAACTGAATGTGTGATGGGTCTTTAGGAAACTGGGATGGGGTGGGGGTTGCCAGGGTATCTGTGCTTATAGGGATATTCTGTTTCGAATTCTGGTTGAGACATTTTGAAAAAGTTACTCTTTCTGAATTTACTAGAACTTTTAATGTGAAATAAAATCAAATGTTTGATTTTTCTAAGTATTGGGTTGGCCAAAATGTTATTTGGGCTTTTCTATAATATCATGCAGAAAATTCCAAATGAACCTTTTGACCAACCCAATATAAATATATAAATACAGTATATTTATTTTATTTATATTTTATTATATTCATATAAATATTATATTAATATGGATCAAGCCTCATGGTTAGTCATCTACAAAAGACACATTTATTCCTTAAAGCATGACTATTAAGCCTCAGAAATACTGCTCAAGTATATTATTTTTCAATTAAAGAAATATTCAAATTCTAAGACTGCGGTCTCATTTATGTCTCTTTTTTTTTTGGTAGGTAATTGTTTTATTTTTTTTAAGTAATTAATTTATTTTTTATTGGAGGCAAATTATTTTACAATATTATATTGGTTGGTTTTGCCATACATTGACATAAATTCGCCCTGGGTCGATGCATGTTATAAGGTGCTTGGGGCTGGCGTGCGGGGATGACCCAGAGGGAGGATAAAAGGAGGAGGGAGGTGAGAGGGAGGTTCAGGAGGGGGAACTTATGTCTCTTTTAATAATATTTCCCACACCCATGAGAGATACTGGAAGGATAGAGGGACACATTTTTATTCTTTGTCTCTCTTTTCCTTGGCTTCATGCAATCCACGTGTCTTAAGTTATGTCTTCTACTTGAGTGAATCAATTTATAGTCCACATGACTATATTTGAATGCTCAAATTGCATATAGATGGACCCAACAATTCCTGGCATGTAGAAGTCACCCATTCACTCACTGGCAAAACAGATCACTCCTCCATTCAGGAAGTACTTGTTAAACATCTACCATGTCAATAAAAATGAGCAATAGATTTCAACCAGCATTTCACAGAAAAGGAAACATGACAAATCAATAAGCCAATGAAAGCAGTCCATCTTCATTAGTAACCAGGGTAATGCAAATTAAAACCATGGTGAGCCATCACCTTATACCCCTGAGATTAGCTAAAGTTAAAAATCTAATAATATCAAGTATTGACAGTGATGCAGAGCAGGATTGGCAAATTCCAGCTCATGGTCCAAATCTGGACTGCCACCTGCCTTTGTACAACCCATTAAGTCAAGATGGTTTTCACATATTTTAATGAAAAGTATTAAAAAGGCTATTAGACTTTTGTGGAGAATAGTTGCTCGATTTTGCCACTTGGTGTTAAAGCCTAACTTATTTATTATGTGGCTCTTTACAGAAAAAGTTTGCTGACCCCTGATATGGAACATAAGAATATAATTTCCTTGTACTGCTGGTAAGAGTGAAAATGACTCAACCACTTTGGTAAATAATTTTATGTATCTAGCAAGATGAACGGTTGCAGACCCAAGCAACCTAGCAGTATCCTAGAGAAACACTTGCCTATTTGAACAACACTGTGTACAACTGGGGGGAAAAAATGGAACAAATGCAAATGTCCACCAAGCACACAATGGAAAAAATAAACTGGAATACAACACACAGAGAATGTTGCTATTGACACCAACATGGATGACTCTCAAAAAAAAGGCAGCAAGCAAAAATACAAGTTTTAGAGTAGTTCTGTCTACCACGAATATGTGAGACACATTTAATTAAAAAATTTATAGTAGCAATATTAGAAACAAGAAACCAATAAAATTAATTTTAGCCATGTATTTCAACCTGATATATCTACAGTTATTATTCCAACATGTAGTCAATAATATAAATTATTGATATATGACATTTTTGATCCTAAATCCTCAAAATTTGGTGTGCATATATATAGGGCATCTCTACTTGGATGAGCCACTTTTTTTTTCCCAAGTCTCCTTCATTTGTTTTATTAAAAGATATTTCCACAACCTGAAAGCAGTGTGGTGCCCTAGCACATCCAAGAAGAATCCGACCTGAAATAGATGAGGAGGGATGATATGGGGAGGGTGGTGGGAGGGGGGTTCAAGATGGGAAACACATGTACACCCAGAGCAGATTCATGTCAATGTATGGCAAAACCAATACAATATTGTAATTAGCCTCCAATTAAAATAAATAATTTTTTTAAAAAATGGACGAGCCACTTTTAAAGTGCTAGGAAGGACTGATGCTAAAGCTGAAACTGCAATACTTTGGCCACCTCATGCGACGAGTTGACTCACTGGAAAAGAGTCTGATGCTAGGAGGGATTGGGGGTGGGAGGAGACGGGGACGACAGAGAATCAGATGGCTGGATGGCATCACTGACTCAATGGACATGAGTTTGAGTGAACTCCGGGTGTTGGTGATAGATAGGAAGGCCTTGCATGCTGTGATTCATGGTGTCGTGGAGAGTCAGACACGACTGAGCAACTGAACTGAACTGAACTGAACTGAATCACATGTGGCTATTAGCCATCATATTGAACAACCAAGTTTGAGAAGTTGAAAACAGTAAATTCTATTTATATTCCATCATTCAAAGTAAACAAAACTAAATTTTATATTATTTAGGGATATATGATATGAGGTCATATCTACATCACTACAAAGAAAAATGATGGAGTGATAACTCCAAGATCCAGGTGATTCTGATGTCTGATTTGGAGGGGCTGAGATGGAGGACTGACTCTGGGGGACTCAAACATGCTGATAATATTCCATCTTGTAAGTTTGATAATGTATGCATGGATGCTTGTTTTTGTTGTTGTTGTTTGTTTGTTTTTAATTATGTCATTATTATTAGTTTGCCACTACTCAATCTTTATAAGAAATTAAAAATAAATCCCTGTATCAGTAGCTTGCCTCAGAGATAAGTTGTAATACAATCACTTGTGTAAAACTTTTTGATCAGTGGAACAGAATGCAAATAGAGACAAGTTGGTATCTGTTATTGTTTCCTATAATTTTTATAATTGGAAGGTCCATATGTGCAGAAGTTGCCACAAGGTAGAGACTTTAAATAGAGAGAACTGAGCAATACAAGAGAATGTAAGCTGTTAGTTGATACCCACAGAACAGAAGAGGAGAAATGGGGAAAAAAAAATCAATGATGAAGAAAGAAATCTACATAAGTGGCAACAGAGACATGTGGAAGTCTTGAAGGGTGACCAGCTGTTGCATCTCTGAGATTTGTCAAAAAAGACTTGTGGGGGAGAGTCAATTGACAAGAAGCTGTCACGGAGGGCTGGTGGGGAATGGGGAGGTGAGATCCTCAGGGGTGGGATGGAGAGCAGTAAACTATACTGGGAAAGAGCCCCGGGCAGATGCAGTGCTTGAAATGGGTCCTAATCTGCCGCACAGACTGTCTACACACAGGGAGTTGCAATTGGCAGCAGGAGCACGTGCTTGGCAGAGGCAAGGCGGCTTCTTTTTCTGGCTCTGCATCTTTCCCATTTTACCATCTTCAGTGATTGACTTGAGGCAAAAGAGCTGAACGCTCTGCATGGTATTTCTTTCGCTATTAAGATGTGGTGATGAGAAAACTAGATAGCGTACAGCCTGAACAGGAGTAGAGAGCTGTGTGGATACCAAGTGGGCTCCTTCCAGGACCTGTCTCTGTGTGGTCAGGAAGAATAATTGTTACAAGACTGCCCAGGTCTTCCCAGATAATCTGCCATAGAAGTGTTCAAAAGGGGATAGAAAATGGTGTTCCTTTGGAAGATCATGTGTCCATAAAGCTACTAACCCTGTAGAAACTGGGTTAAATTTCATTTCAGTCTGTGATTTGAGAGAACACTGGAGGCCATATTAAAAGAGAAGTAGTAGAAATATATAGAAGTAGAAATACTTTTTTGATGTTCACTCTTACCCACACATGATAAAGAATACTTAAAATCTATGCAAAAATAAATAAAATATATGGAAAGGTGTTTGAAGATAGGGTTTGGGAGTTCCTTGGGAATATTCAATCAGAGAATCTGCAAAGCAACTGACACCACAGTTTAGCACTAAGCTCTCCTCAGCAAGCTCGTTTCTATTTCTTGGGTTCCCCCACAGAGACTAGGAAAGCCTTTGGATCAAGTCAGGCACTGAGCAAGAGTTGATAGTACACCTACATACACATGGATGATCATGAACAATCACCTGGCATATTTGATAATCCCTACTGCCTGCAACCAGGAAGTTGCTTTAGATGTATGATTTCACTTGCCTTCAGAACATGCCTGACAGAGAGAAACCGCATTCTCCGATTCATAGATGAGGAGACTGGACTCAGAGAGGAGTGCTTTGCCCCATTAAGATGCTGAGCTGGGACTTGAACTCTTTTTTAATCCATCATAGTTCACATTTGTCCCATTGTATCATGCTATCAACTCAATGTATTGAACATATTGCTGGTTATTCCGTTCCGTTCTGTCGCTTAGTCGTGTCCGACTCTTTGCGACCCCGTGGACTATAGCCTACCAGGCTTCTCCGTCCATGGGATTCTCCAGGCAAGAATGCTGGAGTGGGTTACCGTTTCCTTCTCCAGGGGATCTTCCCGACCCGGGTATCGAACCTGGGTTTCCCGCATTGGAGGCAGACGCTTTAACCTCTGAGCCACCAGGGAAGCTTACAACCATTCTGAAGGAAATATATTTGTAATAGTATCCTTATTGTGTTAGATAATGAGGATGAGAGGAGTTTTTTTTTTAAAGCTAGTTTTCTGTGGAGGCAAAGACAATCATTTAATAAGGACACACTTATTAAAGATTTACAACATGGCAGATGATAGTCTAAGTGCTTTAGCATGAATTTACATATTCATCCCCAGAACAATTATTTTTAGATAGGTATGGTCCCTTGGACTGCAAGGAGATTGAACTCGTCAGTCCTAAAAGAAATCAGCCCTGAATATTCATTGGAAGGATTGCTGCTGAAGCTGAAACTCCAATACTTTGGCCCCCTGATATGATGAACAGACTCATTGGAAAAGACCCTGATGCTGGGAAAGATTGAAGGCAAGAGGAGAAGGGTATGACTGAGGATGAGATGGTTGGATGGCATCACTGACTTGATGAGCAAGTTTTTGCAAGTTTGAGCAAGCTTCAGGAGTTAGTGATGGACAAGGAAGCCTGGCATGCTGCAGTCCATGGGGTTGCCAAGAGTCAGACATGACTGAGCAAATGAACTGAACTGATAGTCATTTCTACTTCTCAGATGAGGAGAGAGCACAGAAAGGTTAAATGACTTAACCAATGTCATCCAGAGAGTGAAAAGAACTGAATCAAACTTTAATGGTGGGACTCCATTAGCCAAAGTCCATACCACACCACTATACCTAATATGGGCCTAATACTCAGATGAGGAAGTCTTGATGCTTGAATAAAGAGATCCTACATTAATACCCTTCCTTTTACTTCCTTCCATACATAGTTTTCTTTCCTAAACCTATCTATGTACAATGAGGGATACAGAAGAAATGGAAGAGATGTAAACAGGACCCACCAATTTGATTTCTCGGTGTCCCTTCTTCCCCAGAATGATTGGTCTAAGGCAGTCATGCAATTCTGATTCTGACAAATAAAATGTAAGAGGAAGTCTGTCGTGGTGGCTCCTGCGGGGATTCTGCTCTCTCTATAAATGTCATTCTTTTCCTCTGTATATAGTTATATGTGGATGTGATGCCTAGGATTGTGGTAAACCTCTTGTTACTGTCGTGAGAATGAAACAGCCCTGAGGATGGTAGAGCCAAGAGATGGAAAGAATCTGAACCTTGATGACATTCTTGAATCACTAAAATAAACAGGAGATTCTTTCCTACCTCAAGACTTCCCTTATGGGAAATAAGAGCAACTGTCCTTCGTTTGAGCTATGTTGAGAAGAGCTACCTGTTACTTGCAGCCTAAAATATTCTGACTGAAACACAAGCTATTCTCAAGTAGATGTTGGAATCTGGAATGATAAATTAGGCTAGAAGAAAAGTGAAAGTGCTAGTTGCTCAGTCATGTCTGACTCTTTGTGACTCCATGGGCTGTGGCCCACCAATTTCCTCTGTCCATGGAATTATCCAGGCAAGAATACTTGGAGTGGGTTGCCATTCTCTTCATGAGGGAATCTTCTTGACAGAGAGCCCCTGGATCTCCTGCACTGCAGGCAGATTCTTTACCATCTGAGCTACCAGGAATGCCCAAGCTAGAAGAAAAATCACTTATTGTAAACTGGAGTGATCTGCCTCAGGCAGTATGTATCTCCCTATCATATAAGTGTTGACCAGGAGGTTGGGCTACTGTTTGCAGAGGAAATACATTAATTAATACAAGAGTTTGGACAAAATTATGGCTTCGAACTCTAGGTTATCATTTTTCCATAGGCAATATAAACAAAATTTGCAAGTTTTTATAGAGTTGCCAGAAACAAGTATACATTTTTAAGAAATAGGATAATCCGTATGTCATAATATTAAAATAGCCAGTTTTTATATTCATATATTGACAAAGATTTTAAATAAATAAGCTATGAGGTCCTACAGAGGATCCTTTTAATGTGAGAGCAGTAGGATTTCCAAGGTCAGTTAAATTTCTTTCCTCCCCTTGCCTCCACTTGATATTCTCACCAAAATCCCTTTTTAAAAATACTAGTGCTGTGTTTTAACTCCTTCCTTCATCTTCTTGGCAAAGCAAAGCTAAATTCCTTACATCCTTCCTTCCTGAACCCAAGTAACTCTGGCTTCTGCACACATATACACATGTATGCCAATTACTGTCTGCATATTAGACTGATATGGACTGGGCTCCATACTAGAAATAATCGCCTCATACCTGAAAGCACACGTGAGTCTGGTCTACTCACATCACATATTTCATTTTTGGATCATCCCTGTAACCTCCCAGTCCAGAGAAGAGCTGACTCGTTTGAAAAGACCCTGATGCTGGGAAAGATTGAGGGCAGGAGGAGAAGGGGACGACAGAGGATGAGATGGTTGGATGGCATCACTGACTCGATGGACATAAGTTTCGGTAAACTCTGGGAGTTGGTTATGGAGAGGGAGGCCTGGTGTGCTGCAGTCCATGGGATCACAAAGAGTCAGACATGACTGAGCAACTGAACTGAACTGTAACCTCCCAAGCTTAATTTGCCTAGCTTCAGGCTTACAACACCTACTTATTCATCTGGCACCCTGATCCACTGTAAGATTTCTATTACTGTGAGAAAGTGCTTCCCAAGACTGATCAGACATCTGTAGTTATTTCTTTTTTCTCTCCATTGGTCTCAGTTCTTTCACTTGCAAGGCCATATTGAATAAGAACACTCTCAGATGACAGCCTTGGGCATGAAGTATAGAAAGAAAAGCTCTTTTCTGTCCCCTTAAATATTCACTTCTTCCAGATAAACATCACTAGGTCCTTCAGACACACTTTAGAGGACGTTGTTTGGAAATTATCTTTTTTTAATTTTTTATGAGTACAGTCTGATTTATATCAACATCCCTCTGAAAGTGTGAAATTTCAAGGCTGAACATAAAGTTTGTCCCATGCTCAAATTCTATATACTTGGGATATGTTTTGTGCTAGAATTTGTATGGCAGGATGGCAAATCCCAGCTGTATGTTTGGTTGGCCTCAGTTGAGTTCAGCAAATGAAAATGTCTGGAGGGAAATCAGAGTGTAGAAGGACTCTGTGGGTGCCCCCATCCAGATCTTGTTCATGCACAGGGCTCCCACTGAGCATCTGTAAGGATTAGCTTCTCATGACTCACTGTTGCTCCTTTCTCCAGAGCCTCATGCTTGGCTGAATGAAAAGTCATCTAGTATAAGAGCTTCCGTCCCACCTAGTGGTTACCCAACATCTGCTAGCTTGCTAATATGGCAGCCTGAGTCTCAAGGTGGGATCAAATTTCATGTTCCAGATTAGAGTGAAGTTAGAGGTCACCAGATCCTTCAACTCCTCTCCAGTCTCATCCTGCTCCCCAAATTCTCTTTATCCTGAGACAAAGCCTTCAATCTACCAAGAGTATCCAAATCACTATATTGGACTCTGCTTCTAAGGAAACCAACCTAAGACAAAGTGCTTCTTCTCTGTTTCCACCTCTCAGGCAGAAATGATGTCTCTCCATGATTCCAGCTGTCACTGGGATCAGTATTTCCATTTTCTCCTCTTATTCCTTCAGCCCTGGAAGTGATAATGGTTTCTTGATGTTGCTATTCTCTGGGTCCCTTATACCCCTTGTTTGTTTCTTTAACCATTCCCACATCTCTGCAAGTAGTCTTTTAATAGATCCCATTCATTGGAACCACCTGTAGTGAATTGGTTTCCAGCTGGGATCCTGCCTAGTACAGCTGGCTAGAGACATCACTTTGCCAACAAAGGTCCGTCTAGTCAAGGCTATGGTTTTTCCAGTGGTCATGTATGGATGTGAGAGTTGGACTATAAAGAAGGCTGAGCGCTGAAGAATTGATGCTTTTGAACTGTGGTGTTGGAGAAGACTCTTGAGAGTCCCTTGGACTGCAAGGAGATCCAACCAGTCCATCCTAAAGGAGATCAGTCCTGGGTGTTCACTGGAAGGACTGACGTTGAAGCTGAAACTCCAATCCTTTGGCCACTTGATGAGAAGAACTGACTCATTTGAAAAGACCCTGATGCTGGGAAAGACTGAGGGCAGGGAGAGGAGGAGACGACAAAGGATGAGATGGTTGGATGGCATCACTGACTCGATGGACATGGGTTTGGGTGGACTCCAGGAGTTGGTGATGGACAGGGAGGCCTGGCATGCTGCAGTTCATGGGGTCACAAAGAATCAGAAATAACTGAGTGACTGAACTGAACTGAGTTCACATTCACTTGGAAGAGTCATTTTGTGATATATTATGAAATGCAGTATGCCTCAATTCTTCTTTAATTATAAAGTAAGTCTTTTTCTCCACATTTTTAATCTAGTTTGCCTTGTGCCTTTCTCTGACCAATAAGAGGTTAGCAAACACAATGCGAGCTGGGACTTAAAAAGTGCTTGCTTGCACACTGGGACTTACACTTACTATTCTTGCGGGCTCTGTGAATGTTTTTAGCTAGTCTGCTGGATGGCAAAAGACATGTAGTCCAATCACCCACCATTCAGCCTTCAGCATGCCAACTGCTAGACATGTGAGTAAGGATATCCTGAACCATCTAGCTACTGGTCAGTCCCCCAGCTGAGGGCAGGTATCAGCCATGCTTGGCTCAGACAAGAAGAAACACCCTGCTGAGCAATAGATTCAGATAAATAAATAAATGGCTTTTGTTATTCTAAATCACTATTTTTAGGGCTTGTGTGTAAGGCAGCAAAATCTGAGACATCTTTGGTTGATACCAAATAAATCTTAAAGCTGAACATACTATGGATAGACAGCATTCAACTGTTGTCAGGAACATCAGGGTCTTTCACAGCTACAAGGTCACCTCACCCAAGGTTGCACTCTTCCCAG
The DNA here is from genome assembly GCF_049115385.1 of Moschus berezovskii. Taxonomy (NCBI): domain Eukaryota; kingdom Metazoa; phylum Chordata; class Mammalia; order Artiodactyla; family Moschidae; genus Moschus; species Moschus berezovskii. Next base: position 36,044,839 of record NC_142463.1, read on the forward strand.
TATACTTCACATCTAGTGACTGAGCAAATCAGGAGCAAATGGTAGGTCAGTTCATTCTGTACACACATAGGGCAATTCCAACAGGCAATATTTATTCTGAATCTTCTTTTGGGTTGGCTTAGGCCTTTAGTCATTTTAGACAAAAACAAAAAAAGAAAAAAAATCATGAGAAAATGATCAACCTCATGTCCTGAAAAAACACTGGAAAGATATATGCCAAAATGTTCATTTCCCACATCATAACTTTATATCATTTCTTCCCCATGTACAGCATGCCATTCAGTCTGACCTCCTTTCTCTTTCTCACCGAGCTTCTTTCTGCCTCCTAACATGCAACAGCACCAGGAAGCTCTGTCCATGACTCTCTCTATGGCTGTCTCACTCTCATCTTCATCTTTCACTCAGGCTGAAGTCACTTTAGAACCTCATCCTGTGCACCTTACCTGATGCAGTATTACTTTCCTAAACACCACCTTATTTATTGTCATCACACTTTTTATCACAATTTACAACAGACTCTTTTCTTTATTTACACAGTTTCTCTCTGCTGAAACAAATTCCCCAAAAGCAACTTTACCTGTAATTTATCGCTGATACCCAGTGCCTAGCAAATTATCAGTACAAAGTAGACATTCAGTGAATACTTTTGCAAGAAAAAGTTTTTTGTCTGGTAGTATTTTAGTTAATTACATTCTTTTGCAGGATATTCTATCTTCTTCAAATTCTCTAAAGTGGGTAAATGTTAATTTTATAATCCAAAACAACAAAGATTTTGAACAATATTGAAAGAGCAAATACATTATGAGATCCTGCTCTCAAAAAAAAAAAAAAAACCTCTCCTGAATAATATGTAAGGAGAAATTTGTACACTTGGAAGGAAAAGAAATCATTATACCCTGTGGCTTATACTATGCCCAATAGGAATGACAAGGGCAGTTACACCCTGTCTTCTAATTTCATGACTGCATTTCAGTTCCTCTGAGTCTTCATTGGGGGGCAACGAGGCAAATAGTTTGGAGAAGTAAAGATTTTATTGCTTAATATATGTTTGATATATATATATAGATAGATAAAAAGAGTTTCCTAAAACTGGGAAAGTCAGTGACAACTGAAGGGGAGTGTCTCCTTTTATTAAATTAGGCAAAATCAGTGTTTATCTATTCTGAAAGGACAGCTCCAAGAGCCAATTTAAACTTTATGATGAAGTGAGTATTTAGTTGTGGCCTACACAGAGGAGACAATGCTGATGATATTCACTAGGTGCCTACTTCATGGTATTTTTAAAATCATTTAGAGTGTTCATCCACATTTTACATATATGTTACTTGACTTGGAGCAATTAAGTAATTTACCTGAAAGTAATTTACCTTTTATACTAAAAGCCAACGACCAGAATCAGAAAACGAAACTGTCTTAGACTTCACAGTTGGCATTGTTTCCACTGCATTTTTCTCCTCCACAGAAGGGATCAGGCTACCGATGATTCCGAAAGTTTTTCAAGCCACTTTAAGAGTTTCATCTCACATTGAAAGCTTTATCTGAATTTTCCACTGAAGACCTCAACCGATGGACAGGTGCTATACATTTGGTCATTCCTCTATTATCCAGTTTCATATCTTTAAAAAATCCACTTCTGCAATTAATTGTATTCAAGCAATATGGCACAGCCTGCAAGCATTTTAGCCATAACTGAGTATTTATAGATGTCCATTAATTAAAATTGTCCTCAAATGAGATTTAATGCACTCATGATCCACACTTCCCTGAGAGTTCTAAGTCTTTCTTATTGAAAAAAGTAGAAGATAGAAGGGCTTTTTGGAAAGGCACCATCAACAACTTGAAGTTCCAATTAGCATAAAAAGCCAAATGAACACAGTATAAATGCCATCATAGAGAACTTTGATGGGGGTAAACCTCATAGGATACTAAAAGCATTTATTAATGATGACAAAATCCTTTTGATTTGACATAAAATGAAATTTGCTTCATAGGGCCATCTTGCCAGCTGAAATTTGTTGAGTGAAATTTCATCTAAGCAAAATGGGACTTGGTTGGAGCCCAAAGTTAAAGTGGGAATGTGGGTTTGTGAAACAGGTTTTGTCTGAGATTTCAGACACAACACTGGGGCAGACAGTCAAATCAGCCCTGGAAGTTCATTTGAGAATGTACTGGAAAGTCATAAATCTGCTGCGCTCCAGAAGTAAGGTGGACTCAGTATCCAGGAGTAAGTGAGAAGTGAAGATAAAAATCTGAGGATCTGGCACACACAAAAATTACTTCCTGAATTTCTCTTAAGCATTTGCCACTGCCTTAGCCAGATTTCATTGGCCTAGTTATGTGGTAGAACAAGGCAAAACTTTGTTGCTAGAGATACCCCATTGCTTTTATAAGGTGACTGGTAGAAAGTCTTCAAAACATCAGATCTCTTCTCCCTTTGTTTTTAGGTTCTATGTGGCCTTGTCCTTCCTGTCTCTCCAACTTCATCCTAAACCATACTCTCCTCTCCCCTCTCTATTTCAGCCATAATGTTCTCAATTTTTACTTCTTTCTACTCTCAGATTTGCCTGTAACAGTCTTCCTTCCCTACTTCATCTACTTAACTCCTCACCCATTCTTTTGATTTCAGCTCACATATTATCATCTTCTATTCAATGCAAGAGATCATGTTGATCAAGGAAAGCTTTGCTTCTATTCAAAGCACACAAAAGGTGGTAGATAAAATAAAATTCTTTTAATAATGCATGCTTAAGATTGTACTTTTCTAACTGTAAGTAACGAGGAGGAGTCTCACACAAGCCATGGCCATAAGTTTGAGTTAAAGCTCAACAGCTCATGGGTAGATTAGGACTCCATATTCATGTGAAGGGCTGAGTTTGCTTCCCTTCCTTCTCTTCCTCTTTCTCTCTCCTTCCCTTTCTGAACAGTTTGCTCTTATATCTATGAGATGGAAACCAAACAGGTTAGCTAAATATGCTCGACTGGTAAAGAAGAGATTGACATGGTAACCAGAGAGGAGGATCTGAGCCCATGCAAGGTGAGGGGTGTATTTGATGATAGCTATTGAATCCTGAGAGGGTGAAGAGAGTGTCATGTGAGGAGGCTGACTCCACAGAGGGATTCAGAGCATGAGTCAGGTGAGGATGGAGTCTGCATGTGGAAACAGCCTGTGTAGAGGGTCAGAAGCTAAGAAGGATAAGGAAGTCATTTCAACTAAGGGTGCAGATGGGCTTCTATAGGGTGTTCAAGTCAAAGTAGGCTAGGAAGGAATATCCAAGGGAAGGGACACAGAAGAGGGAGCTGGAATCCAAGTGTGGTGAAGAAGATGTCTAGGCACACAAGAGTACAGCCTGGGATGTGATGTCAGAGCCCAAGCATGATGAGGAGGGTGATTCTTCAGAGAATCAGCCTTGTATGGAGTGTGGAGAGTTCCAAGCAGAGATAGTAATAAAAGAGAATGGGCCATTTGTTGCTGGATTGGGATTAAATTTATCAATGTGAATTCATAGTTTTCACTATATACAGACAGATAATGATAGATATGTAAAAAGCATTCAAATTTATCATTTTAAAGCATTTGGGCCAGTAAAAGCAAATAAGAAAAGATAAAAATAAATCAATAAAGAAAGGGTTAGGGTATTAGTGTCCTAGATGGGTCAGAGTTAGTACTGAGCTTACTGCCTAATGCTGGGAACCAAGAAGTTTTGCCAAGTTCATTAAATAGAAATTAAAAACATCTCAACAACTATCCCAGGATTGTGGCTCCAAATGAGACAAACCACACTGAGCCATGGATGAGAGAGAATTTCCTGTAAGAAAATTGATAGTCTGTACTGTGCCTTGCCTTGTGGTCTAAATTCAGATAATAAATGCACTGGGGGAACTTCAGATAGAGAAATGAAATGCTAGCAGTAAAATTCTTGCAACACACTACTGTATCTTCTATCCATCCACATTCCTTGTGACTATCAAATCCTTCCTCCCCTGACAAATCTACACTCTCTCATTTCATAAATAGTGCTATTTATTCAGATACTCTGAGAACTAAGTTCTCAACTATTACTAGGTTCCTGGGAATTTAGATCCAATTAGAATTTCAGAAGGAAGGAATGAGTTTGGAATTAGTTATGTGGATTTGAAGACATCAGTGGAAATTCAAGTGGACTTCCACTGACACATGGAAAAATGAGAGGATGGTGCCCAAGACTAGAGTTATGTCAGTTCAGTTCAGTCGCTCAGTTGTGTCTGACTCTTTGTGACCCCATGAATCACAGCACGCCAGGCCTCCCTGTCCATCACCAACTCCCGGAGTTCACTCAAACTCATGTCCATCGAGTCGGTGATGCCATCCAGCCATCTCATTCTCTGTCGTCCCCTTCTCCTCCCACCCTCAATCCCTCCCAGCATCAGAGCCTTTTCCAGTGAGACAACTCGTTGCATGAGGTGGCCAAAGTACTGGAGCTTCAGCTTTAGCATCAGTCCTTCCAATGAACACCCAGGATTGATCTCCTTTAGAGTGGACTGGTTGGATCTCCTTGCAGTCCAAGGGACTCTCAAGAGTCTTCTCCAGCACCACAGTTCAAAAGCATCAATTCTTCAGTGATCAGCTTTCTTTATAGTCCAACTCTCACATCCATACATGACCACTGGAAAAACCATAGCCTTGACTAGACGGACCTTGGTTGGCAAAGTAATGTCTCTGTTTTTTAATATACTATCTAGGTTGGTCATAACTTTCCTTCCAAGGAGTAAGTGTCTTTTAATTTCATGGCTGCATTCCAGAGAGGGAATGGAAGATGATGATGTTGATGGCAATGATGATGATGGTAAATATTTATTTTGTTCTTTCTATTTGTAATTACTCTGCTAAATGACTCGTGTACTATCTCATTTAATCTTCACATTAAAGTTATAAGAGGTATGTATGCTCCACTCTCAGAGAAGGCAATGGCACCCCACTCCAGTGTTCTTGCCTGGAGAATCCCAGGGATGGGGGAGCCTAGTGGGCTGCTGTCTATGGGGTCACACAGAGTTGGACATGACTGAAGTGACTTAGCAGCAGCAGCATGCTCCACTTTGTAGATGGGGAAATTGGAAGACTGAAAACTTAGTAACTTTCTCAACTGTTCACAGTTGATAAGTAATAGAATCAATATTTGAACAGTTAGAGTGTAGACTCTAGTTTCTTATCTATACTTTTAAAGCATTTTGCATGTAATATTTTTAAGGGACAAGCAGAGAAGAAATTATCTAAGGGCCAAAGACTAGATGTAAGGAGGAAGAACAGAAAGAAGAACTAGCAAAAGAGAGAAAGAAGGAGAAAACAGTTTGACAGGAAGGGAATTAGAGAAACTAAAGAAGAAATATAAAGAAGAATGGTTGTAAAAAATGGAGGTTTTAGGAAAAGCCCACAGGTCGGGTGATTAAATACCAGAGATTATCTCAGTGACAATCATTTCAGCATACAATTTATGTGTTCAACTCAGCTACCTATATTTACTCTCTCTTTCCTTCTTTTCATCTCCTAAAGCAGTCTTCAAGTCAAAATGAACTTAGGCCTGGAACTAAAATCTGTGCATTTTGCTCCTTAACTTTGGAATGGTACCATCATTAATTATGAGGGTGGGGAAGTAGGACTGAGATGTTGATATCTACATCCCAAATTCCAAAATAACCTTCAGAATGAAGCTCCTGAAAAGCATTTTCTCTAAGCCTGTATGGCAAAGTATATCACTGGAAAAAGTCATATTTTCTGCAGTGAAAGAAAAAGGTTGATTGATTTTCTCTGTCTCTCTTTCCACCCCTACCATATATATATAGACACACCCACACACTTACAAAAGAATGAAGTACTCTCCCAGGTTCTTAAATATACTCAAAAAACACTGTGATTTATAGTTTGCTTCTAATTCCAATTGATGTAATAATAATTCTGGCCCAAACTTTATGAAATTAATCACTTCCCTAATCTCTTTGACATAGTACAATTTCACATAAACTTGTGATTCATCAGAATAGAAACTAGATTCTCTGAGTCTTACTCCTTCCTTTACCTATTTGTTGTTGTTCAGTTATCAGTCATGTCTGACTCTTTGCTATCCCATGGACTGCCTCATGCCAGGCTTCCCTGTCCTTCACAATCTCCTGGAGTTTGCTCAAAATCATGTCCATTGAGTCAGTGATATCATCCCACCATCTCATCCTGTCATCCCCGTCTCCTACTGCCTTCAGTATTTACCAGCAATAGGGTTTCTACAAGACCTTCTAGAACTAACACCAAAAAAAAAAAAAAAAGTCCTTTTCATCATACAGGACTGGAATGCAAAGGTAGGAAGTCAAGAGATACCTGGAGTAACAGGCAAGTTTGGCATTGGGGTACAAAATGAAGCTGGACAAAAGATGACAGAGTTTTGCCAAGAGAATGTACTGATCAGCAAAAACTCTATTCCAACAACACAAGAGATGACTCTACACATGAATATAACCAGATTGTCAATGCCAAAATCAGGTCAATTATATTAGTTGTAGCCAAAGATGGAAAAGCTCTATACAGTCAGCAAAAACGAGACAGAAGCTGACTGTGACTCAGATCATGAACTTCTTATTGTAAAATTCAGACTTAAATTGAAGAAAGAAGGGAAAGCCACTAGGCCATTCAGATATGACCTAAATCAATTCCCTTATAATTATACAGTAGAAGTGATTTAAGGGATTAGATCTGATAGAGTGCCTGAAGAACTATGGACGGAGGTTCATGACATTGTTTAGGAGGCAGTGATCAAAACCATCCCCAAGAAAAACAAATTCTAAAAGGCAAAATGGTTGTCTGAGGAGGCCTTCTGAGTAGCTGAGACAAGAAGAGAACCGAAAGGCAAAGGAAAAAGGAATGGTATACCCATCTGAATGAAGAATTCCAGAGAATAGCAAGAAGAGATAAGAAAGCCTTCTTAAGTGAACAATGCAAAGAAATAGAGAAAAACAATAGAATGGGAAAGACTAGAGATCTTTTCAAGAAAATTAGAGATACCAAGGGACCATTTCTTGCAAAGATGGGCACAATAAAGGACAGAAACAGTATGTCTAACAAAAGTAGAAGATATTAAAAAGAGGTGGCTACACAGAAGAACCACACAAAAAAGATCTTAATGACCTGGATAACCATGATAATGTGATCAGTCACCTAGATAGAGCCAGGTATCCTGGAGTATGAAGTCAAGTGGGCCTTAGGAAGCATCACTATTAACAAAACTAGTGGAGGTGATGGAATTCCAAATTTTAAACCCTAAAAGATGATGCTGTGAAAGTGCTGCAATAAATATGCCAGCAAATTTAGAAAATTCAGCAGTGGACACAGGTCTGGAAAAGGTCAGTTTTCATTCCAATCCCAAAGAAGGGCAATGCCAAAGAGCGTTCAAACTACCCCCTTACAATTGCACTCATTTCACACGCTTGCAATAAAAATTCTCCAAGCTATGCTTCAATAATGAACATGAAGCCAACATGAACTGAGAACTTCAATTTGTACAAGCTGGATTTGCAAAAGGCAGCAGAATCAGAGACAAAATTGCCAACATCCACTGGCTCATTGAAAAAGCAAGAGAATTCCAGAAAAACATCTATTTCTACTTCATTGTCTATGCAAAAGCCTTTGACTGTGTGGATCACAAAAAACTGTGGAAAATTCTTGAAGAGATGGGAATACCAAAGTACTTTCCCTCCCTCCTGCAAAGCCTGTATGCAGGTCAAGATGCAACAGTTAGAACCTAACATGGAACAATGGACTGGTTCCAAATTGGGAAAGGAGTATGTCGAAACTGTATATTGTAACCCTGCTTATTTAACTTATATTCAGAATACATCATGTGAAATTCCAGGCTGGATGAAGCACAAGCTAGAATCAAGACTGTGGAAAGAAATACCAGTAACCTCAGATAGGCAGATGACACCAACCTTATGGAAGAAAGTGAAGAGAATTTAAAGAGCCTCTTGATGAAAGTGAAAGGAGAGTGAAAAACCTGACTTAAAACTCAACATTCAAAAAATGAAGATCATGACAACCAGCCCCATCACTTCATGGAAATAGGTGGGGAAACAATGGTAACAGTGACAGACTTTATTTTCTTGGGCTCCAAAATTACTGTGGACAGTGACTGCAGCCATTAAATTAAAAGACTCCTTGGAAGAAAAGCAATGACAAACCTAGATAGCTTATTAAAAAGCAGAGACATTACTTTGCCTACAAAGGTCTTTATATTCAAAGCTGTAGTTTTTCCAGTAGTCGTGTACAAATGTGACAGTTGGACAAGAAAAAAGGCCGAGAGCTGAAGAATTTATGCCTTCAAACGGTCATGCTGGAGAAGAGTCTTGAGAGTCCCTTGACAGCAAGGAGATCAAACCAATCAATCCTAAAGGAAATCAACCCTGAATATCATTGGAAGGACTGATGCTGAGGCTCCAATACTTTGGCCACCTGATGCTACCAACCAACTCACTGGAAAAGACCCAGAAAAGACCCTTTACCTAAACCAGGAATGAAGCTGAGTTTCTCTAAAGTGGTTATTTTAAGAAATTTAAGTTACAACGAAGTCATTTTTTCCTAGAGATCTCTAAATAGCTTCAGTATCCTTGTCTTCAGTACAAGTCTTTAGAATGACTTTTGAATTGGGGCAAAAATCTGCCTCTGTCATCCATTTAGCTTTCATCATACAGACTCTCTGGAGAAGGGAATGGCAACCCACTCCAGTACTCTTGCTTGGAAAATCCCATGGACGGAGGAGCCTGGTAGGCTACAGTTCACTTTCTTTCACTTTTTCTTTCATACAGACTCTCATGAAGAAGGGGAAATCAAGCCATTGAGGTTCACAGGTAGGTCAGTCCTGGATACTTTGGTAAATTAATTACCATCCAGAAGAGGCCACATAGTATAAGAAACAAAACCTGGACTCAGAGCCAAAATTTCAGTAGTCAAGGCTTTCTTGCCCTTCTATTCCACAGGATATGTGCTGGGTTCATTCACCTGTGATCATCTCATGGTATTGTATTTGCTTATCTGTCTTGTTCCCTGGACTGTGAATTCCATGATGGCAAGGACTATGCTTGTTTTTCTTAGCATTAATTCTCAGCCACAGCACAGTACCCAGTTCTTCTTTAGAACCCTAAGCTTCCATGAAACACAGTTAAATCATGCCTCAAAATGATTTACCCCAAAATGGTCTGAAATGACCGCAACCAATTGTGTAAAATCAGCAGAAGCTTTATCTTCTCTACATTGCATATTCTTTTAAAAAGAGGCCATTGATATATACACTACTACATATAAAATAGATAACTAATCTGAACCTACTGTGTCCATGGAATTCTCTAGGCAAGAATACTGGAGTGGGTAGCCATTCCCTTCTCAAGGGGATCTTGTCAACTCAGGTATCAAACCCATGTTTCCTGCATTGCAGGCAGATTCTTCACCATCCGAGACATCAGGGAAGCCCACTGTATGACACAAACAGGGAACTCTACTGAACATTCTGTAATGGCCTATGTGGGAAAGGAGTTTAAGAGAGCGTGGATATATGTATATGTGTAACAGATTCACTTTGCTGTACACCTGAAACATAACACTGTAAATCAACTATACTCCAATTTTTTTTTTCATTTTTATGTTTGGCTTTATTGGCTTAATAGTATCCAATATTTTTTTTTAAAAAAGAGGTCACTGTTAAGAATCCAATCTATTTCAAAAGGTTGTGGTGAGATTCAATCTAGTGTTAGTGAAAGAACAGTAGATATTCTAAAATGCTACACAAATGAGAAGTCTTTTTAACTCTGTTATCAGTAGTGTCTAACAGAGGATGTAGGCATTCACTAAATAATTATATTCAGTATCCTTTAAAGTTCACTCCAACTGTGAGATCCTATGAGTCTATTTTCTAACAATCACTGCAGTATTTTTGAAGTTACACCTGTCTAGGTGCTCCCACTGAAGCTTGAAGAAGAAATATCTTAAAACATTTCTTTGGAGTGAGTAAAAATCTCCCTCTGTGATGCAGGTTTATCTCTAGGAATCTCTAGAGTATTTTTGTTTAGCAGCACAATGTCATGGGTAGGAATTTCTTTGAAGATATAATAGATTGATTTTAAACTAATTTGTTTTCTGTTTGAAGACCTTGGTATTAACATTTATCATTTTTAAGTGTTAATTTTCTCTCCAAAAAAAAAAAAATTAGAAAGGCTATTATAATCTACCTGCACCTAACAAAAAGTAAAGTTATTAATAATCTATTTTGCTGGCCTATGTTAGGTGATACCTGCATTTGTGGTCCAATCTTTCAGCTGATTGCAAGGTATTTGTTTTCCTATCTTTATGAATAATTGAGCCTCAGGGATGTTAGGAAATTTGCTGAGGTCAACATAGCAGAAGAGCATAGATTTGAACCCAGATCTGTCTCTTTCCAAAACTCCTTTTTATTTTTCTTGTAATTTCAGGTTGCCTTCCTCAAAAGACTGTGGGAGAAACCAATGGGACTGTGTTTGTGGCAATATTTTCACACTGCAAGTGCTACTTAGTTGAAAGGTATTATTATTCAGGTAACAGACTTTCTTCTGGCGTCTCTCACTGTGCCTGCCAACATTATAACTTTGTATGTGTTTTGCATACTTCCAAAAATGATATTACTTGAAGAGTAAAGTCTGCCTTCTTAATGTTTTTAATTTAAAATCAATTTTAGAAAGCTTTCCAAATATGTTATTAAATAATCTCAAGCCTCTTAACCACAAAAACATCCCCTGAGAAAGCCCAGCCCTGGGCATCTACAATTAGGACTGGAATGGAGAAAAATGACACCAGACAGAAATGGAGTTTCTTCAGCTCTTGTGTTCTGCATGCTCCCTGATTCTCCTCCTCTGAATCACTTTCTTTGTTTCTACAGATGGTAATCTACCTCTGTTGGAGCTACGTAGACCAACTCACTCCAGTCCACACATGTGCACAGATTAGCACCTTGCTGGCTTTTACTAACCCCTGATCAAGCAAAACTTCTCTATTTCAATGCACATTGCTTTTGAAACTTAAGAAAAAATACTCTGCCCTCTGTAACATATAACCTCAAGACTTAATGTTGATATTTGCTTAATAATTTTCTCTCTGAAACAGGATATAACTGAGACGTCACCAACGATAGCCAAACACTATTATTTAAAAAAGAAAAAAGAGATGGGTCATGAATAATGAGGGATAAACACAGATCCTAAACAATAAGCAGTTGAAATGCTTACATATTATTTTCATGGATCCATCTTTTAGCCCATTTGGTTCCTTGCCTGGAATATCTTCCTTCATTTTCACCTGTTCATTCTTTATGACTTATATCAATGATCCACTGCTGCTGCTGATTTTTAATCTAATAACTTATACTGCTGATAAACTTTAAGTATGCATATCTGTTTTATTCTGAAAGCAAGCATTAGATTTGTGTATCAGATATTGTGCTCATGTGCTCAGTCATGTCCAATTCATCGAGACCCTGTGGACTGCAGCCCACCAGGCCCTTCTGTCCATGGGATATCCTAGACAAGAGTACTGGAGTGGGTTGCCATTTCCTACTCCAGGGGATCTTCCCAACTAGGCTTATTATTATTTACAGCAATAACTATATTGTTTACTTATGCCCATTCTGCCTCTTAGGGTAAAGTGATGACAGCAAAGGTCACAGCAAAGCAGAGAGAGAGAGAAAACCCCAAATTACGAACCTGGGAATTCATTTAGGAACTGCTGCCCAGCTGCTCCACTTCGTTTTCTCATTAGTATAAACAAATAACTCTCTGAAAAAGGTCTCAAAGTTATTATAACCCTTTAGAATGTAACCAAATGGCTGCTGGTTTTATCCTCCTTTGAAACAAACACCTAGATCCAGTTGTGATAAACCTGTCTCTCTGAAGTATCTCACTATCTTAGGGATGCTAATCAGTCATCCTCTAACCAGGTTGCAAGTAAGTTTTGTTCAGAAAGTATATGAACATGCCAGAAACAAAAATATTTGCCTGATTTCCTCTTAGCTGTCATTCTCATGTTCCCCCTAAACATAGTGGTCACCCTCCCTCAGTGTCACCTCACACTCTCATAACTTTTGTTATGAAAACTGCCCAGAGTTGGTCTCTACTTCCAGTCCAAACACAATTTATGGTGCAAAAGCAAATGATAAGCAAGGGTTTATCAAATAAATGAACAAATATTTAATGAACTGTTGTATTGGATAAAAGACAATCTGATAGAGAATTTCAAAAGCCAAGCACTCTTCAAACTGTTACTCTAACAAGAGTTCTTTGAGGTAGACCAACTCATCTTATTTTTTCCCACATGCAAATAGATTCTTAGAGAGGAAAGGAAATGTTCTCAAGATCAGTCAGCCAGTCTAGAGTCTGGATCTAGACTCAGATCTGACTCAGCAGCTCTTGTTTTTAACTGTGACTCCTTGATAGGCTCCCAGGAAACAATTGAATGATTTAAACATGATTGGTTTCCCTAGAAATGGTCTGATAGGGAGATTCTTGCGCAAGGGCTTAGTCTCAAGAAAAAGGGAACTTGAGAAGGATAAGCATGGAGGGAAAAGCTAAGAATGTGTTTCTCAGCTGAAAACTAGCTTCAGCCTGATGTTATGGTGAGCCCTGGAGCACGAATTAGCCACAGAGTTAGCCCCATCTTCAGGCAAGAGGCCAACCTTCTGCAGACCCATGTCAGCCATTTATTTTCTACAGTCTTCCTCCAGATTATGAGGGGGCCTGATGTCCTAGGATTCAAGGGCATTTCTCCAAGGAAAGGGACATCTCTGTGCTGTTAGCAAACAGTAGTCACAGAACCAATGGATGGTTGTGGTGGCCTCATAAAGATATCAAAAGCATCCTTCCTGGAAGGACTAGGATGCAATGGTTACACCTCTTTATGGATGGGGCTATATCTTTTGGCTTTGACTGGGTATATACTCCAGCTGCCAAATGAGTGTTGGCAGTCTTTCCTCGGGTCAGCACAGCCTCTAGCTTTAAACTAAATTAGTTGTTTTTGCAAAAGCGTCTCTGGCTCTGAATCTTGTAGAAAATGTAGGGGCACTTTGGGCTCAGATTGCCAAAATATACACTTGGCACTTCTAGGTGAGGTATTCAAGGAAGTCTCCACCTGTGCAGCCTCAGGAGCCCATTGGAGCAGACTGCTCCTAGGAATGTGTTCCTCAGGCAGGAAATGGCAATTAAGCACCTGTTAACATATATAACATCAACTGTCATTGTTGAAGTCAATAAGCAATTTTTAATCACCTATTTAGTTTTCTTATGGAAACATGTGGGTGTCAGACAGCTCTTTAATTCATTTATAAACTAAGAAATCATTAGTTTACAGCCTAAAACTTATATATAAATAATTAACATGTATTGAATAAAATATTCAGTGTGGGGTGTTGTGTCTTTTGTAAACATTGTTTTTATATTACAACACTTTGGCAAAGTAGATATTGTTACCTCTTTTTGGCAGATGAAGAAACTAAGGCACACAGAAGTGAAATAATTAGTCTGATAACGCGCAGATAATGAATCCAGATTTTATATAAATCAGGATTATTTTTTCTAACTGTATACACATTAGCTTCCAAAGCACAAAAAGTTTGCTTTCATTATGCATTTATCAAATCTTAGGTTAGATCCTATTTGACTGTTTTCAAAACTCTGCCTGGTGGCTTTTGATAATTTTTCAGGCAGGAAGGTTCCAAAATATTTCAAGTGTGTGCCCTATTCTTCAAGCAGCAATTGGAGTGAAATTTTTAAAACTGTAATCTGATCCTGTCAACCTTGTTTGTAACTTTTTGATGGTTCCCTACTGCATTCAGAATGAAATCCAGACCCTACATACCATCTGCTAGGCACCCAATGGTTTGGACCCTGAGGTCTCTCAAACCCATCTCATGCCATCAACATGTTGTTCTGCCCAGTCCAGTCATGCTCAGCTCCTTCCATACACCTACTATTTGCTCTCCTTGTACCACTTTCTATCTTCATCCTTAATTCACCCTCTTTCTTAGCATCCCTTCTCAAATCCCACCTCCTCGGGGAGGCTTTTTCTGATCGCTTAAATTTGTTTAGGTGTTTTATACTCTCATAGAAACAGTATCTTTCCTTCTTATAACTTACTGATGTGTTCTTTGACAAATAATAATTTGATTCATGCTTTATTTTTACCACTGGACTGTAAGCTTAAGGCAGGCACTGTATTTCTTGTGCTTACTTCCATATTTCCATTACCTAGAGTATAATAATCAATACATAGTACAATGCTGAGTGAACAAGTGAGGGAATGAAACAGTGAATGAATCCCCCATCCCTTCTTCTCTACTCTGTCCTGACCATACCATTCAAGCTGATCAAAGGGTACAAACCATTTTTTTCTGTTGACATATATAACTCTTAAAATGTCTTTTGGGACAAGCTGGCCTGGCATGCCACAGCACGGGTAATGACACAAAGCAGGAATGGTAAGCTGACCAACTCCCTAAGGCCCTAGGTCCCATACACAACAGATACTTTACAGGAGTGCCTTTCTGTAGCAGAAAATTTCATAACTTTGGAGGCAGCCCCAAGAAGTACAGGGAACCTAGGTATTCGAGCTCTATTACATTAGTTGAATCATCTTGGAAAAGTTTCTTTACCGTTCATGGCCTCAGTTTCCTCAACTATAACATGAAATGGTGGATCTGAAAGCAGCGAGCATACTAGACAAGGGATGATCATAATTAGAAACACAAAACACTGGGTCAGGAAGATGTGGCCCAGGGGATTTAATACTGTGTTCTGCAGAATCCTGAGATATACAGGTGCCTGGGTGGCCACTGGTGGTAAGACAAGGGTCATAGGGCAAGGAACCAAGTAGGGCTCTTCCAGGGTCCTTGCTGCCATTTCAATAAAAGCAGATCCACTTTAATCTGTTTTATATGGAAAGGTTCTGAAGAGTATTTCATTTGAAAATATGTTTTAGCTACTAAAAACTGCTCGAAAGCCACTTATTTCATCTTGCAATCCTAGTTTACAGGTGAAAAAACCAAACTCGGAGAAATCTCACAAAGCTAGTCAATCCAGTTAAAAGACTTATTTGCCTGCCATCTCTGCCTCAATGCATGCTTAGGCTTTGTAGTAAGTTTTCCCAAAGCATACTGATCATTTTGTAAAGTTCCCTTTGCTATTCTCATTCAGATGAGTAAATCAGCAGACTTGGCTTCTAGTCTCAAGTATATAACTAACTGGCTATATAGTTTTAAGTAAGATACAACTATTCGGAGTCCAAATTTCCTGTCTGAAAGGGAAGCTAATAATACCCAGACGGCCTCGTGGAGAGTAGTTGTGAGGAACAGATAATAATAAAATGCAAAATTGCTTTGACTGCTACCATCTTTCTTCTCTGAGCCTAAAACAATGTGCTGTCATCACTATTTAATAAACATTTGTTAAAAGAAGGAAAAGAGAGGGTGGTACAGTGGATAGGAATCCACCTGCCAAAGAGGGGGCCATGGGTTTGATCTCTTGTCAGGGAAGATTCCACATGCCATGGAGCAGCTAAGCCTGTGCACAACTACTGAGCCTACATGCCACAACTACTGAGACGGCATGCCCTGGACCCTGTGTTCCTCAACAAGAGAGCCCACCGCAATGAGAAGCCCATGCACCACGACGAAGAGTAGCCCTCCCTCACTGCAACTAGAGAATCAGCCCACACACAGCAATACAGACACAGCACAATCAAAACATTAAAACAAAGAAGAAGGAAGAGAAAAGCAAGGAAGGAGGGAGGGAAGAAAATAAGACAGGCAGACAGGTTTAATTCTCTTCCTATCTCATCAATAGTAAATTTCTAATCTCATAAAAATGGAAACACTCATAAAATGAAGCTGCCACATTCCTCCATGATGAAGGGGGACTCACAACCCCTGACTTTGGTCTTGTGGGTCCCAGATTCCACATGATTGATTCCAGTCTTGAAATGGTTTGCTTCACAGTCTGGCTGAATGAATGCAATGCCCAAACCCTGGATTAGGAAACCCAAAATGTGGTTCAATGAAACCTAAAATGTGTTTTGCCCCCAGACCTTTTCCTTTTATCTTTCAAGACCCATGTAATTTAATGGAAATTGAAGAAGTGTGGGACAGATTCCACCCCTTCCACACATCTCGCCATCCAGTGTACCCATTAACTTCAAAGAAATTTAGCCTGGAAGGAAGCAAATGTGGGTGTAGAAAGGCTTAAGATGTTGTCGTTCTTCGAGGGCAGAGGGAGGGGATGGGAAACGTCCAAGTTCTTTAGCCACCAAAACCACAGCCTATGGGGCATTTCTTTTCATTGAATGTGTCATATGCAGAGAGGCTGTCTGAATATCCACTTCACTCTCACATCTTCAACTATGCTTCCTATGTCTCCCATTCCCTGAGGTTTCCAGTGTCCTAAACTGTCCCCACCCTCACACTAACTCTTCTGAGACATGTCCATCTGACTGCCCTATCAACTCAACGTATCAAAAAATCAAATCCATCATTTCTCTTTCCCTGCAACCAATATATACCAAACAAGGTTATCGCTATCCTTCTTGTCATTAGTCTATAATTCTCAGATCCATCCTTGACTCTTCTCCCTTGCTTCACTTCCATTTCCAATCAATTAGGTAACTTTCTCCTTATTCTTTATTATCTCATTTTCTGTGTTCATTTCCTACATAGTGCTGTTGCTGCAACTTTACATCATGCTCTGTTATCTCAAATATGAACTCTTACAGTAACATAATGTATAGCATTTATTTAGACTAAGATTTTCCTCAAGCTTAGAACTATTGACATTTTAGGCTGAATAATTGTGGAAGGATAGGGGAGGGCTGCCCTGTGCCTTGTGATATGTTTAACAATATCCCTAGCTTTTATCCACTAGATGGCAAGAACACTCCCCCACGACCACTACCACCCTGTAGTGGCAACCAAAATTGTTTCCAGACACTGCCAAATATCCCCAGAGGGGGAAAAAGTCACCCTTGATTGAAAGCCACTGCTTTAAATCAACAAGGTCAGCTTCTCACCATGCATGTCATCCTTCTTGAGATTTTGGGGCAAACTTGTGACCAGTCAACATAATTTACCCTATCTTAATCTAGCCTCTCTTTAATTGAGGTCAGGGACTGCATATTTTTATTACTGTACCTTCAATGCCTAGCATCCTGAAAGGCACTAAGAGACCCTTGGAATGTATTTTTGAAAGAAAGAAATGAATGATTCCATCACTTCTTGATCCATACCACCGTTGTGTATTAAAGAATTCCACATGGCAAGGCACTCAATGTCTCCTTCAACTGTTGGGTGTATGGAACAAGACATCTTCTCTCAGGAGGGTACAGCTCACATCTTAAATACCTTCAGTTCAGTTCAGTTCAGTCACTCAGTCATGTCCGACTCTCTGCGACCCCATGAATCACAGCACGCCAGACCTCCCTGTCCATCACCAACTCCCGGAGTTCACTCAAACTCATGTCCATTGAGTCAGTGATGCCATCCAGCCATCTCATTCTCTGTCGTCCCTGTCTCCTCCCACCCCCAATCCCTCCCAGCATCAGACTCTTTTCCAGTGAGTCAACTCATCTCATGAGGTGGCCAAAGTATTGGAGTTTCAGCTTTAGCAGCACTCCTTCCAATGAACACAAAGGATTGATCTCCTTTAGAACGGACCGGTTGAAGAATTGTATATTTACCATAAACTTCTAACAGATGGAAAAAGTATCTTGAGGAAGGTGTGATTTTTTTCCACCAGCCCATGGGCTGGTGGAGATTGTATGAATTCCTCACTGTGAATTCAAGATTCCACCATTTAATCCTCCCTCCTAGAACCAGCATAAAGTTCAGTTCTACAGTTTGCTATCCAGAGCTCTCTGAAATCTGGCCCCCACCTATCATTTTATGTGTTTAACCTTTCTCTTTCTTGAAGCTTCAGTTTCACTTTGGGGACCCCCAAGCACACCTTGTTTTTCCACCTCTACCTTTCTGTTGACCCATTTATAACCACCTAGAATGCTTTATTCTTGGGCTTCCCTTGTGGTTCAGCTGGTAAAGAATCTGCCTGCAATGAGGGAGACACGAGTTTGATCCCTGGGTTGGGAAGATCCCCTGGAGAAGGGAAAGGCTACCCACTCCAGTATTCTGGCCTAGAGAATTCCATGTATAGTTGATGGGGTTGCAAAGACTTGGACACAACTGAGCAACTACTACGTAGAACGCTCTTATCACCAACTGCTTATATTTATTGGGTTACCTTTAAAGACATAGGAAATCATTATATTTTAGGAGTTTTGTGGAACTCATGATTTATATATTTTTTATTTAATCATATGAGTAGGGTTATCTCCAATTTACAGATAAGTAAACCAAGTTTCAGAGATTTGCCCAAATGGGGCAGAAACAGGGTGCAATTTGAGGCCCTCAACAGCAGGTATCCTTAGTAATTATTTCTATTTTCTTATCCTTCCAGTCTTTCTACTCAGTCTTATGAGAAAGAAAAAACAACTCTCTTACACTCAGGTTCTTTGCAGAAATAAAACATGAGTGATTAACAGGAGCTCTGGGCAAGGACTGATATTCTTTGCCTCCTCCAACCACTGCTTGTTGCTCTGCTCAAGTGTTCTATGCAAGAAAGCAGAAAAGTTTGCCTTCTGAGTCAAGTTTTATACCATCTGAAAGCCAGCAGAATTTAAAGTATTAGAACTTAATATCACGAACTAAAGAACAATCTGAGTGGGCAGAGTCAGGGGCACAAGATGACCTTTGTTCCACACAAGTAGAGAAAACTATCAGTAGTAGGAGCTAACTTCCAAAGACCAGGAGAGCACTATGTACATATCCATGAACACCGGGTCTTGAACAGGCAGAGATGGGAAAAGGAAGAGATGGAAGGAAAAAAACCAAAGTAATCAGAGCATAAGGACAAAAGCTATATAGGCTAATATTGGGAAGACATGACTTATAGAATGTAGAATTCAAATGATCTAGGTTATTTCCACCTTAGGCATCATTGTTCCCATTTCTAGCATTGGAACAAACAGTCATTCTTTAAAGGGCAGGCAGACTTTTAATATTATGTTCACAGAACTACACTCAGAGAAGTTAAGCATTATTAGAAGAGATAGCTAGAGAGAACCAGAGCTCATTTGAACAACTTGTTAAATTTTCAAATGAGGAAATTGAGGTCTGAGAAAAGAAAAATAACCCCAAGAGACATATGAAAAATGAATAGCAGGGACAGGAACCCATGCTCCTAGTACTTTGCACAATGTTCTTTCTTATATTCACCCAGATTCTTCTGCCATTTTATGACCCCACCATTCTGTAAATTGCCACTGGAGGTTTATCACAGAAATTACACCAGCAACTGGGAACATGTAAGTTTCGCTACTCTCTCCAGAACATTTATTTTGCATGTGAGTCAGTGCAGAAAATAGTTTGCACTTCATTTATTCATGTACTAATTTTGAATTAAGCTGCACCACATAAATTCTCCTGAAAAATGATGCAATTAAGCCTGGACTGTTTGAGAAGGACAACAACATGTGGCTGTAATTATAATGGCAAAACATCTTGGTAACACACTGACTTATTAGTACTGTAATTAGTGTTGGTGCAATGCATACTGAATAGTCCATAAAACAAATAATGCAATGTAAAATCCTGAAAAAGAGTCATAATTTTCAAGTGAACAATCTTTGGATATTTTGCCTGTGGCATCAACCATTTGAGCCAAATTGTTTCAGCCACTACATATAAGAAGGTCTGCCTCCCTCTTGAGTACAGATTATTGGAAAAATCTTCAACTCTTGGCAAAATACATAATTAGTGTATAAAATCTGGCAAATTAGAAAAAAGTTAACTCTTTTAGGGACCAATTATGTAAATACTAAAAAGTGAGTGAGCATTAGCTGCATAATCTTGGAGTCCAGAGTAGGTTGGGCCAACAACAGTCATTAAAACCCACAAAACCAAAACTCTCAGTCCCCTAATAGTACATCCTAGAACTGGATGAAATCCCGAGACATTGTTTTTACTGATCTCCTAACGTCAAACAAAGGTTTTACAATTCTGTTTTATGAATGAATTAACTTGTTCCCAGAAAACCCCACTAAGAATCGCAGAGGATGAGATCTTAAAATGGAGAGGTATCTTAGTTCCCATACAGGTTCTATCTTTACCCAGTACATTAATTCACCTTCAAACATCTAGAATCTTGGGTTCATTTGTTTTATAATCTTACCAAGAGATAGAAATGTTTCATCCAAAATACTGATTAAGAGAAGTTTGAGGGTAGAATACTAGAAAACTTTCTCTGGACTGTCTTTGGATGGTTACCAGTGTACTTGAAATGATAGGTAAGTCATACACATTCACTAGCAAGTAATGTACTGTGATAGTCCTACACAGGGAAGGAGTCATCTTTGAGTTGATTCAATGAGTCACCTTGACCCAGCCGTCATGGGTGGCCCTACACGGCATGGCTTAGTTTCATTGAATTAGACAAGACTGTGGTCCATGTGATCAGATTGGCTAGTTGTCTGTGATTGCAGTTTCAGTCTGTCTGCCCTCTGATCCCCTCTCTCAGTGCCCACCTCAGTGTCTTACTTGAGTTTCTCTTACCTTGGACATGGGGTCTCTCTTCATGGCTGCTCCAGCAAAGCACAGCCACTGCTCCTTACCTCTAATGTGGGGTAGCTCCTCTGGGCCACTGTCCCTGCCCTCAGGCGTGAGGTAGCTCCTCTGGGAATGGAAAAGACTAGAGATCACTTCGAGAAAATTAGAGATACCAAGGGACCATTTCATGCAAAGATGGGCACAATAAAGGACAGAAATGGTAGGGATCTAACAGAAACAGAAGATATTAAGAAGAGGTGGCAAGAATACACAGAAGAACTGTATAAAAAAGATCTTCATGACCCAGATAATCACGATGGTGTGATCACTCACCTCGGAGAAGGCAATGGCAACCCACTCAAGTACACTTGCCTGGAAAATCCCATGGGTGGAGTAGCCTGGTAGGCAGGCTACAGTCCATGGAGTCGCTAAGAGTTGGACATGACTGAGCGACTTGACTTTCACTTTTCACTTTCATGCATTGGAGAAGGAAATGGCAACCCACTCCAGTGTTCTTGCCTGGAGAATCCCAGGGATGGGGGAGCCTGGTGGTCTGCCGTCTACAGGGTTGCACAGAGTCGGACATGACTGAAGCAACTTAGTAGCAGCAGCAGATCACTTACCTAGAGCCAGACATCCTAGAATGTGAAGTCAAGTGGGGCTTAGGAGGTGATGGAATACCAGTTGAGCTATTTCACATCATAAAAGATGATGGTGTGAAAGTGCTGCACTCAATATGCCAGCAAATTTGGAAAACTCAGCAGTGGCCACAGCACTGGAAAAGGTCAGTTTTCATTCCAATCCCAAAGAAAGGCAATGCCAAAAAATGTTCAAACTACCGCACAAATGCACTCATCTCACATGCTAGTAAAGTAATGCTTAAAATTCCCCAAACCAGGCTTAAGCAATATGTGAACCGTGAACTTCCAGATGTTCAAGTTGGTTTTAGAAAAGGTAAAGGAACCAGAGATCAAACTGCCAACATCTGATGGATCATTGAAAAAGCAAGAGAGTTCCAGAAAAACATTTATTTCTGCTTTAGTGACTATGCCAAAGCCTTTGACTGTATGGATCACAATAAACTATTGAAAATTCTGAAAGAGATGGGAATACCAGACCACCTGACCTGCCTCTTGAGAAATCTGTATGCAGGTCAGGAAGCATCAGTTAAAAGTGGACATGGAACAACATTTCAGTTCAGTTCAGTCACTCAGTCGTGTCCTACTCTCCGTGACCCCATGAATCACAGCACTCCAGGCCTCCCTGTCCATCACCAACTCCCGGAGCTCACTCAAACTCATATCCATCGAGTTGGTGATGCCATCCAGCCATCTCATTCTCTGTCGTCCCCTTCTCCTCCCGCCCCCAACCTTTCCCAGCATCAGAGTCTACAGGCTGGTTCCAAATAGGAAAAGGAGTAGGTCAAGGCTGTATATTGTCACCTGCTTATTTAACTTATATGCAGAGTACATCATGAGAAACACTGGGCTGGAGGAAGCACAAGCTGGAATCAAGATTGCTTGGAGAAATATCAATATCCTCAGATATGTAGATGACACAACCCTTATGGCAGAAAGTGAAGAAGAACTAAAGAGCCTTTGATGAAAGTGAAAGAGGAGAGTGAAAAAGTTGGCTTAAAGCTCAACATTCAGAAAACTAAGGTCATGGCATCTGGTCCTATCACTTCATGGCAAATAGATGGGGAAACAGTGGAAACAGTGACGGACTTTATTTTTCTGGGCTCCAAAATCACTGCAGATGGTGATTGAAGCCATGAAATTTAAAGATGCTTACTCCTTGGAAGGAAAGTTATGACTGACCTAGACAGCATATTAAAAAGCAGAGACATTACTTTGCCAATAAAGGTTTGTCTAATCCAGGCTATGGTTTTTCCAGTGGTCATGTATGGATGTGAGAGTTGAACTATAAACAAAACTGGGCACCGAAGAATTGATGTTTTTGAACTGTGGTGTTGAAGAAGACTCTTGAGAGTCCCTTGGACTACAAGGAGATCCAACCAGTCTATCCTAAAGTAAATCAGTCCTGGGTGTTCATTGAAGGGAATGATGTTGAAGCTGAAACTCCAATACTTTGGCCACCTCATGCGAAGAGCTGACTCATTTGAAAAGATCCTGATGCTGGGAAAGATTGAGGGCAGGAGGAGAAGGGGATGACAGAGGATGAGATGGTTGGATGGCATCACCGACTCGATGGACATGGGTTTGGGTGGACTCTGGGAGTTGGTGATGGACAGGGAGGCCTGGAGTTCATGGGGTCACAAAGAGTCAGACATGACTAAGCAACTGAACTGAACTAAACTGAAATAAGAGTTAGTGTCATATGGTCAGTTAAGTTAAAAGCTCAGCTTTGTCTTCTCATTGTGATATCCATGGAAATGAAGAATCTAAGCAGAATCCTAAAGTCACAAGTATGGTCCCACCATTATCTCAGATAGGAAAATTTTTGTGACACTGTCCTAGCTAGTGTCATAGGCAATAGACAGCAATGTTGGGAGGGTGTTAGAAAGGGTTAGGCAGTGTGTGACAATTCTTTGAGTGGCCTGGAGGTCATATCAGGGTCTGAAGCCTTGGTTGGAGGTAGAAATATCCCCTTAATTATAATGGGACAAGAAAAGAGTACATCCCAGAAAAGATCAATTGTTTGCCAAAGGTCACACAGAAAGAAATTAGTTAAACCAAGATTTGAACTCATACAGTCAGCCGTAAAGGTCCTACTTTATAGGTTCTTGTATGCACTGTTTATACTATAGCCACCTCTTAAAATGAGTAAGATAAATTATAGTTCTAACCTGCTGATGAGCATGAGCCTGCTATAACATGGTCAGCTTTGGTTAAGGATAATACAGATAACAGAGGGACTTACTCCATGATTGAAATCATCGGTCCATAATTGTAAGGAGCTGGGGACAATAGAAAGCTGACAAAAAGATTCACTTGACGTGTGACTAATAGAGTTAAAAGTAGCCACCCTTCCTGTCTCCATCACACCATATGGATCTCATGAAGATCTTGTTGATATCCAAGCGTACTTTTCTACGTACTTGTGGTCTGGCATGTTACTAGTGCCCAAAGCAAACACAGAGTCATAAGTTTAAAATTCTATCTTTATATCACATGCTGTTGGTGACTCCTTGGGAACTTCATTCTCCCTTCTCTGAGCCTCAGTTTCCTCCACTGGAAAATGGCAATGAAAAGAATTGATGTGAATATATCTACTGTTACATGAGAAACTATTTGTAAAGTATGAACATGAGATTAGATTGATGACTAGGCCACTTTCTAGTTTTGAGACCCAGGGCAGAGATTCAACTTCTCTCTCCTCAGTTTCTATTTTCATAGAATGAAAATCATAATGGAACCTACTTCTTAGAGTTACTATAAAGCTTAAACACATTGATACATGTAAATCCTCATAATGCTCTACAATATATGCCAGATACCTAGCAATTGTTGTTGTAAATGTAATTATTATTATTTTTCAGTTCAGTTCAGTTCAGTCGCTCAGTCGTGTCCAACTCTCTGCGACCCCATGAATCACAGCACGCCAGGCCTCCCTGTCCATCACCAACTCCCGGAGTACACTCAAACTCATGTCCACAGAGTCGGTGATGTCATCCAGCCATCTCATTCTCCGTCGTCCCCTTCTCCTCCCGCCCCCAACCTTTCCCAGCATCAGAGTCTTTTCCAGTGAGTCAACTCGTCGCATGAGGTGGCCAAAGTATTGCAGTTTCAGCTTTAGCATCAGTCGCATATAATATAAATAATTATATTTATTATTATTTTTAGCAGAATGCTTACTTGATTCCCTTTCTCTTTCTCCTACTTTTATTCATTAAGCAAAAACGTAAAGTTAGTGTTTAGAATTTGACATGCTAAATTCTTCTAAAACTTCTAAATAGAGAAAATTGGTTTTCTTTGGGTCTGTTCTGCATCACTTTCTATATGCGCATTCCAAGATGTCCAGGAATACATACTGTGGTTTAATTTATTATTTTAAAACAGAAAAAAATTATTTGGAGGTAGCTGTGTATTTGGAATCCGAATTCCAGCTCTGACACTAGGTCATGTTATGATCTAGAGCAATTCTCTTACTTGTTCTGACCCTTCTTGGGGAAAATACTATGTATATTTTACATTGCTCCATAACGCATTGGAACACTCTATTAAATCAATGATAACCAAGTCTGAATCTTAGTGCAGCCACATACTAGCTGTGTGATCATGGTAGTCAGCCCTTCTAATTCTCATTTTCGAATCTACAAATCGTTGAGAATACTGTCTGCTTCAAGAGGAGTATAGGAGGGTTGAGTGATCTCAGGTAATAGGATGTGCTCAGCCTGGTATTTGGCTCATGGGAGGAACCCTCAAGTTAAAATGTACATCTAAGTGCATATCACTTACCAATGTAATGCTTCATATCTTAACATTAAGTACCCCTTGGTCTCACTTTAAAACTTTGGGCATATGTATTGTTGGGGGCAGAGTGAAAATGCAATTGTTCTCTAGGCCTTGGTACACCTTTTCAATATGTTTCTGGGTCATTTGTTCTACTAGCAATAATCTTGTTCAGTAAAATATCTTCTAGCCAGTTTCTGGATAGAGTTGATGCAAGATAATAGGAGATCAAAACAGGAAATTCTCTGTGAAGATCTCTCCAAATGTATCATCATAATTAAACTTCTTCCACCCACTTTATGAGACTTTTATTTTTCTCCTACATCTCAGAATGGATTTATCTGCTTGTAGGCTGTTTCACCCTCAGAGTAACATGGGCTGAATCTTTTTATTTTTGTATACCCGATATCTATAATAAGTCCAGTGCCTAATACAGAGTGGGTGCTTAAAATAAATATTTAGTAAATTAATTAGTATAAAAATCCTTCCTCCTTCCAGTTCCTCCTCTACTGTTGGACAAATAGGTACCCTTGATGCTACACAGACTCCCTACAAGGCTACGGCCATTATGATCTAGTTAGGGAATTATTGGAAGACAACATTTTATAACTCTTGCAATAATTAATATGACAAGAAATAATAATTGACTTAGTAATGTAATCAAATCAGAATGTATTTGATTTGATCTGTCAAGTTGTTATTCATATTTCTAATTCTCCTAGTCAGAGCTTTCAACACCTAATTATTTCTGAAAGCAATGAAGGCAATCATATTCCTTGTCAGGCTTGGTGGGAAGAAATGAAGCCCTATTGGTGCTGAATCCATCATCCATTCTATAAAGCTGGAAAGAGTAGGGAGATATGCCTTTTGCCCAACCAAATGGGAAAATGCACATGCCCTTTATATGTGTATGTTCTACCCACTTGTGTGGTGGTTATCAGTGTAACTAAGCATAAAAGCCACTCTTTAATGCATTTCATACAATGTCCACACAGATGGAAAGAGCTGCCAGCTTCTTTGGATAGAAATGATGCAAGATAATAGGAAATACAAATAAGAAAGCTGAAAGTGCAAAGGGACCTCCCATGATACCTGAGATATTCACATATATTAGTTCATGCTTAGTCACTCAGTCTTATCTGATTATTTGTGACCCCATGGACAGTAGCCCACCAGGCTCCTTTGTCCCTCCAGGCAAGAATACTGGGGTGGGTTGCCATTTCCTTCTCCAATATACATTACTTTTCTTCCTCACAAAAATATCTGCCATATCATCTCCATTTTAACATGAAAGACTAAGGCTCAAAATATTAGGAAGTTAAACCAAGATAACACATTCCCTGTTAGGACTAGGTTTCTAAGATATTCTTCTGACTGGAGAATCCATATTCTATTGCCTGACTGAGCATTTACATTCGTATAGACACCTTGAACTTATCTGCTTTAGTCTGTTGGCTAAATGTTCTTTTTGATTGAAGAATTTTTAGAATTGAAAGCTTGTATTTATGGAGATCTCCCTCCAAACAAAGGGATAATGTACTATAATAACATCAGCATAAGCATTCATTCAACTTATTCATACAAGAAATATTTAAAATCTGAACATGTATAATATACTGAAGATAACATAGACTAAAATTACAACCTTTCCTGGTAAGAGTTCAGAGACTAAGAATTTTGGCAGAACATAGTTATTGCCCTGGTAGAAATATGTGAAGGCAGCATACGAGAAAAAAAAATGTTCAGGGAAAGCTTCCTAAAGGGATGGCTGAACCAAGTCTTAAAGAAAAAGTTGGACTTCTCTAGGAAGACAAGCAAATTGAGCATCACAGTAGAAGGAATAATATGTCCAAAGACACAGAGGTATGAAGGTGTCCAGAGGAGTTGGCTCATAGGGTAAAACCAGACAGAATATGAGACAGAAGATGATTAACTAGAGAAGACTGCGTAGAATTGTATCACGAGAAATTTGTTTTGCTACAACCAAAGAATCTGAACATTTCAAATTTTCTCCTATCCTTGAAAAAATTTTCTGACTAGGTACTTGAAACCTGTTGCAATATTTTGCATATGCTATACTGAAGTTTCTAGACATACTTGAAAATAAGGATTAAAATCTCTTCCATGTTATTAAATTCTAATACCATGTTATTATTTGTTTAAATGACCTTCAGTTCAGTTCAGTTCAGTCGCTCAGTCATGTCCGACTCTGCGACCCCATGAATCACAGCATGCCAGGCCTCCCTGTCCATCAGAATAGTTACATGTTATTGTATGTAAATTATATCTCAATGAAGTTGACTGGAAAAAAAATGGTCTGAATTATGTGATGTAATCTGAGATAATTGGCTCATCAAAAAATGAATAACTGCATGAAAAAGGAATCCATTAGTCTACAGTGACATTAAGATATACAAATAGAAATAGTACATTGTGCATAAAGATTTTAAATGAAATAAGAGGGCTTCCCTGGTGGCTCAAATGATAAAAAATGCACCTGCAATGAAGGAGGCCTGGGTTCAGTCCCTGGATTGGGAAGATTCCCTGGAAAAGGGAATGGTAACCCACTTTAGTATTCTTGCCTGAAGAATTCCATGGACAGAGGAGCCTAGCAGGCTACATACAGTTCATGGGATCGCAAAGAGTCGGATATGACTGAGTGACTAACACACACAACACAAATACGTGTAAATCCTCTAGGATAGTTCTTATCTACACTGTAACTGTTATGATACATGATAGCTAAATGAGGAATGGGTTAATAAATTGAGGATTTCATGAGTGCTCTCCTAAAGTTAATGAAAAATAAAATCAATTCATCAATTTTTTACACACATTTCTCCCTCTCCAACTTCAGTTTTCTTCTCTTGCAAGTGAACTGGAGCAAAACATACCTCCCCTTTCTTTATCCTCTGGCTAATCTGATTTTTATATTGGAAGAGGCTGGGGTACATCATCAGTTTCACCTTTTGTGATGATCTTTAGAGTTTTCACTGAATGCTTCTGGTTCTCCTTCCAAGCACTTCCCTACCTCCTGGAAGTTACAGGTTGCTTCCTTTCTCCAGGCAATGGGAGAAGCGATGTGTGTCATTTGTGGACAGACCCTTTTAAATCCAGTGTTATACCTCATCACGTCTCCTTTTCTTGTGGTAATGATTGTGGCAGTTTGTGTCAAGATGGATTCCTAAATAATTACAAGGAGCCAGGTTCTGCTGTCAACCTCTATACCTTGAGTGTGAATAAGCATTTGGTTTTCATGCACTGAGATTTGACGATTATTTCTTATTGCACATAACCTATTCTATCCTGGTTGACACCCATGTTAACTTGCAAAGGATCAAGCATGCAGCAAGTGATCAAAGTCTTATAAGTTGAGCTAAATTTTCTTGCAAAGACCTAGCCTCACCAGGAAGACCTCAGGCTGAATTTGCCTGTATTTGAGTTGAAGCAAATTTGTCTCCCCTCCAGTTGCCTCTTGTTATGTATTAGACAAATGCTTCTAATTTTTTTTATCTCTATTTTCTCTGCCTTCCTTGGGGAATGAGGGAAATATTTCCCTCCTAATTTTCTACATCCTATTGCAAAAATTAGTTTGCCTAATGACACACTGGGCAGCAAAGACTACAAGGAGAAGACCTCTCATTGAAGAAGAGCTTTGGTCCCATCTTCCAAGAAAAGCCCACTAGGAATCAGAATCAAAAGTTGGAACCTAGAATTTATTCTTAATGATGAAAGAAGTTGACATTTCCTACTATTAAATGGCAGAAGCAATTCCTACTTATGCAAAGGGCTTTGCATGAGTAACAGTTTCTCTACAAAAATGTTGCCTGTTAAAAATATCACAAGCAATGCCAGAATGGCATAGATATTGCCATCTCTTGCCGCTAGACATGGTAATGAGTGTGGGTGGTTGTCGCAAGTCTTAGCATCACACTCTCCCTGCTTCACTCCTGGGGTAGCCCACCCCACAGATGCTCCAGGCAGAGGAGAAGGAAGTCCCTGTGCTTGTTTCCTCCTTAGTTCCGTGCTCACTAACCTCCAGATTTCTAGCAGTTGAAGTCATTGGCAGAGCTCTGACTTCTACTGTCCTCCAGCTTTTCTACTCGCCAGTCTTGAGTCCAAATGAAGATCTTCCTTTCTCCATGATGCTGCCAGAAATTGACAAAAACTATCTCACTGGAATATGGCCTACTTTTCTTCAGAATTGAAACCATAAAGGCAATCATTCCTTCTATTTCAGAAGCCTCTCTTTTCTTTTTTAACTTTTTATTTTATATTGGAGTATAGCTGATTAGCAATGTTGTGTTAGTTTTGGTTGTACAACAAATATGTTTAATTATACATATACATGTATCTATTCTTCTTCACATTCTTTTCCCAATTAGGTTGTTACATTGCATTAAGCGAATTTCTTGTGCTATATAGTAGGTCCTTGCTGGTTATCCATTTTAAATAGAGCAGTGTGTACACGTTAGTCCCAAACTCACTAACTGTAACTTCCTCCCTCTGCCCACCTCTGGTAACCACAAGTTCATTCTCTAAAATGAACATATTTACAAAACAGAAACAGACTCACAACTTAGAGAAGCTTCTCCTTCCTCGATGGCTGGCAGCCCCCTTTCCTCTCTTCCCACCTTTTCTCTCTTCCTCTTCACAGGGACGAAACATCCAAACTCAAATATTCCATCCCATTATATCCCAACTCAGTATTCAGGTTCCATGTTGATGGCATGCCCCAGATTTTATTTCTGACAATAGAGTCATTGCACCACATAGAAGCTGGTACAGCTTACTAATGGACACTCAGTTCATCTTCTTCCAGTGAACAAATAATATAATCAAAAGATATGAGTCAAAATGTAAAACACCCAAGGGCAGAAAAAATGACTTATTTGCCTTTATACTCCCAACACGTAACATCCTACTTGCTATGTAATAGGACTTAAGAAGCAGATGTATGGTTAACAGCATGGGGTTTGGAGTAATAGTCCTGATTCAACTTTCAGTTTTACCACTTAATATGGAAGTGTCACTGAAAAAAATTATTTAGCCTATTTAAGACTCAGTTTCCTCATTAGCAAAATAAGGCTGTTATGAGTTAAATAAGATAATATGTACCAAGTACGCAGCACAGAGTAAATTCTCAGTAAGACTGTTTCACAGAGTTTGGCCTCTTTAGCTTAGTCACCTAATTAATATTGCCTAAGCTTCTAAAATTTCTACTGTTTCAAAGGTTTATGTACCTGCAGCTGGCAATTTAGATATTAATGTGATCCAGGGTGTCAGGTCCTTGATCATAAGGAGCTTCTGGGGGACTTTCCCTCAACCTGGTGAATTCATTTCAGAAATTATGTCTATCATACAAAAGAAGGCCAACTATCCTGAGGTTTCTATTTTAAAACTATAGCCTGGAGAATGGGAGGAAAGGGATCTGTGTCAAGAAAACATCACACCTGATTGCCTCAAGCATGCAGGTGGGTCAGCCATGTCTTCAGAAGTGGTTTCATCTTTTACAAAGAAGAAAATGAAGTCACAGCATTCCACAGGAAGATTCAGAGTCATCATAAGTGGTATAAATAATTCATCACCAGTTCCCTAAACCAAATCACAACACTTTTGTTGTTTGCTCAAAGAGCAGAGAAGCTGTTCAACAACAACAAATAAGTTCTTTCTCCCAAAACCATCTTTCTCACCCTTGAACTTGCCTTTTCTGAAACATGCAGATGTATCAAGGTACCAGTTGAGCCAAAGAACACAGCATAGATTTTTGTTCAAAAAAAAAAGGGGGGGGGGTGGAAACAATCCAAAACAAAGTATTTAATACATTTTAAAAGATCGTTTGCCTTCCCTAGAGTCATCCAGCACCATTCCATCTCGGCTATGTTTTCCAAGTACGAAATTGTGTTTCTGAATGTGATGGAAGACTGATAGCTTTGTAGCTTAGGGATGAGTGTAAGTATGAATGTGGTTTCTAATCTCCTGAAGCTCCAGCATCAGCTCTGTTATGGCCAAATGTGAAAAAGTCCCAGTGTTCAGGCACTGGGCCCAGCTTCTTGGAAGACCAATTAAAATAGTAAGTGTTCAATGCATGCCAACATGAAAATCAAAGCCATACCTGGAAGCAAAGCAGAGTTGGGGTTGTTCCTTTGGAATTATTTTTTATGTGTTTGAAACGGAAACTTTTCAGAAGG
The DNA here is from genome assembly GCF_049115385.1 of Moschus berezovskii. Classification (NCBI taxonomy): domain Eukaryota; kingdom Metazoa; phylum Chordata; class Mammalia; order Artiodactyla; family Moschidae; genus Moschus; species Moschus berezovskii. The sequence continues at coordinate 36,076,114 of NC_142463.1, forward strand.
TTGGAATGGTTTCTCTAAGTCAGTTGATCTCTTAAACACAAACTCCCTTTTCCCACTTAGAGAAAAAAGGCGGGAAGGAAGAGACAGAAAGACATTTGAAAAATCAGAGGAGGCCTTATGAGTAACTGTTCCAGAGCAGTCTTTGTAGTAAAAAAAAAAAAAGAGCTGTACTTTGCAAGAAATCTCTCTAGCCTTTTAACTCTCTCCACTAGGCTACCCTTCATCACAGATGTTCCTGATTTTGCTAGATAGCAATTCCCAAGTCCCCAAATAGATTCCAAGTGAGAAAATAAGAAAAGTAATTGGTTGCTATTAGATACACATTCTGAAGTAGAAAGAAATGTGGGCAGTGAGGAATTTCTGACCCGGATTAGAGGTTCCTTGGTAATTAAACAATAATGACAAAGATTTCAATAACATATTTGGAACCCAAAGAGTGAGTTCGAAACTCAAATGGGTAATGCACCTCTTTAAAGCTATCTCAGGAAATATGCTATTCGCTCTATTAAAGGGTTCTCCTTTCCTTGGATAGATGATCATTACTGAATGTTATGGATATACTTTCAATTATGCAAACATCTGTTGAATGGATACTATGTGTTAGGCCCTGAACCATATATGAGATGTATTGACTTGACTGACAGCACTTGCCTGGCCTTGTTGCACTCAACATATCCTAATTGCTTGTTATATTTTTGGGAGGTTCAAAATAGAAAATCTTGCAAGAAATACTTCTTCCAGATAGAGTTTATTGCCTTTAAACACTTCCTTGGATCCTTCTGAATTCTCTGGATTAACTTGTAACATGAAGGTTTGTTAGACTGCCATCATCATGGTAATATTGGGTGGAAAATACAGAGAGTTCCTATATAGCTCCTCCTTCCACACACCTGGTGCTTATTTTTAAATATAAATCCTAGCTTTGCAGAGGTGTGACATCATTGGAAGGAATGTACTATGATCCCATGTTGAAACTCGGAACTATCCAGAGCTAGTAATTCATATGATGTCTGAAAGACATTGAATATCATTGAGCTTTTCTTGAAAATTAAAAAAAAGGAAAGCTTTTGTGAGTTAGTTGCAGCACCCTGTGGTGCCTCAGCCCATATTTTAGGAAATGCAGGCTTAATATATTTAATTCTAGGAATGGCATTCTAAACCCAGACATCTATGAAGAAGTGTAAAGCTAAGGTGGATTCAAATGAAATGGCAATTGTTGGCATTATGACACTGGCCATGTGACTTTCTAAGCCACAATTCTCTATTTAAGAAGTGGAGAAACATTTCTTATTTTATACAGTTATAATGCTGGTTAAGAGAGAACATTTGGATCCCTGCTCCAAGGCTTGCTGTCTCTATTATTGGGTGCACTGTGACAGCGGAAAGGAAGGAATAGTTGATGGAACAAGTAAAATCCCCACAGAGACAAAAATCTACATGATCAAATCAGAATAGATGTGTTCAGTTCAGTTCAATTGCCCAGTCGTGTCCGACTCTTTGCGACCCCATGAATCACAGCACACCAGGCCTCCCTGTCCATCACCAACTCCCGGAGTTCACTCAAACTCATGTCCACAGAGTCGGTGATGCCATCCAGCCATCTCATTCTCTATTGTGCCCGTCTCCTCCCACCCCCAATCCCTCCTAGCATCAGACTCTTTTCCAGTGAGTCAACTAGTTGCATGAGGTGGCCAAAGTATTGGAGTTTCAGCTTTAGCATCAGTCCTTCCAATGAACACCCAGGATTGATCTCCTGTAGAATGGACTGGTTGGATCTCCTTGCAGTACAAGGGACTCTCAAGAGTCTTCTCCAGCACCACAGTTCAAAAGCATCAATTCTTCAGCGATCAGCTTTCTTCACAGTCCAACTGTCACATCCATACATGACCACGGGAAAAACCATAGCCTTGACTAGACGGACCTTGGTTGGCAAAGTAATGTCTCTGCTTTTTAATATGCTATCTAGGTTGGTCATAACTTTCCGATGTGTTAGATTTAGACTAATCCTGCAATAACGGTAACAACAAAATAAAACAACAAAAATGTATGTAGTGAGTTGCTAATTATCTGAGTCAGTATAGTGTAGTATATATAGTCTGCTGCTGCTGCTGCTAAGCCACTTCAGTAGTGTCCGACTCTGTGTGACCCCAAAGACGGCAGCCCACCAGGCTCCACCATCCCTGGGATTCTCCAGGCAAGAACACTGGAGTGGGTTGCCATTTCCTTCTCCAATGCATGAAAGTGAAAGTGAAGTCGCTCAGTCGTGTCCGACCCTCAGAGACCCCATGGACTGCAGCCTTCCAGGCTCCTCTGTTCATGGGATTTTCCAGGCAAGAATACTGGAGTGGGGTGCCATTGCCTTCTCCGGTATATAGTCTGACCACTTATATAAGTTAGAAACCTAGTTACTTAATGGAATTGTGCCTTATTTTATAAGCACACCTGGCTCATGTCAAGCACTTAGCATATTATCTGGCATGTAGTAAACATTCAATAAATGTGTGCAGTCATTAGTATGCACTATATACTATACTAGTATGCACTATATACCTGACCCTACATATATCATTTTACTCTCATAACTACATTTTGTGATTTTTACTTTAAAGCAACAGCCCTCAACTTTTTGGCACCAGGGAATAATTTCATGGAGGACAATATTCCATGGATCAGGAATGGGTGGGTGGGGGGAGTTTGGGGATGACTCAAGCACTTTACATTTATTGTGCACTTTATTTCTATTATAATTATATCAGCACTATGTCAAATCATCAGCCATCAGACCCCAGAGCTTGGGGACCCCTGCATCAATGTTCTTGAAGCTACTAACTGCCATGTATTAAGCCCCAAATCTGAGATTTCTATTATATTAGTCTAAATGAAATCAGAGCCTTTGATTTTTAATTGTTATCCATCCTGTAATATTTCTGAAATCAAGGGCAGAGATTCAAGTCTGAATTAAGTTACAGGAAACATTTACATTTTACATTACAGTTTTACACTCTTGTTTTCATGCTCATGAGATAATGAAACAGGTAGACTTATTGAGGACAGTGGGAAGGATGAACTTAGTGACACCAGCCACTCACTGTCACCTTGTGAAAGAGGTTACTCCACTAGTCCAAGTGGTCCTACTCAGATCAATGTAACTGCTGACAGATATGGTGCTGGGGTGCATCCAGAACCCTGGCTTAAACCCTAATGTGTCCTTATCTTCTGCTACTTTTTCTTGTAAGACAATTGGTGACATAATTTTGTTTTAGATGGACCATCGATATCACCTAATTAGTGCTTTTGAACTGTGATGTTGGAGAAGGCTCTTGAGAGTCCCTTGGACTGCAGGAAGATCAAACCAGTCAATCCTAAAGCAAATCAATCCTGAATAGTCTTTGGAAGAACTAATGCTTAACCTGAAGCTCCAGTACTTTGGCCTGATGTGAAGAGCCAGCTCATTAGAAAAGATCCTGATGCTGAGAAAGATTGAAGGCAGGAGGAGAAGGGGATGAGATGGTTGGATGGCATCACCAAATCAATGGACAAGAGTTTGAGCAAGCTCCAGAAGATAGTGAAGGACAGGGAAGCTTGGCATGCTTCATTCTATGGTGTATCAAAGAGTCTGATGTAACTGAGTGACTGAAGTAAGTAAGTAATCAATATCACAGGCATGATTTTTAATGATTGGATTTAATTTACCAACCACTCAGATTACTTGAGAATATACTTGAGAAACTGAATACTCTACAACTCTCCCCTGCACCAGCTTCAGCACTTTGAAACAACAAATTTTAACAAGTTGGTGTGTTTTCCTTGACAATTTCTTCCATACTCATACAAACAGATACATAATCCTTAGTTACAGGTTTTTATTTTAAAATAGGACCATTTTATTTTACTCTGTAACTTGATATTTCCTTCAAAGCTATCATGAGCATTCCTCTATATCTATTCATATAAATTCAAAATATTCTCTTTTTTTCTTAACACTTATTGGTAGTTGATATTATATATTTATTTGTTTATGTTTTTATCTCCTCCATTAGGGTATAAGATTCATGATATTGGCAAGTGTATATTTCGTTTACTGCTGAATCATCAGTTTCTAGAATCATGCCTGACATATGGTTGGTATTCAATTAATATTTGCTGATTGAATTAATAAACCAATGAATGTGTATGTGCCTTTCCTTCTACATGGAGGACTCTATTGCCCCTGAAGAACTGATCATTTACTCTTCATGTGCATGAACCAAAGAAGTCTCTGTATAAATAAATCTCTCCTTCCTTTCTAGCAGTCTTCCGGAAATACACTATTGTTCCATCTTTGAGTCCACAGTGCTATTGATTCTACGGGTTTTTGAGCAGAACAAGTGAGAAAATGTATCCCTATGAGCCATCTTGGAGTATGGAATATGGAAAACATTCAATAAACTGGTAGTTACATTAGGCTATTTTTATTCTATACATTTATGAGATGGATACTATGCTATTTCAACTTTATAGTGGAAAAACTGAAAGCCAGAGAAACTAAGTAATTTACTTGAGGTTTGGTAAATGGCAGATGCAGGATTTAACACTAGTTCTGTCTGATTCTAAAGTCCATACTCCTAACTAATGCATTTTCAATCTCTGCTGTCATTTTCCAATTAAAAAAAAAATACACTGTTATGATTGAGACTACTCCTCAAAACCTATCTGTTGTCATTCTGGACACATGAAATGACTCCATTCTCAGCTTCCCACCAAATCCGATGTGACCATGTGACCGAGTCTGGCTAATGGAATGTCACTTCAAGTGATCATCACCACTTACAGGCCTAAGAATAAAAACACGACCTTCTCTCTTCCCACTGTGTCTTTAGACCAGAAGCAATGATTCAGCAGAAGACTCCAATACTTGAGATATCTAAGATGATGAAGCAACAAAACTGAGGGATTACAGATCCCTGAAACCCTGGAGGTTCTCACATGAAATATCTGCATTAAACAGTTAACTTACCATGAAGTAAACTTCTATTGGATTAACCCATTAACATTATGGGATTGTTGTTAGTAGTTGCCTTCCCTAACTAGTCATTTTCAAAAAAGTTTCTACAAATGTGACCCTGTTTTCCTCTCTAGTATCCTCTTTCACCTTACTCATTTATACCCCAAGGAGAATAAATTATTTGCTGTTCCTCGAACAATTTACTCTTCTTCATAACGGTTATAATCTCCCTTTCTTCATGGCTAAATCTTCCTTATTCTCTCAAATCAATTTATATGTCACCTCTTCTAGGAGGTCTTACTTAACAACTTTGGGATAGATGTTTTTTTCTCACAAGACCTTTCTATCAGTTACCTTCCCCAGTCCCCAGAACTGCTTCTATTCAGGGTCTTATCCTCTCTCATTAGTATTCTGCTTATCAGTTAGCTGAACTAAAGAGCCAATAGTATATTACCTCTAAACAAAATTCATGAATGATAATTTCATACCTGAATCCAAAGCGTTGACCTCTCAAGTCTACATCACGAACAATAGCAATAGCTAATATTTCTGAGTGCCTGTTAAATGCCATTAACTGTTCCAATGCTTTACATGTATTTAATCATTTAATAGTCATGACTCTATGAAATAAGAATTAGTACCTTCCTCATTTTATGCTTGAGACAAAGTGAGATTCATGATGATGAAGTGATTGGCCAAGGTCATAGAGACTGGAAAAAAATTATTCTTTCTCCCTTACATGACTAGAAACCATCATATTCTTTCTGGAACTCACTGGAGTTGTCAGACCCTTGACAATTTGTCTATGGGTTTAGGGGAATGAGCATCCCATATTGGGTTCCCAAGTTTAAATGTTAATTCTAATTTCCCCTCCCAACTCTACTCAGTCCCTCCTAAACCCAAAGTTCAGTTCAGTCACTCAGTCATGTCCAACTCTTTGCAACCCCATGAATCACAGCATGCCAGGCCTCCCTGTCCATCACCAACTCCCGGAGTTCACTCAAACTCATGTCCATCAAGTCGGTGATGCCATCCAGCCATCTCGTTCTCTGTCGTCCCCATCTCCTCCTGCCCCCAATCCCTCCCAGCATCAGAGTCTTTTCTAGTGAGTCAGCTCTTCGCATGAGGTGGCCAAAGTATTGCAGTTTCAGCTTTAGCATCAGTCCTTCCAAAGAACACCCAGGACTGATCTCCTTTAGAATGGACTGGTTGAACCTCCTTGCAGTCCAAGGGACTCTCAAGAGTCTTCTCCAACACCACAGTTCAAAAGCATCAATTCTTCGGCGATCAGCTTTCTTCACAGTCCGACTCTCACAACCATACATGACCACGGGAAAAACCATAGCCTTGACTAGACGGACCTTGGTTGGCAAAGTAATGTCTCTGCTTTTTAATATGCTATCTAGGTTGGTCATAACTTTCCTTCCAAGGAGTAAGCATATTTTAATTTCATGGCTGCAATCAGCATCCGCAGTGATTTTCGAGCCGCTCCCCCCCAAAAAAAAAGACTAAGTTAGGTACGTCTAAAACTGATCATAAGTTCTATGAGAACAGGGACCACATTTATTTTATTCACTGTTGTGTTCTGTCTAGCAAAACATTCCATTAATACTTGCTATTTATTGTAAAAGAGTTAATGATAGTATGAATGCCACTGGCAGCAGAGAACATCCTAAATTAAAGATTACATAATACAGAATGACAACTGAAACTGTCTCTTTCTAGTTCATTACTCAGTGGATGAAAAGAAGCTCGAAAAAATTAGATGAAAGTCATTAGAAAAAAAATTATATATATTTGCAAGCTATGATGAATGGTATGGACTCTAGGTAACACTGGAAGAAAAAATAACATTGTTATCTCTAAAATACATAAGCAGATTATGTGCAAGGTCATTTTGTGCAAGACAAGAGTTAGATTTCTAGATAAAGAAACAGTTTTAAGTTCTGAGGAAAAATACTTCAGTGTCATCAGGTTCCAGCAAGGCCACATGCATGAAGCTATAGTGTTATAGGATGAGAGACATCTCTATAAAGAATGTGGTCTCTTTATACTCTCATGAATAGCCATTAAATGAATGAATGAAGCAAGAGTGAAAGAATTCAGATTTTTCATCTTGGTGAGTACCGTGAAATGTGAATTAAGTGGAGCCTTTTATTCAGTAAAATGTAAAGCTTGTCACGTGTAATTTTTAGCTATCTTCCAGGGCATTTTAGACACCTCTAGAAATACAGGGCTTGTGCTTCTTACCCTCAAACCAAAATGGGCTTTGGTGAACAAAGCCTGACATCTAACTGATGAAGAGAATATCAAAGGGACTCCATGCCTAGGATCCTATAATTTTCAACCCTAGCCTCCCCATGACTTAATTTTTTACCCAGATCCATGTCTCTGTTCCATCATTGTCTGTTTAAAATCCTCTAGACATCTTTTTAAGTAGTCTTCTAGCTTAGGGCTAAGTAACTGTATTTCATATAGATGACTACAATTCCAATCAAATTGATGTCAATAACAGAAGGTGTGCTGAGTTAGGAGTGAGCAGAAATCTTAGATTAGGAAGATGTGGATGAAATAACACTGGGAATCCCCAAAGCAGAATACTGCCAGAGAGAGTCCCCAGAACCATCTGGACCATGTGTAAAAGGAGCAAAACCCTGGGATCTGTATTTGGTCTTCTATGGGATGCTGGCCTCCAGGACTAAAGCAGGGCCAGGGTGAAATGTAACATTCAAAAATTCAAAGCAGATGGCAGGTCAGGTTGTTGAGACCCCATGCTTGCAAAGGCACTATGCTTTGTTTCCTCCAGGCACTGGGCTCTGGGCATATGGCAACAAATTCTCTGCTGACAGTCTTCTGGTGGAGGAAGAGCTCCTAATGTATTACTTGTCCTGGCTCACATTGTTTTCAGAGCAATTCAACTTGAAAAGAACAAATCACTATTGTTGGTACTTGGATGGCGTTAGAAAGGCATTATTGTTCAGTTCTTACTCAAAGTACCCTCAGAGGAAGCTAATCAGATTTTACTAGAGTAAAGCTATGAGGAATGATGAGCATTTTGGAAAGGAGTTCTTCAGCATGCATGCATTCAGCTCAGCTCAGTTCAGTTCAGTTCAGTTGCTCAGTCCTGTCCGACTCTTTGCAGCCTCATGAATCGCAGCACGCCAGGCCTCCCTGTCCATCACCAACTCCCGGAATTCACTCAAACTCATGTCCATTGAGTCGGTGATGCCATCTGGCCATCTCATTCTCTGTCGTCCCCTTCTCCTCCTGCTCCCAATCCCTCCCAGCATCAGGGTTTTTCTAACGTGTCAACTCTTCACATGAGGTGGCCAAAGTATTGGAGTTTCAGCTTTAGCATCAGTCCTTCCAATGAACACCCAGGACTGGTCTCCTTTAGAATGGACTGGTTGGACCTCCTTGCAGTCCAAGGGACTCTCAAGAGTCTTCTCCAGCACCACAGTTCAAAAGCATCGATTCTTCAGCGATCAGCTTTCTTCACAGTCCAACTCTCACATCCATACATGACCACTGGAAAAACCATAGCCTTGTCTAGACGGACCTTTGTTGGCAAAGTAATGTCTCTGCTTTTTAATATGCTGTCTAGGTTGGTCATAACTTTCCTTCCAAGGAGTAAGTGTCTTTTAATTTCATGGCTGCAATCAGCATCCACAGTGATTTTGGAGCCCAAAAATATAAAGTCTGACACTGTTTCCACTGTTTCCCCATCTATTTCCCAAGAAGTGATGGGAACAGATGCCATGATCTTAGTTTTCTGAATGTTGAGCTTTAAGCCAACTTTTTCACTCTCCTCTTTCACTTTCATTAAGAGGCTTTTTTCCTTAAAATGTTATGCCTTAGCTTAGGTTTTCCCCAAAGCAGAGCTTGATAAGAACTCGGGTGCAGAAAGGTTATTCCAAGGAATAAAAGTAAAGGAGTATGCAGAGTGAGAGAAATAGGAAAAGCCAGGCTCTAGAAGCAGCAGCAATGTTAGTGGGAAATGGGCATCAGTTCTGTTGGAAATTTCTGAGAGGCATACAAAAAGCCACCCTAAATTGTCATCCAAAAGTCATCGGTACATTCATCATATCACTCTACAGCAAATTTGGTCAATCAAGAGTTGCCATGGGGGTTACTCTCTCCCAAACACTGCGGAGCTTCACATGTGCACAGGTCAAATGCAGTCGCCTGTTACTGGAGGAAGAAAGGTGAAGGTGCACGGTACTTTTATGGTGAAATATTGTCAGCAGAAAATGAGCTGGACCATCTCAGCCACAGATTCAGTGAGAGATCTGGCAAAGGGTGTGTGAGGCAGGACCCTAAAGGAACTTAGTATAATCTTATTTCTCATTAACACAGTACTTTGGGTCCATAATATCTGTCCAAAGGATTTATGGTAAAATAGGAATAAAGATGATAAAGATACTTGCCTTACCACTATGAATACTAGAAAACAATTTTATTAGACTTAGAAGCTAAACAGGAGAAGATTAAGTAGAGTAAATATATTTTAGTATTATGCAAAAATTAAAAATTATGTTCCTACAGAGTTGATAAGAATATGGAAAGATGTTTCCAGCATAACATGAAGTTGTGAATAAAAAGACACTAAATTATAGACACAGAATGACCATATCATATCAAAGCAATCATGCATAGGAAAAATTTCCCCTATATTTTCAAATATAAAATTATGAAAGTAGTTACATTCAGGTCTTAGGACTATACGTCCTAATTTTCTTCTATTTTTCTACAGGAGGCACAAGAAGAGATGGTCCAACAAGTAGGATAAGTGTCTATTAGTCCCTTCATCTGGAGCCTTGATTCCTAGAGCTTACTGTATCCTGGTTGGTGGCACTCCTGACTCAACCCAGCCCCAAACATTTAGCCTGATTATCACAGCCTTATCTTTTCCTAAGTCCTTTCCTTAAAAAATTGTTTGGCCCTTTGGAAAACAAAAAATTCCACTATTACTCCTGGTTTTAGCCACCAAGTAGTCTTTCCTGATCTGACCCCTGCCCCTCCCTTCCTGTCCTTCCTGTCTGATTTAGGTGCTTCTCTTAGTAGCCCTGTCGGAGCCAGCACTCATTTACCTGACCTGATGCTGCTGCTTTATATTGCTTCTGTGTCTGTCTTGCTCACCACTCCTAATGCTAAGCCCCATTACAGCTTGTCTCCTGAATTGTCACAACTCTCCTATCAAATAGGTATTATTAACTCCATTTCATAAAAAGGGTTCAGAAATTGTAGAACTATAAAAACCTATTTAAAGTCACATAGCTAATTTACTGAGGATCAACATCTGAATCAAGATCAGAATTCAAGACAAGTTTGACTTCAAATCCATTTATAAACCATTGTCTGTTGAGAAGGACAATAACCCAAACAACATGAAACACAATGATTCTCTCAATTCAATGTTTCTTACTATTGAACAAGTGAATATTATCCAACTTTTCATTGATATAGATAAATCTGATCATAAACATCTAACAATTTCTATAGTTTTAAATTAACAAAATCTCAATTATAGCTAAATGTCCAAAACCAACTTAAGTAGCCAGTAAAAGAAGAAAATAGCTAAGTAAATCATTCACTTGATTAAGCCATCAACAATTGTCTATAACATTTTAAAGACATAAAAATGCTTATATGATACTATCTGAAAATGTGCGTTCAGTATGATATTTTATATATGCACACATATGCATAAACACATAACAAAAGCTAGAAGCACATAAAATATTAGCAGGTCTTTTATAGATGCTAGGATTGTTGTTTTTTAAAAAATGTATTCTATATTTGCCAACTATTTTAAAGATTTTATTTTCATACTTAGACAAAATTAGAGGGCTTCCCTGGTGGCTCAGTGGTAAAGAATCTTCCTGCAATGCAGGAGACTTGGATTTGATCCCTGGGTCAGGAAGATCCCCTGGAGAAGGGAATGGCAAACCACTCCAGTATTCTTACCTGAAGAATTCTATGGACAGAGGAGCCTGGTGGGCTACAGTCCATGGCGTTGCAGAGTCAGACACTACTGAAGCGACTTAGCAGCAGAGCAGCAGCAGAGAAAATTATGTTTTGTTTTAAATGTATATATGTAATTTCTTATGTACAAATTTATGTGCAATATTTTGGTCATAGAGCTAAGCTGAGTCAGGTTTAAAAATTGAGACACAATGGTTACAAGCCATAGGTAAAAGTTTGATTTGTTTTATCTGGAGCAGAATTTGAATGAACTAATGATTCTGGGATAATTTCTAACCTAGTTTATGGATTCATAATGAAAGGAAAATAAAAAGGTAAAGTACTTCAAGATCCCTTTTTCAGCATATCCTGTCCAAAAGAGAGTTTGTTGTCAAGAGATACAATCTTTTCTGGTAGACACAAATTAGGTGATGAATGATGGAAGGCACATTTTTAGCTGCAACTGAGAACTTCAGCACAGAAACTTTGAGCCAGAACAGGAAAAGGGTTTGGAAGTGCTTACGGTCTCATCAGTGGTTTTCAACAATTCTAATGAGTGATGATGAGTACCTCTATGACATTCCAGGGAGGAACTAGGTAATTAACTTTTTTCTGAACAACATATGTGAGATATATGTTATGGAAAAGTGGTTTCTGAATTTCCCATCACAAAAATCAGCTCTTGTAGAGTCATAACTCAATTACAAAAATGTGGACTAGACTAGAATTTGGAACAGGACATCTTGTCTTGTCTGGAAGCATTTGTTTTTACTTCTGAAAAATAAATCAGTAAATTTTATTTATGACTTTGAAATCCATTTTTAATTTTGCATTAATTCCAAGAAAACATTGCTCAGCAAACAGAGAGACGGCAGCAAAGATCAAGGTGTCAAACACAGGTCAACCATACTAGTAGATTGAAAACATAAACAACAGGGTCTAAAACTAAGATTGTATAAGAGCTCACAAAGCAAGGGAAACACACTTCTCTTCATAAAGCCCACCAGTTATCTATTTTCCACCTGTTTTCAAGATGAAAAGTCATCTATTATCCAGTTTGTATCAGAATACAATGAAAGCATTTCAGCAACTCATTGGTAGAAAATTGGATATTTGAGCAAGGTAGAGTAATTATTTTAAGAAAGCTTAGAATACTATTCTGGAACAAAGTTTTCAGGGATCAAGGAAGCCAGAATTTTATTATTGAAGCTCAGCACCTGTGGATAATAATCTGTTCAGGCTGCATTATTCACTAACACACCAGTTGAAATTTAGGCAGATTAACCTTCTGAATAAATTCAGCAACACGATTTTGTAGCTATGTTTATGGGAAGAAAGACTGGAGATATGAAGCAAGAGAAACTGAGTTCATATTCCAGCCTGACTATCCATTATGTGTGACTTTTCTAACCTCTTTGGATCCCATCTATGAAGCCATCTACAAACCAAGGATATCTGTTAGGAGAAGAACATGCAAATGATTAGGTTAAATAGGAAAGTGTGTATCTACCAATGAAAACCAGCAAATTTGAACCCCATTAGAAATATAAATTGAAATGACTGAAAGAAATCATGACAAGATACCAACAACAATGGTTGCTTCAGGCTTATAGGATTATGGATGGTATTTTTGGATGCTTTCTTTCTTTTCCTTCCTACTTTCATGTATTTCTCTGGAAGTACAGAGAATCCGCAATAACCAGATGAAATGGTAGGCAGCACTGTTGAAATTATATATTCCCCCTCTTCCCTTCTGGTTACAAAATACGGAGTGGCTCTATTTCTAAATTTCCCCAGTGGTCAGTCTTGGCATTAGATCAGACACCACAATATGTTTTAGAAGGGTGTGAGAAAAGGAAAGCAGACTGCTAGAACTTAAGAGTTTTGGCAATCTGAACTATGAGGTGAGTTTGGAGAGGATGATTTAAAATAAATGAGAAAGAAAAGCCTGTGGCTTTTGGCAGGAGGCACATGAAATACCACTGCAGGGTGCTCCCACCTCTGTGCCCCCACCCAGCACCATTAGGAAAAGGTAGATGTTTGCTTGCTTTGGATTCACTGTTTGGCTGTTTTTCAAAGTATTCTAACTTGTGAATGAGCACTAGCCTCTTTCAGAGCCCCAGAACATAAGACATTTCAGAGTGCAGGGTTGAGGTCCAGGCCACAGGGAGATGGACTTCCTAGGTAGCTTAGCGGTAAAGAATCTGCCTGCAATGTAGGAGACAGGTTGGATCCTTGGGTCGGGAAGATCCCCTGGAAAAGGGAATGACAACCCACTCCAGTATTCTTGCCTGGAGAATCCCATGGACAGAGAAGATTTGTGAGAGGGTCGCAAAGATTGGTGAGGGGGTCGCAAAGATTCGTGAGGGGGTTGCAAAGATTCGTGAGGGGGTTGCAAAGAGTTTGATACAACTGAGCACATATGCACAGGGAGATGGGATATTTTATTCTCTTGTAACAAAACTTTGAGTTATTATGGGTATTAACTGTGCTTTCTCTATACTGATATGAAATTCTCAGATTCTTTTCCCCCTAAAGATGCTTCCTCATTTCAATTGTGAATATTCCCTTCTCTTCAAGGTCCCTGCAGGCTTTTGGGATTTCCTGAGTACTAGTAAAGTGGCCAGTTTAGGCCCCAGGCTTTTGCTGAAGGGCAGTCTCTCCCTTCACAGTCCTAAGAATCAGTCTTTTGTCCAAGTTAAAACCAGCCCAGCAACCTCCTCCACTTCCATTGTTCTCCAGTGCTGGGCAGGCTGTGGACAAGTGACCTCTGAGCAGATGGCAGTGGTGCCTGATGATGGTATTTCATGTCAAAGAATCGCTGTTTGTGTGTTCACACCACGTACCTGGCACCGCTTGTGTATATTTAACAGTGATGCCTGTGGATTTGGCCCATTTGTCTGGGATTCGTGGCTCAATTCTTGTCTTGTTCCAAATCTACCACCTAAGATTTTACCAGCCTTTTCATAGAAGACTGGGAAATAGGCTTTTTACAGACTTTTCACAAAATAGCTCTAACATGTTTTGAAATAAAATATTGCATGAAATTCAAGATGTATGCCAAGTCAATAAAGAGACGCAGGAATCCATGGGTGAAGTTCTCAGTCAAGGGAAGAAATGATTAAAGAAGCAGAGAAAGAATGCCCATCTTTGAAAAGCTGAACTTCTCAGAATTCTGCCCCAAATTTGCTTCTCTTCTTCCTCTACCTACTCTTTCTTTCAACTCACCTTCAATCACCCTGTCTTTTCAAAAGCCTCCTTTATGCTAAACTTTTATGTTAAATATGCATTTCAAGACCTAACCCGTTTCCACATTTCCCATTTCCAGCTGCCCAAATGATGTTTCTGATAAGAAGGTACACAAAATCTCAAAATCAATATGTAGAAAACCAGCATCTTCCTTCCTAAACTTTGCTTATTTGTCCACCTTTTTTATGTAGTTTATATCACCTTCATCTCCCCAACCCAACTGTCAACATTAAAAATTTCAGTTGTCCTTGATATATTTCTTCCAGCCAGTCAACTACCAAGTGTTTTCACTGATACTACTGAAACTTCTCTCACATTATTTCTCTTCTTACTACTCACTATTCCATCCCTTCCCTTGGCTTTCATCAACTTTTCAGTCAGTATAAGATTCCACTACGTGATCTCAGTTCATGGTCACTCTGCCACCAGTATTATCTTTCTCAGATGTAGACCTGACCACATCACTTCCTACATAAAAAATATCTAAGACTCCCATAGTTAATGGCAGAGTTCTCTAGGGCTGCATAGCCTAGACACTGCAGAATAAAGCAGAAACTCACATACAATCCATACCAGTCTGGTCTAGTTAACTCATCATTCCTCTTTTAAGTTTTAGTCACAATCTCTCCCCATACTGTCTGGCCTCAAGTATCTCATCCCCATATGCAGGCTAACTTAATGTTCTTAGACACTCTGCATTTTCACTTCTCTGTCTTCATGCATTCTGATTAATTTTCCTGGAAAGTATAACCTTCCTCATAGAATTAATTGCTTTCTCATTTATGTTGCCACAGAAATTTATATGTTCTTCTTATAGCACATTTCATGTCATATCTTTATTATTTATGTGTCTGCCTCTCCTATAAGTTTTAATGCTTCAAGGACAAAGATTGACCGTTATCTTTATATCCCAGGCCTTGTGCTGTGGCTGTGAGAAAGGAAATGATTCAGGACTGTTCTCTGAATTGAACTAAGAAAATGTTTGTGCTGCTTGTGATGAATTAGAAAGCCCCTTGACTAGGACTCCAAAACCATGAGTCCCCTACTAGTTGCTACCACCACCAAAGTCCCTAAAAGACACGTAATAGGTCTAGAACACGCTAGTGAAATTCAAATTGCTACCATTAGGCTTTGTACACAAACTCTGCTCTTGTGACAGGCTGAAGTTTTGAGTTTTGAAGACATTTTTGGCTCTTGCATGAGCTTTAATCCATTTCTTCTGCCATGAACCTTGGGATATCATGGGGGCCTATGAATAATAAGTGGATGGCAAATCAAGAAACTGGTTTTTATGGGTAATTTATTATTACCACTCCCAAACACACACACACACACACACTTCTAGTGAAGTGCATCTTTTTATATTTGGACTCTGACCCTTGTCTCTATTCTATTCAAGGGACCGAGATTTGACCTGGATTATAACCCTGAGTTTTATTTCCCCAAGTATTTGAGGTCACTCTAAGCAGGAGTGATTACCTGAGGCAGTACTCTTGCTGAGGCAGTTCCAAGAGTAAAGAAGTACAGTTTTCTGTGGAATGTCCTTTCCTACTCTGGGGGACCCTATAAGCTGAGAAACAGGAGACATGAGAGAGGAGGCATAGAAGGTGTTTGAATGGCAGGTGATATGGCCAGAGCTAAGCACCAGCAAGAAAAGAATGAAACCAGTAGGAATAATGCACTGGAGCATCAGCCTTGAGGTGAGGGACCAGAGAGGAAGAAAGTGGGAGATACTAGGGGAGAAGGCCTGAGGTCCTGACTGCAAAGATTGACAATGCAGAAAGATGGGGCAGGAAGAATGGTGGTGGCTGGGTGAATAAAGAAGTTTAAATAATGGAAGCAATTATCAGTCATACTAGTGTTTTATTGATACTTGTAAAGAGCATAGGGTCAGTGCTTTATATTAATTAAATCATTGAATACCTGTATAACCAATTTATGAGGTATTCCTTACATTTTATAAATTTATAAATGAAGGCATGGAACAGTGAGTGCCTTACACAAGGTTACACTTTTTAAGTGGCAGAAATGGGTTTTGAATTTGACCGTCTCTAGAGATCTTAGTCTCATACTTTGGAGGCAGAATGTACAAGACTTACTGAGCTTCATAGAGGGTGTGACATGTGAGAAAGAAGACACAAAATGCATGCTCAGTCTCTCAGTTGTGTCCACCTCTTTGTGATCTCATGGACTTTAGCCCGCCAAAGTCCTCTGTCCATGGGATTTTTTGGGCAAGAATACTGGAATGGGTTGCCATTTCCTCCTCCAAAATATAAAATATATACCTTAAATAATTTAAAATTGGTCAATTATACCTCAAAACAGTTGAAAATACATACATATGTATCACAGAGTACTAATTTAGGATTTTAACATTTTTCCTTTTAAAAAAGAAGAGAAGGACCCAAAGGTGAGTCTAGTTATTCCTAGGTAACTGAGAGCTTAGCCACCCCTTTAGTGGAAGTGGGGGCACAGATTTCCTGGTAGGAATGATTTCGGTGCTATTCGGGGTAAGTTTGAAATCCTGTGGGAATCTAGGGGGAATATTTGAATAGGCTGTTGCAAATGGAGGACCAAAGCCACACTGTCATTTTCTTAAATGCCCTGAATACTAAATTTGGATTACAAAAATGGGCGTATGGATCTAACCTTCAAAGGCAGATATAAGAGTAAAATCTCAATGCTTAAGCACCATTTAAAATTCCTGAACACCCTGGATAATGCATTCCAGCTTTCTTCTACTCTTGCTTTTAAGTGAAGAGTCAGTATATACTTTACACCATTACAGCATATTTCTCACACAGCCCTGGGCCTCCAAGTCAGTTTCTTTCCTTGTAAAGTAATTATTTAGAGAGAACACCCTGAACAATGATTTGCAATTTCCCAAGGAAGGCATGTAAATTGGACACTAGAGCATAAACTCATGTATTCTGATTTTTTAAAAATACTTCAGATAGTGCATCTGGCTATTTCCCCAGATTTTGTTCTTTGTTTTTGTTTTGAGACTCAGATACCCCCTCAAAAATATTAGAATGTGTAGAAAGAAGAAAAGCAGGAGAGGGATATATGGAAGGTTTAAGTTTACAGACACTTATAGATCCAGTATTATGAGTTTAACTCAACAAATATTATATACCTATTTATTATATACAACATACTCTTCTTAGTACCATACAGGATACAAAGGGGAAAAAAGGCATGTGCCTGTCCTAAAGGAGTTTTTATTCTAATGAAACAATAGACTAGAATTGGTAAACACATGGCAGATATGCCATTATTTTCTAATCTTTTTTCCCATGGCAGACATCACTAATCATTTATGGTGCAGAGTTGGACAATGATCTCATTCTCCATTTCAACATTGTGATCCAGGCATTACCACCAATCAATCTAACTTGGCACATGAAATAAAATCTATTTATCACCTAGGGTTGGAGAAATGCATTCAAATTAACATCTCAGCAGATTTTATTAAATGCTATACAGTGGATCAATACCATCTTTCAAGAAGAGAGAGGATGGGGGAGGTTAATTGGAAATGGTGGCTTTTAAGAAAGGCTCCATGAAGAAGGTGGCATTGAGCTGGACTTTGAAGGATGAGTGCATCATTCATCCATTCATTTGACAGCTTCTCAAAAATCTTGTACACCAGGCACTAACCTAACGGCTGAGCTCAGTGCTATATTTGATTCAAGTCCCAATTCAACTGCTGAGTTTCACTAGAAAAATTTAGAAAATCACTGAAACTTCAAGGGCCTAGGTTTCCTCATCTATTCAGTAAAGAGACAAGATGATTACTAACAGACTTTCTGGCTTTTTAAATTCTGCAATGCTGTGAAGATCACCTTGGTCACAAACATGATAAGATGAGTACCTTTTAAGTATTTTTTAAATTCAAATTGTATTATAATATTGATATAGCTAAAGTTTCTGCTTGAAGTCCAGGAGTGAGAAGGAAATGAATGAGATCAAGATGAAGCACAAACCATGTCCCTATCCACTAAGGCTTCAGGGATGAGAATGAAGGTCTTTCTGCAGACCAATGTGTGTATAACTGCTTGCATATGTCATGGTAGGCTGACGGAAGCATTCCTCAACCCTCAGTGAATAACCAGGTGGGACTTTGAGCCATATTGTCACTCAGAGAACCCAGGATCCTTCTATCTTGTATCCTGACTGTTAAGAGTCCCAGAGTCCTCCGATGAACCCTTTATGTGCAGGCACCCAACAAGGAAGTTATCATAAAAAGGCACAGCTTTTCTTAATTGTCTCATCTCAGATGTAATTATGATCACAGATATTTTCATTTCATTGGTGAGAATTTGCCTCATGATCACACTTAGAGGCAACAAGGATGGAATTATAATAAAATTTAAACCAGTCCATCCTAAAGGAGATCAGTCCTGGGTGTTCACTGAAGGATTGACGCTAAAGCTGAAACTCTGGGAGAAGGAACAAGATGGCCGAGGAATAGGATGGCAAGACCACTCTCTCCCCCACAAATTCATCAAAAGAACATTTGAATGTGGAGTAAAGTCCACAAAACAACTTCTGAGTGCTGGCAGAGGACATCAGGCACCCAGAAAAGCAGCCCATTGTCTTCGAAAGGAGGTAGGAAAAAACACAAAAGATATAAAGAGAGACAAAAGAGGTAAGGACGGAGCTCTGTCCTGGGAAGGGAGGCTTTAAAAAGAGAGAAGTTGCCAAACACCAGGAAACACTCTCACTGGCTAGTCTGTGGTGAGCCTTGGAATCTCAGAGGGCCATATAACCGGGAGGAAAAAAGAAAGAAATAATTAAAACCCACAGATTACCTGCCAAATGGTAACTCCCAGCGGAGAAGCAGCGCAGACACCTGCATATGCCATTAGCAAGCGGGGGCTGGGCAGGGAGGAGCCGGCTGAACTGCTTAGAGAGAGGACTGGGCTTGAATGCCATGAGAACAATCTGAGAGATCTAACAGGGGATAGCAAAGCAGACTGGGATAGCTTCCCCAGGAAAAGGCAGAAAGCTCTAACCTAAGACTCCACCAGCCCCGCTCACAGAACAAAGGGCTGAGCAGAGCGAGCTGGCTACGGTCGGACCATCCCCCATCCCCCGCCGAGACAGGCAGGGAGGTCAGCCAGAGCCGGAGGGGGCAACGCGGCCCCAGAAAGGCAATTGATACAAACTGCAGGCAGGCTTGTTGCTAATCAAGACATCTTGGGCTCAGGCTGGTCGATATCCACCTGAGAAGGTGTGCCGGTTGTACACCCAGAAAACCGAGTGGCAGGGACTGGGCAGGCGATAAGTCACAGAGACTGCACTCGCCAAACACCTGGTCACCTGAGCTGCTCGGACTGGGGAAGGCACAAAACACAGACCCAGCCAAGTCTGCGCCTTTGTGGAGTACCAGAGAAACTGAACTTGAGATGCTCAGACCTGGGAAGTGCATACAACCCAGCGCCGGCCTCGGACAGTTCCCTGCAGAGCAACCTAGAGCCTGTGCAGTGTAGACTGGGACAACACACGTGCTGTGAGCGGGCGCAAACCCAGTGTGGCCGAGATACTGCGAGCACTCCCCACAGATGCCAGAGATATTTG
Source organism: Moschus berezovskii (assembly GCF_049115385.1). Classification (NCBI taxonomy): domain Eukaryota; kingdom Metazoa; phylum Chordata; class Mammalia; order Artiodactyla; family Moschidae; genus Moschus; species Moschus berezovskii. Next base: position 36,095,894 of record NC_142463.1, read on the forward strand.
TCTGCAGCGTTCCTCCTTCCCAGAACAGGACTGAACAACTGAGCCTTAAAAAGTGTCCACCAGCCCCCTAGTGTCAGGGCGGAAATTAGACACTGAAGAGACCAGCAAACAGAAGCTAAAACAGAGGGAACCACCTTGAAAATGACAGATAGAGAAGTCTAGAGACTACTCCAAGAATAAGACCAAAAACCAGAGGCAAGAGGCTTAAGCCTGAACCCTGAGAACACCAGAGAACTCCTGACTCCAGGGAACATTAATTGATAGGAGCTCATCAAACGCCTCCATACCTACACTGAAACCAAGCACCACCCAGGGGTCAACAAGTTCCAGAGCAAGATATACCACGCAAATTCTCCAGCAGCACAGGAAAATAGCCCTGAGCTTCAATATACAGGCTGCCCAAGGTCACTCCAAACCCACTGACATCTCAGAACTCATTACTGGACACTTCATTGCACTCCAGAGAGAAGAAGTCCAGTTCCACCCACAAGAACACCGACACAGGCTTCCCTAACCAGGGAACCTTGACAAGTCACCTGTCCAACCCCACACACAGCGAGGAAACTACATAATAAAGAGAACTCCACAAATGGCCAGAAGAGGGAAAGGCCACCCCAAGCAAAGCAATATAAGCAAGATGAAGAGGCAGAGAAATACCCAGCAAGTAAAGGAACAAGATAAATGCCCACCAACACAAACAAAAGAGGAAGATTTAGGGAATCTACCTGATAAAGAATTTCAAATTTTGATGGTGAAAATGATTCAAAATCTTGAAAGCAAAATGGAGTTACAGATAAATAACCTGGAGAAAAGGATTGAGAAGATGGAAGAAAGGTTTAATAAGGACTTTAGAGGAAATAAAAAAGAGTCAATATGCAATGAATAATGCAATAGATGAGATCAGAAACACTCTGGAGGGAAAAAACAGTAGAATAACAGAGGCAGAAGACAGGATAAGCGAGCTAGAAGATAGAATTGTAGAAATAAATGAAACAGAGAGGAAAAAAGAAAAATGAATTAAAAGAAATGAGGACAATATTAGAGACCTCTGGGACAATGTTAAATGCTCCAACATTCGAATCATAGGAGTCCCAGAAGAAGAAGATAAAAAGAAAGACCATGAGAGAATACTTGAGGAGATAATAGTTGAAAACTTCCCTAAAATAGGGGAAAGAAATAATCACCCATGTCCAAGAAATCCAGAGAGTCCCCAACAGGATAAACCCAAGGCGAAATACTCTAAGACACATATTAATCAAATTAACAAAGATCAAACACAAAGAACAAATATTAAAAGCAGCAAGGGAAAAGCAGCAAATAACATACAAGGGGATTCCCATAAGGATAAGAGCTGATCTTTCAACAGAAACTCTTCAGGCCAGGAGGGAATGGCAAGACATACTTAAAGTGATGAAAGAAAATAACCTACAGCCCAGATTACTGTACCCAGTAAGGATCTCATTCAAATATGAAGGAGAAATCAAAAGCTTTACAGACAAGCAAAAGCTGAGGGAATTCAGCATCACCAAACCAGCTCTCCAACAAATGCTAAAGGATTTTCTTTAGACAGGAAACACAGAAAGGGTATATAAACTTGAAACCAAAACAATAAAGAAAACAACAACGGGATCATACTTATCAATAATCACCTTCAACATAAATGGGTTGAATGCCCCAACCAAAAGACAAAGGCTGGCTGAATGGATACAAAAACAAGACCCGCATATATGATGTCTACAAGAGACCCACCTCAAAATGAGGGACACATACAGACTGAAAGTGAAGGGCTGGAAAAAGATATTCCATGCAAATAGAGACCAAAAGAAAGCAGGGGTAGCAATACTCATATCAGATAAAATACACTTTAAAACAAAGGCTGTGAAAAGAGACAAAGAAGGAAACTACATAATGATCAAAGGATCAATCCAAGAAGAAGATATAACAATTATAAATATTTATGCACCCAACATAGGAGCACCACAGCATGTAAGACAATTACTAACAGGTATGAAAGGGGAAATCAACAACAATGCAATAATAGTCGGAGATTTTAATACCCCACTTACATCTATGGATAGATCAACTAAACAGAAAATTAACAAGAAAACACAAACTTTAAATGATACAATAGACCAGTTAGACCTAATAGATATCTATAGGACATTTCACCCCAAAACAATGAATTTCACCTTTTTCTCAAGCGCACACGGAACTTTTTCCAGGATAGATCACATCCTGGGCTATAAATCTAGCCTTGGTAAATTCAAAAAATTGAAATCATTTTAAGCATCTTTTCTGACCACAATGCAGTAAGATTAGATCTCAATTATGGGAGAAAAACCATTAAAAATGCCAACATATGGAGGCTGAACAACACGCTGCTAAATAATGAACAAATCATAGAAGAAATCAAAAGGAAATCAAAATATGCATAGAAATGAATGAAAATGAAAACACAACAACCCAAAACCTCTGGGACACTGTAAAAGTAGGGCTAAGGGGGAAGTTCATAGCAATACAGGCACACCTCAAGAAACAAGGATAAAGTCAACTAAATAACCTAACCCTACATCTAAAGAAACTAGAAAAGGAAGAAATGGGGAACCCCAGGGTCAGTAGAAGGAAAGAAATCGTAAAAATTAGGGCACAGATAAATGCAAAAGAAAAGAGACCATAGCAAAAATCAACAAAGCCAAAAGCTGGTTCTTTGAGAAGGTAAATAAAATTGACAAACCACTAGCCAGACTCATCAAGAAACAAAGGGAGAAGAACCAAATCAATAAAATTAGAAATGAAAATGGAGAGATCACAAACGACAACACAGAAATACAAAGGATTATTAGAGAATACTATCAGCAATTAGATGGCAATAAAATGAATAACCTGGAAGAAATGGACAAATTCCTAGAAAACTACAACTAGAAAATCTGAACAGACCCATCACAAGCACAAAACTAGAGGCTGTAATCAGAAACCTTCCAGCAAACAAAAGCCCAGCTCCAGAAGGCTTCACAGCTGAATTCTACCAAAAATTTAGAGAAGAGCTAACACCTATTCTACTCAAACTCTTCCAGAAAATTGCTGAGGAAGGGAAACTTCCAAACTCATTCTATGTGGCCACCATCACACTAATCCCAAAACCTGGTAAAGATCCCACAAAAAAAGAAAACTACAGGCCAATATCACTGATGAACATAGATGCAAAAATCCTTAACAAAATTCTAGCAATCAGAATCCAACAACACATTAAGAAGATCATACATCATGACCAAGTTGGCTTTATCCCAGGAATGCAAGGATTCTTCAATATCCGCAAATCAATCAACGTAATACACCACATTAACAAACTAAAAAATAAAAATCATATGATTATCTCAATAGATGCATAGAAAGCCTTTGACAAAATTCAACATCCATTTATGATTAAAAACCCTCCATAAAGTGGGAATAGAAGGGACATATCTCAACATAATGAAAGCTGTATATGACAAACCCACAGCAAACATTATCCTCAATGGTGAAAAACTGAAAGCATTTCCCCTAAAGTCAGGAACAAGACAAGAGTGCCCACTCTCACCACTACTATTCCACATAGTTCTGGAAGTTTTGGCTATAGCAATCAGAGCAGAAAAAGACATAAAAGGAATACAAATTGGAAAAGAAGAACTAAAACTTTCACTGTTCGCTGATGACATGATCCTCTACACAGAAAACCCTAAAGACTCTACCAGAAAACTACTAGAGCTAATCAATGAATACAGTAAAGTTGCAGGATATAAAATCAACACACAGAAATCCCTTGCTTTCCTATACACTAATAATGAGAAAATAGAAAGAGAAATTAAGGAAACTATTCCATTCACTGTTGTGACAAAAAGAATTAAATACTTAGGAATATATCTACCTAAGGAAACAAAAGACTTGTACACTAGTGAAAGTAATCAAAGAGGACACTAATAGATGGAGAAATATACCGTGTTCATGGATTGGAAGAATAAATATTGTAAAAATGAGTACACTACCCAAAGTAATTTATACATTCAACGCAATCCCTATCAAGCTACCAACGATATTTTTCACAAAACTAGAACAAATAATCTCACAATTTGTATCCGTTCCGTTCCGTTCCGTTCCGTCGCTCAGTCGTGTCCGACTCTTTGCGACCCCGTGGACTGTAGCCTACCAGGCTTCTCCGTCCATGGGCTTCTCCAGGCAAGAATACTGGAGTGGGTTACCATTTCCTTCTCCAGGGGGTCTTCCCGACCCAGGGATCGAACCTGGGTCTCCCACATTGGAGGCAGACGCTTTAACCTCTGGAAATACAAAAAGCCTCGAATAGCCAAAGCAATCTTGAGGAAGAAGAATGGAACTGGGGGAATTAACCTCCCGGACTTCAGGCTCTACTACAAAGCCACAGTCATCAAGACAGTATGGTACTGGCATAAAGACAGAAATATAGATCAATGGAACAAAATAGAAAGCCCAGAGATAAACCCACGCACCTATGGACACCTTATCTTTGACAAAGGAGGCAAGAATATAAAATGGAGAAAAGACAGTCTCTTTAACAAGTGGTGCTGGGAAAACTGGTCAGCCACTTGTAAAACAATGAAACTAGAACACTTCCTAACACCATACACCAAAATAAACTCAAAATGGATTAGAGAGCTAAATGTAAGACCAGATTCTATAAAACTCCTAGAGGAGAACGTAGGCAAAACACTCTCTGACATAAATCACAGCAGGATCCTCCAAGACCCACCTCCCAGAATATTGGAAATAAAAGCAAAAATAAACAAATGGGGCCTAATTAAAATCAAAAGCTTCTGCACAGCAAAGGAAACTCTAAGCAAGGTGAAAAGACAGCCTTCAGAATGGGAGAAAATAATAGCAAATGAAGGAACCGATAAAGGATTAATCTCCAAAATATAGAAGCAGCTCCTGCAGCTCAATACCAGAAAAATAAATGACCCAATCAAAAATGGGCCAAAGAACTAAACAGACATTTCTCCAAAGAAGACATAAAGATGGCTAACAAACACATGAAAAAATGCTCAACATCCCTCATAATCAGAGAAATGCAAATCAAAACCACAATGAGATACCATTTCACACCAGTCAGAATGGCTGCTATCCAAAAGTCTACATGCAATAAATACTGGAGAGGGTGTGGAAAGAACAGAACCCTATTACACTGTTGGTGGGAATGCAAACTAGTACAGCCACTATGGAGAACAGTGTGGAGATTCCTCAAAAAACTGGAAATAGAACCGCCATATGATCCAGCAATCGCACTCCTGGGCATACACACCGAGGAAACCAGAATTGAAAGAGATACATGTACTCCAATGTTCATTGCAGCACTGTTTATAATAGCCAGGACATGGAAGCAACCTAGATGTCCATCTGCAGACGAATGGATAAGAAAGCTTTGGTACATATACACAATGGAGTATTACTCAGCCATTAAAAAGAATGCATTTGAACCAGTTCTAATGAGGTGGATGAAACTAGAGCCTATTATACAGAGTGAAGTAAGCCAGAAAGAAAAACACTAATACAGTATACTAATGCATATATATGGAATTTAGAAAGATGCAAATGAGAACCCTGTATAAGAGACAGCAAGAGACACAGATGTATAGAAGAGTCTTTGGGACTCTGTGGGAGAGGGTGAGGGTGGGATGGTTTGAGAGAATGGCATTGAAACATGTATATTATCATATGTGAAACGAATCACCAGTTCAGGGTCGAAGCATGTTACAGGATGCTCGGGGCTAGTGTGCGGGGATGACCCAGAGGGAGGATAAGGGGAGGAAGGAGGTGGGAGGGGGGTTAGGAGAGGGAACTCATGTACACCCGGGGCAGATTCATGTCAATGTATGGCAATACCAACCAATATAATATTGTAAAATAATTAGCCTCCAATAAAATTTTTAAAAAATAAAAAAAAAAATTTTTTTTAAAAGCTGAAACTCCAATACTTTGGCCACCTCATGCGAAAAGCTGACTCACTGGAAAAGACCCTGATGCTGTGAGGGATTGGGGGCAGGAGGAGAAGGGGATAACAGAGGATGAGATGGCTGGATGGCATCACCGACTCGATGGACATAAGTTTGGTTGAACTCTGGGAGTTGGTGATGGACAAGGAGGCCTGGCATGCTGTGATTCATGGGGTCACAAAGAATCGGACATGACTGAATGACTTAACTGAACTGACAGTGGAAAAATAAATAGGGTTTTTGAATATAGGACACCTTCTCCATCACACCATTCTCACTGATATGTGGTAGATAACCATTTTTGTATCATCACTCAAAGTATCCATTCTCCCTCCTGGCAGTTTACAGTAGATAAAGATACTCTCAACTTTATAAGGACAGCATTTCTTCACAGTTACTAGAACAATTTCCTAAACAGCATGACTGAGCAAAGCTTTCTCATCATCTTTTTTTAATGGATAAATCATCCGTGTCCCTGGATGGAGAATATTGGGACAGACAGAATAAATGTCCACCAATGAAGTCCATGTCCTAGCTGTAGCCTGTGCATATGCTATCTTACATGGAAAAGGGGACTTTGAAGGTGTGATTAAATTAAGGATCTTGAGATGGGACGATTATCCTGAGATGAGCCCTATCTAAGGTCTGTATAAGTGAAAGAGGGCAGAGAAGAGTTTGAGAATATATGATGACAGAAGCAGAGGTCAAAGTAATGATTTGAGAAAGACTCAACCAGCCAATAAGGACTTTCAAAGAAGAATCCATGAGCCAAAGAATGTATGCCATCTTTAGAGCTGTAAAAGGCAGGAAAACACGTTAATACAGTCCTGCTAACATGTTGATTTTAGCCCAGTGAAATCCAGATATCATGTGGTGACCTCAAGAACTGTAAGTTAATAAATTTGTGTTACTTTAAGTCACTAAGTGAAAGTTAGTCGCACAGTCGTTTTGTCCAACTCTTTGCGATTCCATGGACTGCAGCCTGTCCCACTCCTCTGTCCATGGAATTCTCCAGGCAAGAGTGCTAGAGTGGGTTGCCATTTCCTTCTCCAGTTGATATTCCCAACCCGGGGATCAAACCCAGGTATCCTGCATTACAGGCAGATTCTTGACCAGCTGAGCCACAAGGGAAGCTTAAGTCACTAAGTCAGTGGCAATTTGTTACCTCAGCAATAAAAAACTAATACAGAGATACAGGAAAAATATTGGTTATAACTAATATTTACTGAGTATACACTGTATTCCAGGCATTTTTCCAAGCCTTACAATTGTTAACTCATTCAATTCTTAAACATATGAGATAACGTACTATTCTTAATCCCCTGAGACAATGAAAAAACTGGGGGATGAAGAGGCTGAGGATGCTTCCCAAAGTCATACAGCTAGTACATAATAGAACTAAGATAGCTTTCCACCACTGGGATCATATTATTAAAGAAAAAGTGGGATAAGATAAACTGACCAATACACATATAGATACATACACACGCACACACCCCACAATATGTTGCAACCCCTTTCTTCAAGAACCCAGGGGCTGAGATTGCTAACATTATTTTCAGTAAGCCTGTAATGAGGAAAAGTCAAACCACTCTGGGGTTGGAGTCTACTTAGCTATCCCTTGAATCTGAACTTAGCCATGTGACTTGATTTGACCAATGGGACACTAGCAAGCATGATGCAAGAAAAGCTTGAAAAGTCCTTGCACACTGAAATTTACCCTCTTGGTGCTTTTGGAAACCAGTCACAAAAGGAAGAAGCCAGGGCTACCTTAGCAGATGTTAGAAACGAGCAGTCCAGTTGCCCCTCTTACCCCAGCCAAACTCCAGAAATGTGAGTGAGGCCATCTGGGACCAACAAGCTGACTACAACCAGCTCTCTAACTGACCATGCCCACGTAAATGAACCTAGAAACTACAGAAGAACCACTCAGCTGAGCCCAGACCAAACTGCTAACCCCACAGAACTGTGGGTTAATAAATGGTGAATGTTTTAAACCACCAAGTTTCAGAGTAGCTTGTTACACAGGTGAAACCAACTCAAAATAGGGCCATTAGGAAGTTGTAGCACTTTGGGAACCCATATCTGATGCTTTATGCCATTTATAAAACCTGACTGTATTCTAAGAGATTATGTGTTGAGCTTGATGACTGTACAAATTAACTATCCCCTAAGCAATGTACTGAGCGACTTCACTTTTCACTTTCACACATTGGAGAAGGAAATGGCAACCCACTCCTGTGTTCTTGCCTGGAGAATCCCAGGGACGGGGGAGCCTGGTGGGCTTACGTCTATGGGGTCACACAGAGTCAGACACGACTGAAGTGACTTAGCAGCAAGCAATGTACACGGAGAAGGTGATGGCACCCCACTCCAGTACTCTTGCCTGGAAAATCCCATGGATGGAGGAGCCTGGTAGGCTGCAGTCCATGGGGTCACTAAGAGTCGGACACGACTGAGCGACTTCACTTTCACTTTTCAGTTTCATGCATTGGAGAAAGAAATGGCAACCCACTCCAGTGTTCTTACTTGGAGAATCCCAGGGACAGGGGAGCCTGGTGAGCTGCCATCTATGGGGTCGCACAGAGTCGGACTTCGCAGCAGCAGCAGCAGCAAGCAATGTACAGAGGAGCCTGGTGGGCTACATTCCATGGGGTCACAGAGAGTTAGACACTACTGAGTGACTAACATACACACACACACACACACACACACACAGCCTCTTATAAAAGAGTTATATTTTGTGAAAACAAAAGTAGCATTTTCAACCACTATGCTACTAAGCAAAAGGAAATTTACTCCTTTTTACCAAAAAGATAACAAATGTCATAAGAATTATATATGTAAGAAAAATTTTATTTAGCATGAGCAACATCTTCAGTTTTAAGAAAATGCTTAACATTTCTGTGAACTTAGTATCCTTTAAAAGCCATAGTGTCCCAGCTTCCACTTTAATTACAAATAGAAACTTGGTTTCATTTTTTCCCCTAAGAAAAAATAATTATTTGAACTATAATTCAGGACATCAGAAAGCAGTTTCTTTTAAAATATGGAGAAAAGTTTTCTAGGAGTAAGTATTAAAGAGGAATAATAATAGGACCCCAACAAAAAAGTCACATAATTGTTGCTGCTTCCTCAATCCAATTTATTATAGTCTAATTTTGACCCAAAGCCAGTCCATCACCATATCCCAGATTTTTAAATGTTCTTAATGATAACTCATGATTGTAGAAACCGCACCATTGCTGTTATTTAACAAACCCTATTTCATTTTTCAAAATAGCTTGTACATACCTAGAGTCTCCATAAAATGTGTACCTTGCCTTTGATTTCACCTAGGGAAATTATACTTCCCTGTTTCCCACAAAATTCTAATGCCACTGTACAAAAATCAGATTGTTTTTCTAGAAGTCACCAGTAACGTTTCACATTTTGAACAACACAAAAAAAGAAGCATGGGTTCTGGCTCATTCAATGATTTATGACTAACCCCTTCTGAGCAATTCCTATTTATACATTCATTTGTCGTGTCTCTTGGTGATATATTTTTGGCAGCATCACTGGACACAATATAGAGTGTCCCATTTCTTCCTCTGAATCATAAGAAAACATTTAGCAGAAGTGAAATGATATTGCCTTTTAATTTTCTTATAGAAATCTATGGTTTGTGTAACATGACTCAGTCCAGTTCTGATTAATGGGGATGCATTTTACTCTCTGCAACTGCCAAGTCCACAGGTATTAAAAGCTCTCACAATCCAAATACTGGAATTAAATGTAAAGCCCTGTGAGCTCAGAATTTACTGTTCTAAGGAAGAGATTACAAAGGAATTGGAAATAAATCCAGTGGTAAATTTAAGGAGGTTCCTGAGCTACTGTTTTCTCCTACAATGGATTCCTTGTGACCCTGGGTGGATAAGTTGCTCGGTTAAGAGCTGGCCCCAAACTAACCTTTGTATTATCAGTGATGTAAGCAATGAATCCCCTGCAACTATGTGATTATCACATACCAGTCTGGGAGCTGATGTACTGTATGCAAGATAGGATTATCCTGTTGGGACCATCTATGGTGAAGTCATGCCTAATGTCATTTACCCTCAGAGAGGAAACCTGAACATGGAAGCAATTACTCTTAAAGCATTGCTCTAACCACATTAGTATCTCTGCCCAAAATTTGAACAATCTCTGATACTTATGAAAATAAATTCAAAAACCCTAAGTGGATATAAAATTCCCCCCCGCAAGTATTGACATTCTCAAACCCCATTTTCAGACAAGCCATCTCTTTTCTGTCATCTCATTTCCTATTATTTGTCCTCCATCTGCTTTGTTCATCGTGTTCCCCCTTATAGGAAAAAGCATCTGTTCTGTTTCAAGGCTCTCTGATGCTACTTCCTCAGTGACATGATCCACTTTCCCTCAGCAGTTTCTTTATCCTTTTAAATGTTCTAGCATTTTTTTTTTTTTTTGCACTTCGGTAGGACTACTCATGCTGCCATAATAAAATATAATACATTGGATGTCATAAACAACAGAAATTTTGTTCTCAGAATTGTGGCGAGAAGAAATCAAAGATCAGCTTTCTGGCTGATTCAGTTTCTCTTGAGCACTCTCTTCCTGATTTGCAGACAGTAGCCTTCTCACGGTGTTTTCCCAAGACCGTTTCCTCAGTAGGTATGTGCAAAGAGATAGCAAGCTCTCTGGAGTCTATATATATATATAGACACTAATCCTATTAGCTCAGAGCCCCTTACGACCTCATTTAACCTTAACTACTACCTTAGGGTTAAGGTACTACTATTACATCTCCAAATTCAGCCACACTGGGGATTGAGACTTCAAAATATGAATGTTGGGAGGACAAAAACATTCAACCCACAAGTTCAGTTCAGTTCAGTTCAGCCGCTCAGTTCTGTCCAACTCTTTGCGACCCCATGGACTGCAGCACACCAGGCCCACTGTCCATCACCAACTCCCAGAGTTTACCCAAAGTACCCACCAGTTATTATTATTAATTCATTAAAAATACTCACCATTCAAAAAAGTAAGATCATGACATCTAGTCCCATCACATCATGGATACTAAGTGGGGAAAAAGTCGAAATAATGACAGATTTTATTTTCTTGGGTTTCAAAATCACTGCAGACTGTGATTGCCGCCATGAAATTAAAAGACGCTATGACAAACCTAAACAGCATATTAAAATGCAGACACTCTGGAGAAGGGAATGGCAACCCACTCCACTACTCTTGCCTGGAGAATCCCATGGACAGAGGAGCCTGGTGGGCTACAGTCTGTGGGGTTGCTAAGAGTCGCTAAGAGTTGCTAAGACTAACACTACTACTATAGGTTTATTATACAACATTCGATAGAGTTCCCTGTGCTGTACAGTAAACCTTTGCTGCCTATTTTATGTATAATAGTTTTTATCTGTTAATCTCATATTGCTAATTCGTCCTCTCCCCACCTTGCTAGAAATAAATTTGTCTTCTATAAAAAAAAAAAAAAAAAAAGCAGAGACATCACTTTGCTGACAAAGGTCCACATAGTCAAAGCTATGGTTTTTCCAGTATTCATGTATGGATGTGAGAGTTGGTCCATAAAGAAGGCTGAGCACTGAGGAAATGATGCTTTTGAACTGTGGTGCTGGAAAAGACTCTTGAGAGTCCCTTGGACTGCAAGATCAAACCAGTCAATCCTAGAGGAAATCAGTCCTAAATATTCATTGGGAGGACTGATGCTAAAGGTGAAACTCCGATACTTTGGCCACCTGATGCGAAGAGCTGCCTCATTGGAAAAAAACCCTGATGCTGAAAGATGGAGGGCAGGAGGAGAAGGGGGCAACGGAGGATGAGATGGTTGGATGGCATCACTGACCCAGTGGACATGAGTTTGAGCACACTCTGGGAGATAGTGAAGGACAGGGAGGCCTGGTGTGCTGCAGCCCATGGGATCACAAAGAATAGGACACGACTGAGTAACTGAACAACAACAAGCAACAATATGTCACTGTACTACATGCTGGGAATAGAATGACGAATTAACAACCATTCCTAATATTAATGGCTCAAAACCTGGTAAAGGAAACAAGTTTGTAAAGCAATATTTACTGTGGTTACAGTGAAGTTTAATTAGCACGATCAGTTATTATGAGTGTGCACATCTTTTTTTTTTTCCTTTTTAAAACTTAAGCTACTTGAGCTAAGTGTAAGACATGTCTCCTGAAAATGCATGGGTAAAGAGCTGAGTCTTGATGAGATGTTTATCTCTACAGAGACTCTAGTTTAGTCTCTCAGGTTCTCAGCCTAAATCACTAGGTGGTTTTTCTTCTGGGCACATGTGGTTAAATAACTAAAGCCCTTTTTGTTCCTTTTTATATCTTGTCCCTCTGTTACCTACAACAGAACTAATCTAAATATCCACTCTGGGTATTCATCTGTCTGGGATTCCCCTTGTTGTATTTGTCCATACAAGGTCCAAGGCAGTTCCCAGGATGCCACTGGTAGAACTCATCTTACCAAGACTCTGAGAAAGTGGAGCCAATTTTAAATCCAGGTCTGTTGGAAAGTGCACTACTGCCTATGGTGATTTCATTGTTCAACATTTAAATATCTGTTTTGTTCTTGAAACAGAACAGCTCCTCTATATAAGGGAGTGAGTGATGGTGGCCAGTGGTGGGGAGCAGATACAGCTGTCAGCTTGGAGATCTCCCTAGATGTTAGAGTGGGTGAACCACACCAAGGCCCATTTATCTCTATCACTGATTTATTTCTACATATATCACAGCAACTAACCCAGGGCCCCATAGTAGGTATTCAGACAGTGCTTGTTAAATGACTAAATGAAGTGATTACTGTCTTATTCCCTGCCAAAAGTTTATTTACTTTCTTAAATATGGTCATAAACAAACCATATAATTTAACGTTTTTTACTGGACTTGAAAATCACTGAACCAACCTCCCACTCATTCTCCTTCCATCTGAGTATTGTATACATAACTGGATAAAATCCATCCTCTGTAATGCACAGTAACCTTAGGGCTCCCAGAAGACTTCTTCAGACAATAAGACACCTGCTGCTTTACAACCCACATTCAACAATAGCCCAGATTTCTGGGACCAGCTACACGGGCTTCTAATCACCAAGCTTGTTGCAGCAACTGCACCTACAGCACATAAGCACCTCCAAATGGAGTGTTGACCATATTGCTTAATACTTTCCAGTGAAGGATTGGTGTATCAGAAATATGAAAAGGACAGATTGTCCTAATCTCCATCTTAACCTCAGAACTAATTGGCAAACAGATTTCCACTAAATTTACCCATCTCTCAACAACTATGTATAGACGTAATTTGTTATGCTGAGGCCTACATTAACATTTTCCCCCAACATCCTATTAAAAGTTTTTACACTAAAGTTAACAAAATTTACTGTGAACACCCATATTTCTTCCACTTAAATTCCACAATCAACATTTTCCTATACTTGCTTTCTCATGTATTACCTGTTCTGGACTGAGTGTTTTCCCCAAAAATTTATACCATGTGGCTCAGAGGTTAAAGCGTCTGCCTCCAATGCGGGAGACCCGGGTTTGATCCCTGGGTTGGGAAGATCCCCTGGAGAAGGAGATGGTAACCCACTCCAGTATTCTTGCCTGGAGAATCCCATGGACAGAGAAGCCTGGTAGGCTACAGTCCATGGGGTCGCAAAGAGTCGGACACGACTGAGCGACTGAACGGAACGGAATGTGATGTTATCTTGAGACAGGGCCTTTGGGATGTAATTAGGATTAAATTAGGCCGTGAGCATGGACCCATCTGATGGGATTAGTGGCCTTTTGGGAACAGAAAGAGTCCACTAATGCCCTAACCTTCCAAACACAGACAGTAAGAAGGTGGCTGTCTGCAAATTAGGTAAGAGAGTTCTCATCAGAAACTGAATTTACTGGTACCTGATTATGGACTTTTGGTCTCTAGAACTGTGAGAAAATAAATATCTGTTGTTTAAGCTACCTAGTCTGTAGTATTTCATTATGGTAACCTGAGCAAAGACAGATTTGGGTATCAAGAAGTAGGATGCTGCAGTAACAAATACCTAAAATATGGAAGCAGCTTTGGAAATGAATAACCAGTAAATGCTGGACAGTTTTGAAGTACATGTTAAAAATATGGATATTAAGGTGATTCTGGTGAGAGTTCAGAAAGAAAAGAGAACTAGAGAGAAAGCTTGTAGCTTCTGAGAGAAAGCATAAATAATCATGAGCAGAATGTTGGTAGAATATGGGCACTATTTAGGCCACTCTGGGGCTTCCTTGGTGGTCCAGTGGTTAAGAATCCTTCTTACAATGCAAGCAACACCAGTTTAATCCCTGGTCGGGTAAGATACCACATGTTGTGAAGCAACTAAGCCTGTGTGCCACAACTACCAAGTCAGCACTCTAGAGCCCACAATTACTCAGCAACTACTGAGCCCACGCCCTGCAACTGCTGAATCTCATGTACCTAGAGCCTGTGCTCTGCAACAAGAGAAGCCATCACAATGAGAAGCCTGCACACTGTAATGAAGGGTAGCCCCCACTCACTGTGACTAGAGAAAGCCTGCATGCAACAACAAACATTCACCACAGTAAAAACATAAAATAAAATAATCTTTTTATTTTTATAAAAGACTGTTCTGCTGAAGTCTCTGACAGAAATGAGGAACACGTTATTAGAAACTAAATAAAAGATGACCCTTATAATGAATTGGCAAAGAACTTGGCTAAATAGAGTTCATGTTCTAGTGTTTTCTGGAAGTTTGCACTTGGAAACAAGTAGAGGAAATGGATTCTTCTAACCTAACGCCTCCAGAAAGGATACAGCACTATTTACACCTCAATTTTAGCCTAGTAAGATTTGTTTCAGACTTCTCAACCACAGAACTATGAGATAATAAATATGTATGTCTTTTAAGCCACTAAGGTTTTGGTCATTTGTTATAGCAGCCACGGGAAATTATTACAGAAAATATTACAGAGGTGAATATTCACACATTTTCTGATGCTATATAATTAGTCCTATGATGTAAGTAGATACACAGTTATGTCAGAAAACATAGCACAGTCAAGGAAGGAGGACTCAGTGTTCTCAGTAGATGAGCAAGAAGAAGTATATCATCCAGATAACCAGGAAAGGATTTTTCTAGACAGAAGGAACATTTCAGTAAGGCCTCAGAGACCTGAAGAAATGTAATATATTCTTGACGTGGTAAATCATATGAAGAGTTATAACATTTTTAATCCTTTCAAAGCTTCTATTTTTCTAACATATAATTATATAGTGCCTCTTTTATTACTCTGAAAAAAATAACAGTTCTTACAACCTACCCCACATGTATACATATATTTATTCATGTACATTTAGCTATTATATTTATATTCTTTATCACATGTAAATTTATATTCATATTTACAAATAGAGTCTTGATCATAATATGAGAAGGATAAAATCAACTTATAATAAATAATATGTATTTTAATAACATTAAATACATAAATACATGTCTTCTCAGGCAACCACATCTGAATATCTAATAAAATAGCCATTAGATTATATCTATGCATAGTTTCACACTAAATGAAACAGGTATAAGTGCAAACTAATACACATGTTATATTGGTAACTCAAGTTCCATAAGTGCTGTTGTCATTAATGACAGTGTTTTCCAAAAATTGTGATAAAATCTCAGTACATTTCTGGAAAACCAAATATTTTTTTTCAGTGTAAAAGAGAACTGCATTTTTTAGAAAAAACAATGTAGGGTAAAAATTTTTTTTAAAAAAGGTAAATTCAGGAGGAAGAACTTAAGAGAAAGATTATTTGCTCTTGAAATTAAAATGTGTGGATGAAGAGAAGCTTCCCATCTGTGCCTTCAGCTGCTGAGGGACTTACTAATATTTGAATCTGCAATAGACTTGAAATCATGGAGAGATAGCTAAGGACAGAACCCACAATGAGTCTTTGATGAGATCATTGAGTTTAATAAACCCTAGAAACTCACTAAATTCAAAATTATTACATAAGATAAATTCTCTCATTAAGTCAAGTTTATTTTTCCCTATTATTTGCAGTCCAAAGCCATGCAATGAACACACTGAAAATGTGAGCTTGTCAGGGTGTCACAGGCTGACTAGGTGAAGCAGATGCTCTCAATGGTCTACCCTTATCTTTCTCAGAGCTGTTATAAGAATATAAGATAAAACCATGCAAAAATAAAAATAAAAGCCTAAACATTTCTGGGCACATGTTCAGTTATCCATGATAGTCATTAGTCATATCATATGAAAGATAACCATAAGGTATATGAGCTGTATATTAGATTCCAAGTGCTGCTGTAACTAATTACCACAAACTCAGTGGCTTTAAAAAAAATGCAGAGTTATTATCTTACAGTTCTGTAGCTCAGAAATCCAAGATGAATTTCACTAGGCTAAAATCAAAGTGTTAGCAGGGCTATATTTCTTTCTAGAGGCTCTAAGAGAGAAGCCATCCTTTTGTCCTTTCTTGCTTCTAAAGGCTGTTCAGATTCCTTTATATTCATTGCCAGCAATCTCATCATTCTAACCCCTGCTCCAGCTATCATATCTCCTGTTCTGATTCTGATTGTCCTGCCTCCTGTTATAGACCTTAATGATTATATTTGGTCCACCAGAATAATCCAGGAACTTCTCTTAGGATTCTTGAATAATCAAATCTGCAAAGTCTCTTTTGCCATGTAAGGTGACACCCTCACAGGTACTGCCCACTATACATTGGGAGAGAGTAATAACTGGATTCAATGGAATCAAATGGTTAGAAGAGCATTTTGAAGAAGAGAATTATGTCCTTCCTTATACATCTTAAGTTTTGTACTCATTAAGATTTGTAACACCATAGAAGTGCTGGCTTCAGGCACAGTCAGGTCTGTGTGCTCAGAAAACATCAGGAATGTTTGTCATTTTTACCCTTAACTCTGCTTTCCTCTGAGTTTCTTCATTCTTGGGCAGGTAGGCAGGCAAGATGGACATCAGGTATATATTCTAACAGTTAAGGATCCCACAGAAAAGAGAAAATTTTCTCTCTTGAGTAAAGAGAGACTTATTCCCCAATAATATTCATCAAAAATAATAATGGACTGGATGACTGATCAGTTCAGTCACTCAGTCGTGTCCGATTCTTTGCGACCCCATGAATCACAGCACGCCAGGCCTCCCTGTGCATCACCAACTCCCGGAGTTCACTCAAACTCATGTCCATCGAGTCGTTGATGCCATCCAGCCATCTCATTCTCTGTTGTCCCCTTCTCCTACTGCCCCCAATCCTTCCCAGCATCAGAGTCTTTTCCAGTGAGTCAACTCGTCGCATGAGGTGGCCAAAGTATTGCAGTTTCAGCTTTAGCATCAGTCCTTCCAAAGAACACCCAGGATTGATCTCCTTTAGAATGGACTGGTTGGATCTCCTTGCAGTCCAAGGGACTCTCAAGAGTCTTCTCCAGCACCACACTTCAAAAGCATCAATTCTTCAGCGATTAGCTTTCTTCACAGTCCAACTCTCACATCCATACATGACCACGGGAAAAACCATAGCCTTGACTAGACGGACCTTGGTTGGCAAAGTAATGTCTCTGCTTTTTAATATACTATCTAGGTTGGTCATAACTTTCCTTCCAAGGAGTAAGTGTCTTTTAATTTCATGGCTGCCATCAGCATCCACAGTGATTTTGGAGCCCAAAAAAATAAAGTCTGACACTGCTTCCACTGTTTCCCCATCTATTTCCCATGAAGTGATGGGACCAGATGCCATGATCTTCGTTTTCTGAATGTTGAGCTTCAAGCCAACCTTGTCACTCTCCTCTTTCATTTTCATCAAGAGGTTTTTTAGTTCCTCTTCACTTTCTGCCATAAGGGTGGTGTCATCTGCATATCTGAGGTTATTGATATTTCTCCCAGCAATCTTGATTCCAGCTTGTGCTTCTTCCAGCCTAGTGTTCCTCATGATGTACTCTGCATATAAGTTAAATAAGCAGAGTGACAATATACAACTTTGACGTACTCCTTTTCCTATTTGGAACCAGTCTGTTGTTCCATGTACAGTTCTAACTGTTGCTTCCTGACCTGCATACAGGTTTCTCAAGAGGCAGGTCAGGTGGTCTGGTGCTCCCGTCTCTTTCAGAATTGTCCACAGTTTGTTGTGATCTGCACAGTCAGAGGCTTTGGCATAGTGGGACCAAATTCCAGAGCCAGCGCTGATTGAATCACAAGGACTAAGAGTGAAGTGTTTCTCCAAAAATAAATCAGGGCATTTTAACCAGCTTAGAACGGATGCTGAGAGGGCAAGAACCACAGACAGCCTTCTCAACTCCTTTATAATGATAGGTAGCCAGCTGACTGGACTCCCTTCTGGGTGGGAACACCAGACACTAGTGCCTTCATCTTCACTGCTGTGGTGGGCAAAGCCTTCTGGCAGTAACAAAGTGCCACACAGCCAAACTCGGGAGCTTTAGAAAGAGAACAGAAGTAGATTTCATTCCCAGGCATGAGGACCAGCTTGTTCTTCCACAGCAATACCTACTCTCTTTTTTATTCTTATAGAAAGAAGAGTGAATTTTATGTTTGCTGAGTGTCCAGGGAATCATTTGGAGGTTTTAGAAGCTTTGTCTCAGTTAGGTGTTCCAAATCTAAGAAAGAGAAGTGAAGAGTTGCAGACCCAAGGACCCTTTCCTAGAGGGACTTCATGGGTCTCAAGACACATGCATTTTAAGCAGAAGTCTGGGGAGGCAGGTGACTTGGGTGGGAACCCAGCTTCATCATTTTCTTACTCTGTGGGTCTTATTCTGTCTCCCTAAGCCCATTTTCCTCATCTGTGAAACAGAGATAATACTAATACCTAAATTGTGTGGTTATCTCAATAAAAGTTAACTAGTGTATAGGGACTGCTGTGGAGAAAATGTTTTAGAGGTGGTCTCATTCCTCTCACAAACCTGGAGATGTTGATCAACTTGCCCATAATATAGGTGAATGCACAGATATAGTTTAAGCAGTAGGCATTGGAATACACTCCCTCCAGCAGCTGACTCTAGTATAGGGTCAGCTGGTGCTGGAGTGACAATAAAACTAGCTGCCATGAAGCACCTACCATGGGCAAGTCATTCCACTGCATTTGGTTTTAAAAGCATCATTTTATAAAATCTCCATAACTCTAAATCAATCCATGCAAAAACATGAGAAAGCTGAGGGTCAGTGACATTAAACTGCTTGCCCCAAAGCACGTCGTTGTAAATGTAGAACCAAGTCTGTCTGTCTTTAATCCTCTGTACCCTCTTACTGACCTTCCTCATTCATGTGAGCACAGGGTGGATGCAGATCTGGACAGGAACTAACAGACCATATTAAAGGAAAATCCACAGTTAGAATTCCTGGCAAACGAGAGTTGAAAAATAAATAGAAGATTGTTTTTTTGAACTCAAGTAATGTGCAGTCTGAATGTGTAACTAAAATACATCTAGGGTGGAAAATACTTATTATGTGCTTTCTATATTCTGGGTAATGCTATGCAGTTTAGCTTATTTTATTAATATACTCATTTCAATTACAGCAGTAATGCCTTGATTTTATACATGAGGCATCTAGGAAACTGAGAAAGCTTAGTAATTTTCCCAGAAACAGCTCACTAATGAGTGATAGATCTAGGATACAAACATAGGCTGAGACACTGGGTCAGGGTTCCTTTCCATCAAGTCACGCAAAGAAAAACCCTAAACAAGAGCCTACCTTGCAGCTGCACGGAGCTCATGCACACAGCTCAGCAGGACTCACTTTCCAGCAATTTTCTTCCTTTCTCATTGTTACAGCCCTGCTGTTACCAGTATATTTAATTCCTGAAAGGTGCACTGCTTTCACAATCTCTTCTCATTTCCTAGAAGTCCTTGCTCAACAGCTATACCGTGTGTCATGAAACAAAGCCTAAAGAATGTGTGGAAATTTCCCCACATGCTGCTAAACCTAAGTTCATGGAGCCCAACTGATGCAAAACACATCCCACAGACAGGAACCACCAGGCAAGGAGCTGGTTCTTGATCCAGAACTTTAATCAGCTCCCCCATAAGTGAGGCATGGTGGGAGGGAAGCTTACTGGCCCCGACCTTAGATAATGTTCTGTTGGGAAAATCCAGTGTACTCTGTTTCCTCTATGTCTGTGCCATTGTCTGTAATACAGAGATGACTATGACCCAACCATTGTCCTCAAGAGGTTCATAGTCTGGTGGGAGAGACAGGCCAACCAATAGTCATAACAACACAGGAAACCTGAGATGTGTGGGACCCAGGGGCAGGGACAGCTTCAAGGGCATGGGGTTTGTGTAACTGCACCGGGCTTCCCTGGTGGCTCAGATGATAAAGATTCTTCCTGCAATGCAGGAGACACGGGTTCAATACCTGAGTTGGGAAGATCTCCTGGAGAAGGGAATGGCTACCCACTGCACTGTTATTGCCTAGGGAATTCCATGGACAGAGGAGTCTGGTGGGCTACAGTCCATGAGGTCAAAGAGTTGAACATAACTGAGCAACTAACACTTTCACTTTCACAGGGCCCTATGCTTAGTAGGGTCCATGTTTGGCTGTTACTGTCTTGAAATTCTTGAACAGGAGGCTCCATTTCATGTTCACTGGGTCCAACAAATTATAGAGCCCATCCTGCATGCTCTTTGCCTATGCTGTTGGTAACAGAAATGGCTCAGGGAAAGATGATACCCCTTGAAGACTGGAAAACACTAAGAAAGAGGGAGAGGACACTACTTTCATTTTGCACAGAGGTGTGAAACAGCGTAAGGCAGCAAGAACTCCCAGTATTTCTGGGTAAATGAATAAGCCCGGGACAGGAAATAGAATGCATAGGAGTTGAGAAGGAAAATGTAGATGGAGCCAGAACATGGGAAGCATTTGACAGCATCCTCAGGAGTGAATTTTAGCTTGTAAATGGTAAGGAGCTACTGGAGAGATGATGGGGGACTGGCAGGTTAGACCATCATTTTAGAGAAATTGCAATGGGTGGAAAATAATTTTAAGAGTAATTGTGAAACTATTGTTTTGGTCTACTATGGTCTTCTCAGTGGTCATGTACAGTTGTGAGAGATGGCCCATACAGGAGGCAGAGAGCTGAAGAATTAAACCTTTGAACTGTGGTACTGGAGAAGACTCCTGAGAGTCCCTTGGACAGCAAGCAGATCAAACCAGTCAATCTTAAGGGAGATCAATCTTGAATACTCAGAAGGACTGATGCTGAAGCTGAAACTCCAGTATTTGGGTCATCTGATGTGAACAGTTGACTCATTGGAAAAGTCCCCGATGATGGGAAAGATTGAGGACAGAAGGAAAAGAGGGCATCAGGGGATGAGATGGCTGGATGGAATCACTGATGCAATGGACATGAACTTGGGCAAACTTCAGGAGATGATGAGGGACAGGTAGGCATGGTTTGCTGCAGTCCATGGGATCACAAAGAATCAGACATGACTGGGCAACTGAACAGCAACAAAAGTAAGCATGAAACAGAGTGACCAATTAGTAGGCAATTGTAACCATTCAACCAAGCATTGAAGAGAACTTGAAACTGTGTAGGAGTTTCAAGGAGAACAGGGAAGGAGAAGTCATGAAGCAAAGAAATATTTAGAAAATAAAATTGCTACAATGGAGCATGGCAAACATTTAAAGTTTTTCACCTTATATTGGGGCTTTCCTAGAGGCTCATTGGTAAAGAATCTGTCTGCCAATGCAGGAGACGTGTGTTTGGTCCCTGAGCTGGGAAGATTCCTGGAGAAGGAAATGGCAACCCACTCCAGTATTCTTGCCTAGGAGATCCCATGGACAGAGGAACCTGGCAGCCTACAGTCAACGGGGTCACAAAAGAGACGGACATGACTTAGCAAGTAAACAACAAAAAACACCTATTGATTTTCTTATCTCTCTCCTTATGAATGTAACTTCAATTTTATGGAGGACAGCTAGGAAATAAATAACTCCTCTTTCAGTCTTTGAAGCTGGAGGATGGCAGGTGACATAGTCCTGGCCCATGAGATATATATTAATACAAAAGGCACCAGGCCACCAGTGGAGGACATCTCCTGGGAAAGCTACCATGTTCTGATAAAGGCGGATAGACTCAGCCAATGCATGTCTTTTGTTGATGGTCTTCCCCATTGATTCCCATTTTGTGATTGTCAGAAAGCCCACGCTAAGGATGAAAGAGAAAGAAGCTTGGAAGGGCTTAAGTCCTTGTTGACTTAGGCCAACGTTGTTGCTTGCCTCTGACAACTCACTCCTAAATGTATTTCTGAGAAAAGGGAAACTTGGTTTAACTAATTCACTATGGATGGGCCTCTGTTAAATTCCATTGCATGCAATCCTGACAGACACAGTTGATAAATGACTGAATGCTAATGGTGAAAGAGATAAAAGTATCAGGTTCAAATTGGAGAACTCAACTTCCCAGATGAATGGTATTTAATTTTATAGTAAAAGCTCCTTTAGAAAGGCTTTTAAAAGTCAGAAAGTCTTGAGGTCATGAAACACTAGCAGTAAATACAAATGTTGAAGAAAAATGGAGCAGAGGAAAGTATGATAAACCCAGGGTTTTCACCCTCAGGTAAGCCAGGCCTGGGAGACAGCAAGGTAGAAGGCTAGGGACAGCTCAGCACAGTTCCAGAGGGAATGCAGAAACCAAGCTTTGTTGATGGGAAAGGAGAGTGGCTGAGATGAACTCAACCTTCACTTTGTTTGAAGGTGACTGTGAATAAAATAGATATTATATTAATATTTACTGGTGAAGTACTACAGTACTACAAGACTCAATGAAGTTAAGCGACTTGGACAAAGATACACTCTTAATGGAAGTTGGCAGCCAGGACTCCATATCTCCAGATCCAACAATTCCTGACACCTTAGGAAAGCTGAGGTAGAGAAGAGAAGCTGGCAGTCAATATGTGGAGGCAGCAGAGCCCGGTATCTGAGCAGCACCAGGAGTGACAAGAGACACCCAGCCATCCTTCAGAGAAAGCAGTGGACATAGCCAGATACAGAGTAAGATCATTTGCTGGAAATGAAAGTATAGATTCTTGCCAGGGCACCAACAGAGACAATCAAATGCCTCTGGATCATATGAGAAAAATGAGGCTGGAATAACAAGTAGTCAAAATATCTGGCCTCTTAGGAAGTCACATCTGGATCCCAGGTCTGGGCTGTGAATCACATACTTCCAAGTGGCAAGAAAGTAATGAGCCTTCAAATACAACACCAGAAAGGAGCAAAGCCATCAACTTCCCTTGACTTCCCTATGGCTTCTGTTCATAAAAGAAGAAATAGTATAAAATTCTCCTAGATATCATGACTCCTAGTGTCTCCTTTTCAAGCCTGTGTGAGGCACTTTATGTTACTTATTCATTTTTCACACATTATCTCATGTCTTAAAACCTTGGTTCTACCATTTTCTATCCAGTCTGTCATGGTGGATAATGAGCTTCACTTATCTTAGCATTATTGCTGAGGTGAAACAAGATGGAGACAAGAATCTCACCCAAAGCAGGAGCTCAAAAAACTATTTTCACTGTGCATCACTATACATCCATGAACATCTCATGGAATAGCATCTTTATTGTCATATTGTAGATAAAACGCATGTGAATTAAAGAGATGTAGTGAGTTTCCCAGGAGAAATTTGAAGCTATATCATTTTATATCACTTAGATTCCACTGCCTCTCAGTTAATAATAATTATTATAATAATCACAATTCCTTGACATTTTGTCCAGCTCTGAGCAAAAATACCATTATATATCTATATCTGTATACATTTATAGCTATCTCCTCTCACCATATCTATAAGATAGATATTTTTATTCTATATATTTTAAAATCTCAGAGTTATAAACTAACAAGGCCATGATTTAAGTCAGGCTTTGTTGGTACAAAGCAAAGACTGTGCACTAACCATGAGAAATGGGTGGTCTAGAAACTGCGGCACTGTTACAAAAGCCAACGATTTTGTCTTTCCTGCTCACAAGAGAGATCTTTTAAAATCCTTTTACCAAAACATACTTAGATTACAGGCATTAGTTGGTCTATTAATACATATTTAGGAGAATAAACACCATTTATGTCAAGGCTGTATATTGTCACCTTGCTTATTTAACTTATATGCAGAGTACATCATGAGGAATGCTGGGCTGGAAGAAGCACAAGCTGGAATCAAGATTGCTGGGAGAAATATCAAAAACCTCAGATATGCAGATGACACTACCCTTATGGCAGAAAGTGAAGAGGAACTCAAAAGCCTCTTGATGAAAGTGAAAGAGGAGAGTGAAAAGGTTGGCTTGAAGCTCAACATTCAGAAAACAAAGATCATGGCATCTGGTCCCATCACTTCATGGGAAATAGATGGAAAAACAGTGGAAACAGTGTCAGACTTTATTTTTTTTTTTGGGGCTCCAAAATCACTGTGGATGCTGATTGCAGCCATGAAATTAAAAGACGCTTACTCCTTGGAAGGAAAGTTATGACCAACCTTGATAATATATTAAAAAGCAGAGACATTACTTTGCCAACCAAGGTCCGTCTAGTCAAGGCTATGGTTTTTCCCGTGGCCATGTATGGATGTGACAGTTGGACTGTGAAGAAAGCTGATCGCCAAAGAATTGATGCTTTTGAACTGTGGTGTTGGAGAAGACTCTTGAGAGTCCCTTGGACTGCAAGGAGATCCAACCAGTCCATTCTAAGGGAGATCGATCCTGGGTGTTAATTGGAAGGACTGATGCTAAAGCTGAAACTGCAATACTTTGGCCACCTCATGCGATGAGTTGACTCACTGGAAAAGACTCTGATGCTGGGAAGGATTGGGGGCGGGAGGAGAAGGGGACGACAGAGAATGAGATGGCTGGATGGCATCACCGACTTGATGGACATGAGTTTGAGTGAACTCTGGGAGTTGGTGATGGACAGGGAGGCCTGGCGTGCTGTGATTCATGGGGTTGCAAAGAATCGGACACGACTGAGCTACTGAACTGAACTGAACTGATAGTTTATTTGGAAAGTGATCTGGGATTCACCTAAAAAGCCCTTCATGAGAAGTAGGAGTTGGACAAAAATAAAGTGACTCAGGGAAGAAGAGATGACTGAATGGAGTTTTCAGAAGAAAGAGAGCCAAGATCCCTGAGATGTAGTGTTCCCTGGCCCTAGACTAGAGTGGAATGGAGTAGGGAAGCAGCCAAATCTTTTTACGTTCTGAAGAAGTAAGGAAAATTGGAGAGCAGATGGACTTCAATGGGTATCAAAGTCAAGATAAGTAGACTTGGAACAGAAAGTGGCTATGTGGCAATGCAGAACCTCAACCAACGTGACCACACAAGTTATTATCCAAATTAGGGTAATATTAAAGAGTGAAAGGAGATAGTAAATGGGCAAGAACACCAACATAGTAAGTGTAACTGGAACTGTCCTAGGCAAACAGGTCCCTGCTCCAGCAGAAGGCAGTGTGGAAGTATGCAACACATAAGAACCAGGCAGGATCATATACATGCCAATGCCACATATGGACACTTGGTAGCCACAAGAGCTAAGATTCTCTGAAGGGCATCTGCAAAATTTAGATATGACTCTAGAGAACAAGAAGACAGTAGGAAATCCTCAAGAGATTGAATTTAGACCTGAAATGACCAAATTTACATGAAGTAGACTAACTGCACTTTTTTTTTTTTTTAACCACAAGGTAAAATGTGGCTTTTAAATGGGAATTAAGTGAAACTATAGAAAAAAGGCTGGAGTGCTGTGATTCATGGGGTTGCAAAGAGTCAGACACAACTGAGTGACTGAACTGAACTGAACTGAACTGATAGAAAAAATAGAGCACATTACAAGTTTTCCATTTTGGAGATTGTACTTTGAAAATATAGCAACCACTACACAAATATTACAGGCTGGATCTCAGCAAAAGTCAATTCAAAGTATTCTTAAGCAGACAGTCCACAATGATTAAAGTTTGTTTCCTATCTGGAATGTTTTCTCAGTGTCAGCAATTTTTCCCCCTCATCATGGGATGAAAAAGAAGCCAAAATACAAGAGAAAATTTTTATAAGAAAAGAGATGGCTGGGGGATGTGGCTGACCCTGAAGACACATAATGGCACCATGAAATTTTGCATATTATACCTAATGATTTGGGGAGGCTGCACGACTGACAGTTACAGCCCTATTACCCCTGTTTAGTCTTAGCTGATGTCCTAGTGTCAGTTGATTATACCTCCCTTTGTATTCTTGTAGAATCCACTATTTTACCTTTGTCATAGCACTTACAGTAAAAACAGCTAACAATTACCATGAGTTAGGCACTGGGTTAAGTGCTTTATGTGTATTATTCCACTGAGCTCCTTTAACTCTTTGTGATGGATACTATTATTACTTTGATTTTACACATGCAAAAACTGAAACACAGCTATTTATTGAATCTATTTCCTTTTCTGCGTAGACAAACACTTGGGCTTCCTTTTCCTATCTTCTATGTTTTTGCCCATAGAATATTAGATGTTATCCACTCCCAGGTCTGACCTACACAGATTTCTGGTGTGATCCTCCACTCTCTCTCTTCCCCGTCTGTTAGCTGGACGTCAGCGCCTTGAGCAGTCATCATCCATTCTAGGCCCTGAACAAGAATGTGGAGCAGAGCTTCCCCACCACACTCAACCCAATCAACATTTGGATTTTACAACATGAATAAGTAAACTTCTGTTATGTCAAGCCACAGAGATTTTTGTCTTTAACAGAATCTAGCACTACCTTGACAAATACTCATAGTGAGGTAAAATAGTTTATCAAGAGTCATACAATCAGCAAGGGGGGAAGCAAGGATTCTAAATCAGGTAGTTTCATGCCAAAGCCTGCACATCTACACAAAATGCTACAATGTGTCACTATTTGTTACCTCTTTCTCATTAAGTTGTAGGTTCCTTGATGGAAGGGATTTTTTTTTTTCATTTCTGAATTATTAGAATTTGGTACTAGGAAGGAACCCAAATAAAATGAGTTGAATGGAATTAAATTGATTTGAATGAGATCTTATTTCAACTTTCCGGGATCATCATTTCACATCCCCATCCTTCCAGGATTTTTCTTAAAACTAACATTTTCAAATCACTTTGCTTTACCTAAATCCATTTTCTAAATTTTCAGAAGTTATTTGTGTTTGAATAGAAGTCCAGTCAATATGTTGTAATTCATCTTGACAATTTCTATGTAAGTAACTCTTGGCATTTTCAGATCATGTTCATGTAAATCATTCAGGTTCAGCAATGACTGATTAAGTTCAGGTCTGGCACTTTTCTATGTCATTAGTTAGTTCCACAGCAATTTCATGAAATATGAATTATCTCCATTTTACAGTTGAGAAAACAATGAGTTAGCCAAGACTCAAGATGCTCCAGGACAAACCTGAAGCTAATTATTGAAAAATTTGGAACTAGCATCCAGATCTACTTCCTAGCCAATGGTGTATACTTGTTTTTACCATGCTGATTATTTTCAAAATAATGCCTTGGGCAATTTGTTCAGTGTCTTTCAGATATTAGGAGAGCTATTACTGATACAAATACATACTGAATAATGAGATATAGTAGAAACAACTGGCTAGTAGTAGTATACAACTTGAAGGAAGAAACAAAGGCTGTTTCAAATAATGGTTATAATAAAGGCAAGCTTGGAACTCACTCAGTCAAAGGAGGTGTGAGCTCCTCTTATGATGTTATAGTATGGCTCTACATAACTAGGAGAGTGTCCTTGAAAGAGCTTGGAAAAAGTTGAACATCAAGAGACAGTCTTCAGAGCCCCAGATCTAGGATTAAGTTTATCTTCTTTAAAAGGAAAATGAAATTAAAATTTTTCAGGCCATAAATACTCAAGAGACTCTAACACCGGTAGGCCAGCACAGCAAAAACTAGGAAGTTCCATAGGCTGAGATAATAGTTGGAAATCCATATCTATATAAATGAACATTGGAAACGGTAATGTAGATACGTGTAAAAAATACTGTTCTTATGTTTTAATATATTAAATGATTAGTGCCCATCTAAAGCAAAAATTGTAATAATGTAATATGAAATTTATAGAAATAAAGCATATGACAAGAGTAGTGCAAATGTTGAGAAGGGATCAAGGGTAAAATTCTTGTTTTATATGTAAAGTCATATATTGGAAATCCTATAACGAGTAAGTAAAATTCAAGAGGTGTAGCCAAAAGATTAAGAAGAAAATAAAATAAAATACTAAAATACACTCAATTATGCTGAAAGAAGATAGGATAAGCAGATAAAAAAGAAATAAAAAGAAATGGGACCATTAGAAAACACACCAAAAGATAGCATAGTTTACTCATTCATATCAATAATTTTGCTATAATTAATGAACCTAACACCCCAATTAAGGATTGACAACATTAGACTCTATGAGAAGCAAGACTCTACTAAATAATGTCTTCAAGAAACAAACTGAAAATATAAAGCTACAGATAATATAAAAGTACAAAAAAATATATCATGCAAACACTAATTTAAAGACACGTAGCTTGGCTGTATTAATAATACAGACTAAGGAGACTTCAGAACAAGAAATACTATTAGAGATGAAAGGAGATATGTCACTATGATTAAAAAAAATGTCTCCAGCAGAAATATATAGCAATCTTAAATATTCATACATCTAATAACAGAGTTTCAAAATACATGAAATAAAAGAGAACAAAAAGGAGAGATAAATTAATCCGTAAGTATAGTGGAAATTTTAAAACTCATTTTGCAGTACTTAAGAAAACAAATAGACCTCCCCCCATATAAACCATCTGTGTTACTTATTTCTTAATTTTTAGCAGGGAACAGTCTCTATATTAGTTTGTTAAATATAAAAATATTTGCTTTTTTACCATCCTGAAAATTCCTGAAATACTTGGAAATTAAAGAACCCCAATTGTTCTAAATAGTCCATGAGTCAAAGAAGAAATCCCAAATTAAACCTGGAAAATATTTTGAACTCAGTGAAATCACAAAATATCAAAATTTGTAGCATGTAGCTAAAGCATTGATTTGTCCATCTAGTCAAGGCTATGGTTTTTCCAGTGGTCATGTACGGATATGAGAGTTGGACTGTGAAGAAAGCTGAGCGTCGAAGAATTGATGCTCTTGAACTGTGGTGTTGTAGAAGACTCTTGAGAGTCCCTTGGACTGCAAGGAGATCCAACCAGTCCATTCTAAAGGAGATCAGTCCTGGGTGTTCATTGGAAGGACTGATGCTAAAGCTGAAACTCCGATACTTTGGCCACTTCATGCGACGAGTTGACTCACTGGAAAAGACTCTGATGCTGGGAGGGATTGGGGGTGGGAGGAGAAGGGGACGACAGAGAATGAGATGACTGGATGGCATCACCGACTCGATGGACATGAGTTTGAGTGAACTCTGGGAGTTGGTGATGGACAGGGAGGCCTGGCATGCTGTGATACATGGGGTCGCAGAGTCGGACACAACTGAGCGACTGAACTGAACTGAACTGAATAGGAATACTAATAGTAATACTAATCTCATTAAAATAAAAAAGTCTCTTTCAATAGAAAGAGAAAAATGGAATACTTGCCATATCATAAACCTGATGTTTAAACCAAATAAATACATTACAGGGAACAAAATTGCATACCAATATTCTTCATGAACACAGGTACAAAATTTCATAACAAAATGCTGGCAAGTCAAATTCAGCAGAACAGTAAAGTTTTACTACATAATGAGAAAGAAGATATGTTCATCTTAGGAATGCAAATTAAGTTTAACACTTAAAAGTCAATCATTATAAACTGCAATATTGAAATAACATAAAGAAGAAAAGTTTTATGATCATCTGAATGGATAAATATCTTGCACTTCATCAAATTCAATGCTAAATGTATGATTAAAAAATCTTAACAAACTAAGAATGCATGGAAACTTCCTAAACCTGGCAAAGGGCATGTATAACAAGGCACAACGAGATCACTCTTAATAGAGACTGAATCATTTCCCTCGAGATGGAATAAAATAGGGTATTGGGTTTCACCATTTCTATTCATTATTGCACTGGGAAATAAAAGAAGCAAAACAGTCTTCACTTGCAGACAACATAATTATTTTCATAGAATATCTTCAGGAATCTACAAAATAACTATAATAAATACAGCAAATCTTAGAATATAGATAAGTTATTGTCTACATAAACTAACAACAATTTTATTCAAAAAATAAAATTTTAAATACCATTTGCAATCAAATAAATTTATATTTAGGAAATGCTTCCAGCAGCTTTATTTACAAAATCACAGAACTGAAAACTAGACAAATATTTATCAATAGGAGAAAGTATAAATATATTGTGGTATGTTTACATATTATAAACTGATTCAGTAATAGAACAGATTACCAATCGGTGCAGCAACATGGATGAATTCCAAAAAGAATATAAGCTAGATACGAAGAGTAAACACTAATGATTTCATTTGTCTAAACTTCTACTACCAGAAAAGCTAATCTATGGTGAAAGAACCCAAAACATTGATTGTTTCCGGGCAGTTGGGATAGCTTTCTTGTGCCAATTCCAAATCTATCTAGGATGATGGGAGTGTTTTATATCTTAATAGGTATGTGGACTACATGGGCAATTGCATGTATCAAAGTTAATTAAATGTATATCTTATATCTGTGTCTTTCATTACATGAAAATTGTGCTTCAATCAAAAGAAGAAGAAAAAGGCACAGGTGAAGAAGAGGAGGGAGAGTGGGCAGAGGTAGAAGGGAAGGACGAAGAAAAAGAAATAATGGCCCCAGAAACTGGAGAGAATCTGAGCCAATAGCTTTTTGGGCTTACATTGTCAGTAGCTGAGAAAAGCAGAGAGCACCACTGAAGGGTCATGGTCCCAGCCAGAATTTTGTAATTTTTCAAGTGGCCATTCTAAATCTTGATACAAAAGAAAAACGTTTTTTGGAAATGTAAGATGGAAAAGATGAGCTCTGAACTCTGACTTCTACTCTGTTGGTTTTAAATAGCTGTCAGAATTATAAAGGTCCATTCTCAGGAATTCATTTGTACAGTTCTCTTATTTGGTTCCTTTGACTTGGAATATTAAAGTTGTTTCAAATTGCCCCCTGTATTTGGGCCAAACTTTTTTGTGAAGAATTGGATGGCAGGTGTTTCTTTCTGTAATCTTCCGTAGAAGGGTTCGTTTCCATGTTTGAATGGAGTCAGTTGTACATGCCCCCTCCCCTCAATCTCTTGTTGCAGCCTTGCCTGAAATCTATTCTTTTGCAGTACAGTGGAATGCTAACCCATTTATAATTGCAGCGACCATTCATTTCTCTTTCTGTTGCTTTGCTGTGTGCCAAGCCATCACAGCTAAATTCTTGGCAAAAGATGTTCTGCTTGAAGTAGTAGGAAAAGGATCCTACTCTGCCCTGAAGTATGTGTGCTGGATGGATCTGAGAAAAGGCTGAAAATAACCAAGGGAGAGATGTCTTAACACCAACAATTAATATAGAAAAGTAAATTTTCATGGCAACAGCCTTCAGATACTTTCAATCTGTGGGGACAAGATGAGGAAAAAATATTTCTTTGAAAGCAGGAACCCAAAAACCAATATAAAATAGGTTATGTCAACCTGAAGTATATTGTGTATCATCAATCAACTCGGTAATTATCGCTACTCCTTTCTATTTCAGATGGGAAAACTTGGTTTCAAAGATGGGGAAACTTGGTTTCAAAGATGCTAAATAATGTGTCTAAGATTAAAAAAAAATCCACAAATGGGATTTGTATCTTTATGTATTTAGTTCCATACTACATTCTGTTTTCACTATTTCAGCTTTTATCTGTGTGCCCCAAGGGTCTAGTACATGCTGGGGAATTGAATGTGCCCTCAATAAATGTGTTGAGTGGAAAATCTGTGCAAAAGTTAGGGCCTATGAGAGACGGCTGAGAAGTTCTGAGAGAAAACTCATGTATATTAATACATATGTCAAGAGCATCTCAGTTTTCTTAGAACCACAGAAACAAGGAAAAGATGAATATTAACTAACTATATTATGGAGCATATTTCTGTTTAGCAATAAATAGTAACATGATCCATACATTTCTAAGAACCAGTATTTGAAGAAATGTTTGCATTAAGTTACTTGAACAATTTCTAACATAGTTAGGAATTTCAGTAATTAGACCCTCATGCATAAAAGATCAAGAATTTGAAGTTATTTCAATAATCACCAAGAAAGTGCTTTACAAATTTTATGAATTCATTTGACCTTCAAATGGCACCAGAACAACCAATCACCATCTATTCTAATGGGGTACAGTAGCCAAATGGATTGATAGTCAATCATGTTCCAGGTGAGTCAGATAATATCCATTCAGAGAAGGGTATTAATCTTTTAAGGTTTTGGGGTTTTTTTTTACATTATTTTTACATTAAGTTAGTGGTCTTTAGGTTTCAGTGGAATCCCTGACATTTTGTGGATACTTTTGTGGATAGCTATCTTTTGGGGAGAGGTATCATAACTTTATAACATTAGTAATGGGTTCAGGACACCAAGGTTGTTAATCATCCAAACATTAAAGTCTAAGGAATGTCTTCATAGGCTTCATTTCTCTAGTAAAAGTAGTATCCATTGTGGATGCTTAGAGATTGGAATGGAAAAGAGGCCTTGAGAACGTAGATGGCCTCCTCTGAGATCTTTATTCAATTTTTAACTATCATTTGATATTCCTTCTCTGATCACAGAAATAAAGGATGCACTAATGGAAGGCAGGTTTTCTGCACAATCCAGAGTTATTTTCAGCATAGTGGTCTTCCCAGGTGGCTCAGTGGAGCAATAAACAATCTGCCTGCCAATGCAGGAGACATGGAGACATGGGTTTGATCCCTGGGAAGGCGGGGTGGAGGTGGGGGGCGGGAAGATCCCCTGGAGTAGGAAATGGCAATTTACTCCAGTATTCTTGCCTGGAGAATCCCACGGACAGAAGGGACTGGTAGGCTACAGTCTATGGGGTCACAAAGAGTTGGACATGACTGAGCGACTGAACATGCATGTAAAAATTTGACTGTATTTTCTTCCACAAGGCCTTGGGATATAGCCCAGTGGCTTCTCAGATTTTCTCTTTATAGAATTGATTTTCTGGGCAATATTCTTTGTCTAGGGTATACAAAGAGCCTGCAATATATCTGGAAAAACACATACAGTGTTCTTGAAGCACCTGAACATTTGAACTAAACAGACATTTCTCCAAAGAAGACATACAGATAGCTAACAAACACATGAAAAAATCCCTCATAATCAGAGAAATGCAAATCAAAACCACAATGAGATACCATTACACACCAGTCTGAATGGCTACTATCCAAAAGTCTACGTGCAGTAAATGCTGGAGAGGGTGTGAAGAAAAGGGAACCCTCTTACACTGTTGGTGGGAATGCAAACTAGTACAGCCACTATGGAGAACAGTGTGGAGATTTCTTTAAAAACTGGAAATAGAACTGCCATACTACCCAGCAATTGCACTCCTGGGCATACACACCGAAGAAACCAGAATTGAAAGAAACACATGTACTCCAGTGTTCATTGCAGCACTGTTTATAATAGCCAGGACATGGAAGCAACCTAGATGTCCATCTGCAGACGAATGGATAAGAAAGCTTTGGTACATATACACAATGGAGTATTACTCAGCCATTAAAAAGAATACTTTTGAATCAGTTCTAATGAGGTGGATGAAACTGGAGCCTATTATACAGAGTGAAGTAAGCCAGAAAGAAAAACACCAATACAGTATACTAACGCATATATATGGAATTTAGAAAGATGATAACGATAACCCTGTATACGAGACAGCAAAAGAGACACAGGTGTATAGAACAGTCTTTTGGACTCTGTGGGAGAGGGTGAGGGTGGGATGATTTGGGAGAATGGCATTGAAACATGTATATTATCATATGTGAAATGAATCGCCAGTCCAGGTTCGATGCATGAGACAGGATGCTCAGGGCTGGTGCACTGGGATGACCCAGAGGGATGGGATGGGGAGGGAGGTGGGAGGGGGGTTCAAGATGGGAAACACATATACACCCAGGGCTGATTCATGTCAATGTATGGCAAAACCAACCAATATAATATTGTAAAGTGATTAGCCTCCAATAAAAAATAAATAAAAGTTAGATACTCAAAAATAAAAATAAAATAAATAAAAAGCAAAAATAAATAAATAAATAAAATAAAATATAATGAGTGTGATTCTACCTATACAACATTCTAGAAAAGGCAAAACTATGTAAACAGTAAAAAGAGGAGCAGTTGCCAGGCAGGGGGATGAGGGAGGGATAAACAGGTAGAGTACAGAGGATTTTCAGAAAAGTAAAACTGTTCTGTATTATTCTATAATAGTAGGTACATGTCATTATACATTCACCAAAACCCACAGAATATATAGCACAACAAGGGAATACTAATGTAAACTATGGACATTGGGAACAATGACATGTCAATATAAGTTCATCAGTTGTAACAAATTACCACTCTGGTGCAAGATATTGATAGAGAGGAGGCTGTGTCTGTGTGGTAATGGGGTATATGGCAATGCTCTATGCTTCTTGCTCAATTTTTCTGTAAATATAAAGCTGCTCTAAAAAACAAAGTATAATTTTTTAAAAATAATGTATACTTATGGCTAACTTCATGGGCTTCCCTGGTGGCTCAGATGGTAAAGAATCCTCCTGCAATGTGGATTCAGGTTCTATCCCTGGGTTAGGAAGATCCCCTGGAAGACGGCATGGCAACCCACTCCAGTATCCTTGTCTGGAAAATCCCCATGGACAGAGGAGCCTGGTGGGCTATAGTCCATGGGGTCACAAAGAGTCAGACAAGACTGAGAGACTTAGCACATACCACATGGCTGATTCTCACTGTTGTATGGCAGAAATTGATACAACATTATAAGGCAGTTATCCTCTAATTAAAAATAAATTCAAGAAATTAATGGTGTAACGGGAACAAGGCACTATGTTATGGTGAACTGGGCTAATTTTCAGCATTTCCTAGTGTAAAGCTCTTGGCATCCTGGGTTGGAACCCCTGCTATTGCTTCAAAGGCAATGGAAACTTTTCCCTCCTCTTAGCCAAAAATACAGGTGGCAGGATGTGTCCTAAGGAGCAAAGCTTCTTTTACCTTATCATCCAAATGCATGGAAGGAAAATGTAGGAACAGGAAACAAAGCCACACATGTGCAAATTTTAATCACACAATATCCACAAAAAGGACCCAATCTGACTAGAACTATTTGGAGGAAGAAGCAAGAAAGGAGGCAGGTTGAAGTTTAGAGAAGTAGAGATGGGCATCCTTGCTGACTACAGCCCTGCTCAACATCCTTGGGCCTAACATTAGATTTTCCAAACAAGCTATTCAAATTGATTAAATTCCCATATAGATTCTCCTTCAGAGGAGAGACCAACCAAATGAAGTAGTTCAATTGGCTTACCAACTTAATTTTTCTAGTTATAGGCATCCTAATTTATTTATCTGTCTCCTGGTAGGTGGTTATTCTTGTATATCCAAAACCCAGCATGTTCCCTGAATATGGCAGATATTAACAAATGTTTTTACATTAAATGAATGACTATCTTGAAAATGATATTCTAAAACACTTCAGAGCAGGGATTCTCAAGATGTGGTCTCCAAGCTTGCAGCAGCAGCATCACCAGGAATGAGCCCCACCCCAGGCCTATTGGGCTTTCCTTGTAGCTCAGTCAGTAAAGAATCCACCTGTAAAATAGGAGTCTGCCTGCAATGCAGGAGACCCAGGTTCAAACCCCGGGTCAGGAACATAGATCCCCTGGAGAAGGAAAAGGCAACCCATTCCAGTGGGAAATCCCAAGGACAGAGGAGCCTGTGGACTACATTCTATGGAGTCACAAAAGTCAGACACAACTTAGTGACTAAACAACCCCCACCAAGACCGACTGAATCAGAAACTGGTGGAGGGGCCCAGCAACTTAAATTTCAATAAGCCCTCCAGGTGATTCTGATGCTTAATTAAGTTCCCAAAACACTTTTTCTTTATAATTTGGTCTAATAGAATAATGAAGTTTTTGAATTAGCCAGATGTGACCATGATAATCCTACCAAACTTCCCCCACTGAATTGCTCACTGATAGCATATATTGTACTATTGGGATGCATATGGAAGCTGCCAGTTTTTTGACTTACAGAATGTTTACTAAGAGATGTTTTCCATTGTGAATTCAGCATAGTTTATACAGCTCGGATCCTGATCTGATATTTGTCAACCTCACATGGCTGCAGGCATTACCTCAATAATGTGTTGAAATTATCCAGTCTCAGAGAAAATGGCAGGTAAATAAGAATGGCATTTTTTAAATTTATAATAAGTATAACTATCACATGGACCATAATAATAATCATTGTATTTCCTCTATGGTCAGACCAACCTGGGAAAGTCAAGAAACTCCTTCAAAATTAGGCAAGCAAACCCAGGAGAGCTAACTGAATGATAACTTAATGTAAACAAGCTCAAATAATAATAGAAAAAGCTAATATTTATTGAGGATTTTCTAGATGCTAATCACTAAGTAATTTACATATATCATGGCATGTAGGCCTCATAACAGCCATATGAGTTTGGATTAATGCTATTCCCATTTTACAGATTAGAAAACTGAGAATTTGAGAGGTTGAATAGCTTGGCTAAAGCTATCCCGTTAGTAAATACCAAGGCCAAGATTTAAACCTTTGTCTGTGTTACAACACAGCAGTGCTTCTAGCTACTATATTGAGCTGTCTGCTATAAGACTAACACAGACCTCCCCAACTCAAGGTGACCTGGCCATTGGGGCCATAATGATTGTAATTCCACTACTAAGACCTTTTTGTTAGAACACAAAGTTAAAAGGGGCCTCACTATTGGCCACCAAAATAACTCTTTTAATCCTCTGTATTTCTGTTGTCTAACCAAAATCCCTTAAACTCTGGGGGCACTTCCTTTAACTATGTGAATATATTTAATCAGGTTAGAGTCAGGGCCTTCAGTTGGAGAACTGTTATATCTTTTTAAAATGACTTTGTATTGGATTGACCAAAAAGTTCTTTTGAGTTTTTCTGTAATATCTTATGGAAAAATCCAAATAAACTTTTAGGCCAACCCAATATATCTGTGCTCTAATTCATTTATGATTTTACTATTTTTCTCTTAGAGAATAATTTTTTTTGCCACATTTAAGCTTTCTCAAGAGAAACCTTTCTCAGTATTCCTCAATTACCCATAACTTAAACACCAATGGGGAAAACTTCTATAGAGACCATAGATAACACTTAACAGAATTTCCATAATTTTCACCAACTCTTTTTTTAAATCATTCTCCTTAAAAGTTCTGAAAAGTTGAGGGGGGAAGTGGGAGTTAAAACCAAGGGCCTCCCATGTTTCAGGCACGGTTTCTATTATTTCATCTAATCCCTACAAGAATCCTATCGTATCTCTGTTTTACAATGGTAGAATCAAGGTTCAGAGAAGATAGATTCCTTGAGGGATTTTTATAACAGAAGAACAAATCTGACTCCATATTTGATCTATTCCTTTAGCTTTAACCCTTGTATTCTGTTGCCTGTGCTTAGACATGCTGGCCCTGCACTTTTCTAAAAGAATGCTACAGCCTGAAATATATATGATAGTCCATTCTCTTTAAAGGTGTTATCTTTAAAAAGGTGTAGAACAGAAAATGACACTTGTCTTGTTGGAGGTTTATAGGAACATTTTTTTTACAGACATATGTAGACAGTGGCAAGAAAAAAGAATGCCTGCACCAAGAAGTTTGCAACAGTCAGCCACACCCCCTACCCTTTTAGTAAACAAAAAGCCTGAATTCTAACTCAGATAAGATGGTTCTTTAGGATACTAGCCCACCACCTTCTCTGTCTGCTGGCTTTCCAAATAAAGTTGCTATTCCTTGCTCCAAATCCTCATGTCTAGATTTACTGGCCTGACATGTGGTAAGCAGTACAAGTTGGGCTTAGTAACTATTTGAATCCAGGGCTGTCTGTCATCAAAGCTTGGCCTGAGCTTATTTCTCTGCTCTATACTTTGTGTAGCTTCATTATGAAGTTTCAGAGATTTTCTGGAGGTTGTTAGGAGGTCAACTGGAGAACATGTACTTTTCTCTATCCCATTATGCTCTTATAATCTCTTCCATCTTGATGGTGTCTTTCATCCTACCAGATACTTTGACAGATTTTTCATCCTAACAAATATTTGACAGATTTTGAATCCCCTGGCTTCAAAAAGCTTGGGTATGTAGGTAGGGACCCAAGTAGGACAACCCTAAACGTCCTTGATTAGCATGCTGGGAAACCAAATCTCAGAGATATTAACTGACTCAGCTAGGGTCATCTATCTGTGTGAAAGGAAAAGATAGGACTGTACCTAAATCTTCGAACTTTTTGTAGTAGTCAGGCCACTCCACCATGTTCTAGGACATAGCTCTGCTCTGGTTTCCAACATACGATTCATGAAGGAGTTCAATATGGACTTAAAAGTAATGATAGCATGACTGTAGCATCAATTCACACCCAAAGGTTCTGTAGAATTATTACTACTTTCCGAAATTTCAGATATCCCTGCAAATAGAACCCATTTTCTAACGACCTCTGTAAAATATACTTGCTTTTAAGCTCAAAGTCATCATGAGAAACCATTCGATTTGCCCATTTCTAGAACTTTCCCACGAGCAGGACCAGCAGAAAGGGAAATTCATACCAACTACTTCTAGAAAAGTCATGCACACTGACCTATTTCTACTTGCCTTTTCCTTTTAAAAAGCCCATGCTCAGAATTGCTATCATCGTTAGATGCCTCTAATTTCAATAGTAGGTACCTCTTGGTTAGGAGGTTATTTGGTCTCTAAGTAGCAGGGAGCATGCTGTTTTCTTTTTCACTCTTGGCATTTATTCAGGTTCCCAGGGGCTAGTTAGTGACCAGCAAATCCAGTAAAAACAGAAATTGTTACCTAATAAAACACCAAGAGACTTTCCAGGCCTCAGGGCAAGTAACACTCCTGCCCTTTCTAATTCTCAGACCACATTCCAAGTGCAAAATGGAATCATTTTTGTTTTCAAAGTGATGCTAATTTATTAGCCATGGTGCAAATGTTGACTGTGGTAATGGGACTTCAAAAAGAATGTCTGCAGTCCAGAAAGCTTGAGGGGGAAAGGGAAATCAACTGAGAGGAAAACAGAATCCAGTAGAGTTCTCCCAGACCAAACTGACTACGTTCAGCAATTTATCCATTCACTTTTCTCCTCATCCATTAGTTCATTACTGCCCTACTAGATTCCAAGAACTTCCTAGGTACTAGGGATATACATATGTTTAATATATGATGTATTTTCTCACGGAAGCTACAACTCAGTTAGGGACACAGACCAGTAAACAGAACATTGAAGAGAAGTTTATTATCAAGAGGATGGAGCGAGATGTCAGGGAAGCGTCACAGTGGTGGAAGATATCGGGGGAAGCCTGAAGAGAGTATGACATCTTGGAAAGATGATGAATCTGAAAGGACAAGTTACACAAACATTATTTCAACAAAACCTTAGATATTTCAGGACTAATTAAGTGTGTTTGTAACAAATGCCTATGTGAGTCAAACAACTTCACAAGAATCCTAAATCTTATTTTGGGTGTTTCTCACCTCTAGAATGTCTTCCAGGCTTTCTCCTTGGAGTGCAGACTTGTTTCAGTAAAAGTCTGTTACTCAGGGTTTTGGTTACATGCAAAAACTAAAAAAAAAGAGACTCTGGCTATATTAAGCAGAAAAGGAATTTACTGGAAATGTATTAGGGAACCACCCTATTGAGAGCAATTTGGAAGAGCAGACCTGGAAAAAAAGAGAGAAACCAGAAAAGCTACAAAGGGTCAGGCAGTAAACCAGAACAATGGTGGACCAAGAGTAATCTGATTTTAGTCTGTGCCTCAGAGAGGAAAAGTGACTTTCTCAAGGCCACACAACAGCAAGTACCCTTGAAAACTCCAGAGTTGAAAGTGATTTTTAAGCACTTCTCCTCTTGGGCCTTATTAGGGACACTTACAACTATTTGAGCATCAGTATCCTCTTTCCTAATTGTATACTTTTGTTTGTTTTTTACTTGATTATATTAAAACCTTTTTAAATTGTAATGAAATACATATAACACGAAATCTATCATCTTAATCATTTTAAGCACACAGTTAAGAGGCATTATGTACATTCACATTGATGTGTAACCATCACCACCATCTAGCTTCAGAATTATTCCATCTTGAAAAACTTAAACTCTGTACCCACTAATCAATAACTTCTCATTCTCCCCATCCCAGATCCTAACATCATCCCTATTTGCATTCTTATCGCCCTTTTTCAGGATCCCTCAGGTTGTGTGGTCCTTCAAGAAATGGCTGCCAATCAGTAGATTTTCCATTCTGTTCCCAGATAATACAGCAGGTTCCAGGTGACTTAAATTCAGCCAATTCAGAGATTTCTCCCAGGAAACTTTATCTACAGTAAGACATAAAAGATGTTGAGTTGGTTGGAGAGAGAGTCATGGGAAGCTGCAAGGACCTGTGACCTACCCAATATTACACAACTCATTAGTGGTAGAGCTGGGGTATCAACCCAGGTGATATAAAGGCAGAACTCACAAAGCTACTGAAAAAAGAGCAACATTCCAGCCACTCATTGGACAGAAAATCTGGTGAGTTTCTTTACATATTAGACCATCAGTTCAAACTTATATGCAGAGTACATCATGAGGAACATGAGCTGGAAGAAGCACAAGCTGGAATCAAGATTGCTGGGAGAAATATCAATAACCTCAGATATTAGACCATCAGTTCAGTTCAGTTCAGTCGCTCAGTAGTGTCTGACTCTCCGCGACCCCATGAATCACAGCACACCAGGCCTCCCTGTCCATCACCAACTCCCGGAGTTCACTCAAACTCATGTCCATCGAGTCAGTGATGCCATCCAGCCATCTCATTGCCGCCCCCTTCTCCTCCCACCCCCAATCCTTCCCAGCATCAGAGTCTTTTCCAATGAGTCAACTTGTCGCACAAGGTGGCCAAAGTATTGGAGTTTCAGCTTTAGCATCAGTCCTTCCAATGAACACCCAGGATTGATCTCCTTTAGAATGGACTGGTTGGATCTCCTTGCAGTCCAAGGGACTCTCAAGAGTCTTCTCCAGCACCACAGTTCAAAAGCATTAATTCTTTGGTGATCAGCTTTCTTCACAGTCCAACTCTCACATCCGTACATGACCACTGGAAAAACCATAGCCTTGACTAGACAGACCT
This sequence comes from Moschus berezovskii, assembly GCF_049115385.1. Taxonomy (NCBI): domain Eukaryota; kingdom Metazoa; phylum Chordata; class Mammalia; order Artiodactyla; family Moschidae; genus Moschus; species Moschus berezovskii. The sequence goes on from NC_142463.1 coordinate 36,137,337, forward strand.
TTGTTGGCAAAGTAATGTCTCTGCTTTTTAATAGGAATATATAAATATACAAAAAAGTTTCTGCCCTTAAGCAGTAGTAAGTGAGGACATAGAGTCCAATGTGACAGTCATTTCTATGAGATTTGATGGGAATATGCAGAAGCTCAGTTGGTAAATAATCTACCTGTAATGCAGGAGACCCCGGGTTCAATTCCTAGGTCAGGAAGATCTGCTGGAGAAGGGATAGGCTACCCAATACAGTATTCTTGGGCTTCCCTTGTGGCTCAGCTGGTAAAGAATCTACCCACAATGCAGGAGACCTGGGTTCAATCCCTCAGTTTTGAAGATCCCCTGGAGAAGGGTAAGGATTCCCACTCCAGTATTCTGGCCTAGAGAATTCCATGGACTGTATAATCCATGGGGTCACAAAGAGTAGGACACGACTTAGTGACTTTCACTTTCACATGCAGAAAGAAAAGCCTAGATTGGCCCAGAATGTGGGAAAGAATTTCAAAGGAATTATTGTTTGAACCAGATCTTAAGGTTCAAAAGATAATTATGCACTGCAAGCAAACCCTGGAGAGCTCAGAATATGAAAATTCATGGAGGCATGAGAGGCCTCAAAGTTCCACAAACTATAAAGAAGCTCAGAAATTGCTAGATTATGAAGTGAAGAATGAGACACGGCCAGAAAAGACTCAGAATAAATGGTAAGGGCATAGACTGAGCAGGAGGAAGGGGTGCTTATGCCATGGAAAGCTTTTTTAATCCCCCTAAGAATATAATTACAAATGGGAAGTCCTTAGACCCCTGAAGGTTCATAAACCATTCCATTGAAGTGATATAAAATATTGTTGGTGGATATTTTCCTTAAGGAGAATATCCGGAACTTACATCATCTTTTTGTGTGGTGGGTAGAACCTGGGGCATGAGGTAAAAACAACAGAGAACCTTGAGGTATTCCTGTTTTCAGAAATGCACTCTTGCCTTTGGTAGTTTACATTGTAATCCCCACATTAGCAAAACTGTCATCACTAGTACTTAACACTGGGATAGAGGAAGAACATGCATGAGGATGCGGAACATGGGGATGTGAAATGGAAGGAGACTGTGATTTATATTTTTCCTTAGGAATAGCAGCATGCTGATTGCCAAAACAATGAGCTCATCCTGAATCTTAATGCAGTGAGTGCCAGGTGAATAAATTTTCTATTATTAGACTTCACCATGCAGTAAGTGCTCTTGTTCCTTCCTTTCTTAGGTATACCTGCTGTCACAATGTATATCAACTTTGGGAACACTGGTCCCTATTAACATGGAAGGAATAGAAAATATTTGAGATAGATGCTTGCACAGGAAGTGATTAGCTGGAAAAAGGAGCTTTGTTTGAGCACTTTTTTAAAAACTCCATTTATGCTAGCAGAGTGGTGGTAACATCTATCTTCCCTTTCTAGATTTATTTTAAGTTTTAAGGCAGGGAATATTAGGATGTAATTCCTCTCTCACCTTTGGCACCTTAAAGTATCCGTAGAGAAAGCTCTTTAAAATCGTATACCTCACTAACCTGAGTTAAACTATATCAATTTAGCAAATCACTTGCCAAAGAAGTGAGAAACTTGCTAAATACAGGGATTGTGGGAGTGCTTGTGCACTCTCTGTCAGCTTAAAATGTATTGGGAGACAGATTTTTAACGCCCCATAAAGCTACAAATAAGAGTAAACTGTACCCCATAGTGGAGAAGGCAATGGCACCCCACTCCAGTACTCTTGCCTGGAGAATCCCATGGACAGGGGAGCCTGGTAGGCTGCGGTCCATGGGGTCGCTAAGAGTCGGACACGAGTGAGCGACTTCACTTTCACTTTTCACTTTTATGCATTGGAGAAGGAAATGGCAACCCACTCCAGTGTTCTTGCCTGGAGAATCCCAGGGACGGGGGAGCCTGGTGGGCTGCCGTCTATGGGGTCACACAGAGTCGGACATGACTGAAGTGACTTAGCAGCAGCAGCAGTGCCCCATAGAAAAAGACAAGGTAATGTGGTGTTTTAGCCAGTGGAGTCATATTAGCCTGAGCTTCCCTTGTAGCTCAGTTGGTAAAGAATCTGCCTGCAGTGCAGGAGACCTGGGTTTGATCCCTAGGTTGGGAAGATCCCCTGGAGAAGGAAATGGCAACCCACTCCAGTATCCTTGCCTGGAAAATCTCATGGACAGAGGAGTCTGGAGGGCTACAATCCATGGGGTTGCAAAGAGTCGGGCACGACTGAGCGACTAACACACACGTAACACACAGAATTCTAGCTCTGCAATTTAACAGTTCCATCATCTTGTGTGTGTTCAGTGACTCAGTCATGTCTGACTCTTTGTGACCCCATGGACTGTAGCCTACCAGCCTCCTCTGTCCATGGAATTTTCCAGACAAGAATACTGGAGTGGGTTGCCATTTCCTATTCTATCCTTAACCTCAGGAAAGTTACATAATACCCTGAGTCTCAATTTTTTTCATCTATGAAATGGAAATAGTAACACTGCCTCTAGGTTTTGTGTTTTGTTGGTGGTTGTTTGTTTTGTGGATTAGAGGCACACTGTGTGAAGAGAGGTAGCAGAGTATAAGGACACTGGGCTCCCCTCCCCTCATGAACACAGTAAAATTACAACTACATATAGAGAAACTCTCACTGAAATCAACCTGGGGGCTAGAAGAACAGCTCTTCTATAAGCAAGACTATAAAGAAAGATACACACTGCGTCTGGTAGGAAGGGCGAAGTTATCTTGTCAGTATCTGCACCCCTAGTGGGGAATACAGAAGAGGAGGAGGATATCATGGGCTAGGGGATCCTTCCTGGTAGTGAGGGGCTCAAGTCATTTATTAGGTACCCAAGCCCTGATATCTGACACTAGGAAGACAAATCCCCTTAATGGTTTAAGAATGAGTGGGGCTTACCATAGTGATGTAAGAAACTGAGATTCCAATGCCTGTGAAGAATTCACACTCAGAATTACTTATTCTCAGCCACAGTCAGGTAGCAACAGATTGAAAAATACCTGGCCTATCCGATCACCTGAGTGCCCCCCAGCCCATACCAGGCTCTTGCTCTAGGCTCTCTTGCTCCAGCGCTGCTCCCCACCAAGGGAGAGAGTGTCATTGGGAGTGCATACACCTGGAGAGCACAGAGCTGACTTGGATCCCAGTCCTCCCTCTGATCAGGGTGGAGGCAGCCACTGCCAGTTCACGTGTCCCTAGGCATAATTTGGATGGAGCAAAGATAACTCCAGGGTGAAAAACACCGTTTCAAGAGTCTGCACGTTTGGGAGGGGATGGGACAAGCTCATTGGTGTTGCACCAACCCCTTCTGCTCCATTAAGGATTTAACCAAGGTATGCACACAGTGTGAGAGGGGGGCAATGAGGGGTGTTGAAATAATCACAGAACTTTAGGATCAAGTCATTCTCCAAACCAACGTGAGACTAACATCACACCCAGAGAAACCCAAATCCCTCAGGGCTCCTATTCCAGACTTCTGGGCACCAATCCCATCCTCAATAGGTCAGGGATATCCAGGGAGTATAGGACAAGCCCTAGTCAGCACCTGATTCTGGCTCTAGCCATACCAACTCCAGGCTTACCTTCCACCAAGTCAATGACTGCCTACACACCTTGGGGAAAGATACAGCTGATGCTCACTTCATATCTAGCTCTCCCACCAAAGTTACTGGGTACATGCAAGTTGCATAGGGACATTACCATACAAGGACACATTCTCAAAGCCAAGACAGGTAATTGTTTCACCTAATTTCACAGAGACAGAGAAAGTTAAAAAAAAAAAAAATGAGAAGACAGAAAAATATGTTTTAAATGAAAGGACAAGGAAAAGATCTGAAAGAAACCCTAATGAAACAGAAATATGTAACTTACCCAATAAAGAGTTCAAAGCAATAATAACAAGAAAAGGATAGATGAACATAGTCAGAATTTTAACAAAGAACAAGGTGGCCCAGGTGGTAAAGAATTCACCTGCAATGCAGGAGACCTGGGTTTGATTGCTGGGTTGGGAAGATCCCCTAGAGGAAGGCATGGAAACCCATTCTGGTATTCTTTCCTGGAGAATCCCCATGGACAGTGGAGCCTGGCAGGCTACAGTCCATGGGGTCACAAAGAGTCAGACACGACTGAGTGACTAAGCACAGAAAACACAAGAAGAACCAGTCAGAGCTAAAAATATGATAATCAAAATGAGAAATATACTAGAGGAGTTAACAGCAGTTAGATAAGACAAAAGAAAATGTAAGTAATCCGGAAGAAAAGATAATGGAAATCACCAAATCAGAATAGCAGAAAGAAAAACAAATTTTACAAAATGATAGTCTAAGGGACCTCTGAAACAGTACCAAGCATGCTAACATTCACATTAGAGAGGTCTCAGAATGAGAAGAGAGATTGAAAATGCTACAAAATATATTGATGAAATTATGGCTTAAAACTTCCCAAATCTGAAGAAGGAAACAGATATCCAGGTGCAATAAGCAAAGAGAGTCCCACAGAAGATGAACCCAAAGAGATACACACTGAGACATATCATAATAAAAATGGCAAAAGTTAAAGAATTTTAAAACCCACAAGAGAAAAACAGTCACATAGAAGGGAAGCTCCATTAGGCTATCATCTGAACTATTATACTCTACCCAGCAAAGTTTGGTTCAGTTCAGTCACTCAGTTGTGTCCAACTCCTCGTGACCCATGGACTGCAGCATGCCAGGCTTTCCTATCCACCACCAACTCCTGGAACTTGCTCAGACTCATGTCCATTGAGTCGGTGATGACACCCAACCAACTCATCCTTTGTCCTCTCCTTCTCCTCCTGCCTTCAATCTTTCCCAGCGTTAGGGTCTTTGCCAATGAGTCAGTTTTTCAAATCAGGTGGCCAAAGTAACCCAGAAAAGTTAACATTCACACTGAAAGAGAGAGAGACATCTCAGACAAAAACTAAGAATTCATCAGTACTAAACTGACCTAACAAGAAATGTTAAGGGTCTTCTTTAAATGAAAATGAAAAGATTATAATAAGAAATTACAGGAAGGAAAAAATCCCACTGGCAAAGACAAATAAATAGTAAAGGCTGTGAGGGGGTCAAAATCTAAATAAGTTAGTACAAGTTGAAAGACAAAAATTATAAAATCAATTACAACTATAATAAATAGACACATAAAGATGTAAAACATAATATCAAAAACATAAAACAGGATAGGAGGGAATAAAAGGTGTAGAATTTTTAGAATGTGTTTGAACTTAAATAACTATCAGTTTCATTCATAGATGTAGTTACAGGTCAGCAAATATGAACTCCATAGTAACCACAAATTGAAAAACCTACAATAGATAAAAACTAAAGAGAAAGGAACACAAACATAATAGTAAAGAATATCATCAAACCAAATGAAATAAACTAAAAGAAGAAAACAGAGAAGAATGACAAAAAAAAAAAAACATAAAACAATTAACAAAATGACAATAAGTACTGGCCTACCGATAGTCATTTTAAATGTCAATGGACTAAATGCTCTAGTCAAAAGACATAGGATAGTTGATTAGATTTTTTAAAAAGACCCATCTATATGTTCCCTACAATAGAGACTCACTTTACAGCTGAAGACACACAGAGACAGAAAATGGGGAGATAAATAAAAGATACTTTATGCAGATGAAAAGGAAAAGAAGCTAGTGTCCCATACTTACATCAGAAAAAAAGTAGACATTAAAACAAAGTATACAATTAAATACAATTAAAGAAAAAGAAGGACATTATATACTGATAAAGCATTGAATACAAGAAGAGGATATAACACTCATTATATTTTTGCACCTAATATAGAAGCACCTGAACATATAGACCATATATTAACAGACATAAAAGGGAATATTGACAATAATATTAAAAATAATAGGTGATTTTAACACCATACTGACATTAGTAGACAGATCATCCAGACAGAAAATTAATAAGGAAACAGTGCTCTTAAATGAAATATTTGACTAGTAGGAGTTCATGAATATCTATATAACATTCCAATAAAAAGAAGCAAAATACACATTCTTTTCAGGGGTGCATGGAATGTTTTCTAGGATAGATCACATGCAAGGCCACAAAATAAATATCAACAAATTTTAAAAGATATAAATTATATGAAGCAGCTCTTCCAACTACAAAATATAACACTAGAAATCAATCACAGGAGAAAAACAGTAAAAGTACCAATTAGTGGAGAAGAAAAACATCCTACCTAAAAACCCAGTTGGTCACTGAGGAAATCATAAACTACCTTGAGACCAGTGAAAATAAAAATATGTTCCCCAAATCTGTGTGATGCAGCAAAAGCAGTTATAAAAAAAGAGATTTATAGCAATACAGATAGATACCTCACAAACCAAGAAAAATCTAAATTAACAACATAATCTATCATCTAAAGGAATTAGAAAGAGACAAAGAAACCAAACCCAAAGTCAACAAGAGGAGGAAATAACAAAAATCAGAGAGAAAATAAATAAAGCAGAGGCAGAAAACAATAGAAAAGATCAGTAAAATCAAGAGTTGGTTATTTAAAAATATAAACAAATATGCTAAACCAAGTACCAGGTTGATTAAGAAAAAAAAAAGACTCAAAGTAAGAAATGAAAGAGGGGAAATTATAACCGATATTACAGAGAATACTCTGTAATGTTCATAAGAGAATATATTCAGAAAAATATGTTCAAATGTTTATAAGAGAATTATATGAATAGTTATTTGGGCTTGCCTTGTGGCTCAGCTGGTAAAGAATCCACCTGCAATGCCAGAGACCTGGATTCTATCCCTGGGTTGGGAAGATCCCCTGGAGAAGGGAAAGGCTACCCACTCCAGTATTCTGGCCTGGAGAATTCCATGGACTGTATAGTACATGGGGTCACACATAGTTGGACACAACTGAGCAAATTTCACTTTGATTTTCAACAAATTGAATACTCTAGAAGAAATTTATTAATTCCTATAAATGTACTATCTTGCAAAAACTGAATCAGGAATAAATAGATAATATGAACATACTTCTTACTAGTACTGAAATTGAATCAGTAATCAAAAAATTCCACAATCCAGGACCATAGGGCTTCACATTAGAATTCTACCAAACATATAAAGATGAGTTCAAACTATTCAGAAAATGTGAAGAAGAGCAAACACCCCCAAATTCCTTCTATGAGGCCACCATTACTCTGATGATACTAAAACCAGATAGACACTACAAAAAAAGAAAATTATAGATAAACATTCCTGATGAATATAGATGCAAAAATTCTCAATAAAATGTTAGCAAAATCAATGCAACAATATATCGTACAAAGGATCGTACACCACAACCAGCTGGGATTTGTCCCAGGGATGACAGGATGGTTCAATATCAGCAAATCAATCAGTGTGATTCACCACATTAACAAAAAGAAAGGAAAAAAACACAATTGATGCAGAAAAGGTATTTCCCTGGTGGCCCAGATGATAAAGAGACTGCCTGTAATGTGGAAGACTCGGGTTCAATCCCTGGGTCAGGAAGATCCCCTGGAGAAGGAAATGACAACCCATTCCAGTATTCTTGCCTGGAGAATCCCATGGATGGAGGAGCCTGGCCGACTACAGTCCATGTGTCACAAAGAGTCAGACACAACTGAGTGACTTCACTTTCACTTTTCACTTTCTTTCAACACGCATTCATGATAAAACTCTCAACAATGCTGGTATAGACAGAAAACATCTAAAATAATAAAGTCCACTTATGACAAACCAATAGCTGATATCATACTTTGTGATGAAAAACTAAAAGCTTTTCCTCTGAAATCAGGAGCAAGGAACAAATTGAGGATACCCAGTCTCACTATTTATATTTAAAATAGTATTGGACACCCTACCCACACCAATCAGACAAGAAAAAGAAATTAAATGCATCGAATTAGAAAGTAATAAGTAAACTCTCATTATTTGCAGAAGACATGATAGTATATATATATAATAAAGTTTTCATCAGAAAACTATTAGAACTAATAAATGAATTTACTGAAGTTGCAGGATATAAAAGTAACACACAGGAATGTTGTTGCTTTTCTATACACTAATAATGAAATATCAGAATGAGAAATTGAGGAAATAATCCCATTTATAATTATAAAAAGAAAAAATACTTGAGAAAAAACAACCAAGGAAGTGAAAGACCTATAGTGTGAAAACCATTAGATGCTGATGAAGGAAATTGAAGATGCAAACGAATGGAAAGATATCCTGTGTTCATTGACAGGAAGAATATTGTTAAAATATTCACAGAAACCTAAGTAATCTACTGATTTAATGCAATCTTTTAAAAGATGTCCATGACATTTTTTATAGAACCCTGCTTATTTAACTTCTATGCCGCGTACGTCATGAGGAACTCTGGGCTGGAAGAAGCACAAGCTGGAATCAAGATTGCTGGGAGAAATATCAATAACTTCAGACATGCAGAGGACACCACCCTTATGGCAGAAAGTGAAGAGGAACTAAAAAGCCTCTTGATGAAAGTGAAGGAGGAGAGTGAAAAAGTTGGTTTGAAGCTCAATATTCAGAAAACTAAGATCATGGCATCTGGTCCCATTGCTTCATGGGAAATAGATGGGGAAACAGTGGAAACAGTATCAGACTTTATATTTTTGGGCTCCAAAATCACTGCAGATGCTGATTGCAGCCATGAAATTAAAAGACACTTACTCCTTGGAAGGAAAGTTATGACCAACCTAGATAGCATATTAAAAAGCAGAGACATTAATTTGCCAACAAAGGTCCGTCTAGTCAAGGCTATGGTTTTTCCCGTGGTCATGTATGGATGTGAGAGTTGGACTGTGAAGAAAGCTGATTGCCAAAGAATTGATGCTTTTGAACTGTGGTGCTGGAGAAGACTCTTGAGAGTCCCTTGGACTGCAAGGAGATCCAACCAGTCCATTCTAAAGGAGATCAATCCTGGGTGTTCACTGGAAGGACTGATGCTAAAGCTGAAGCTCCAATACTTTGGCCACCTCATGTGACGAGCTGACTCACTGGAAAAGACTCTGATGCTGGGAGGGATTGGGAGCAGTTGGAGACGGGGATGACAGAGAATGAGATGGCTGGATGACATCACCGACTCGATGGAGGTGGGTTTGAGTGAACTCCGGGAGTTGATAATGGACAGGGAGGCCTGGCGTGCTGTGATTCATGGAGTCACAAAGAGTCAGACACGACTGAGTGACTGAACTGAACTGAACTGAGAACAAATAATCCTAAAGTTTTATGGAAACACAAAAGACCCCAAATATCCACATCAATATTGAGTGGGGGGAAAAAAGCTGGAGATTTCATACTTTCTTATTTCAGACTATACTACAAAGCTACAGTAATCAAAACAGAATTGTACTGGCACACACACACACAAAAAGACACACAGATCAATGGAACAAAATAAATAAACCCCATAAATAAACCAGTGCACATATAGTCATTTAGTCTATGACAAAGGAAGTAAAACTATACAATTGATAAAAAAATATTCAAGACGTAGTGCTATGAAAACTGGACAGCTGCATGTAAAAGAATGAAATTATAACCTTTCCTCACACTATATATAAATATAACTCAAAATTTATTCAAGGCCTAAATATAAGACCAGAAATCATAAAAATCCTAGAAGAAAACATAGGCAGTCCACTCTTTCACATAAATTATAGCAACATGTGTTTGTATTGTCTTTTCACACAAGGGAAATAGAAAAATAAACAAATGAGGTCTTGCTTGGTGGCTTATCCTCCTACCAATGCAGGAGACACAGGTTCGATCCCTGATATGGGAAGATCCCACTTGCCAGGGAGCAACTAAGCCTCTGCATCATAAGTACTGAGCCTGTGCTCTAGAGCCCAGAGGCACAACGGCTGAACACACACGCCAGCTACTGAAGTCTGCATGCCTAAAACCTGTGCTCTGCGTCAAGAGAAGTCACAGCAGTGAGAACTCTGCACTCCACAACTAGAGAGTATCCCCCACTCACTGCAACTAGAGAAAATGCCACACAGCAACAAAGACCCAGCACAGCCATGAATAAATAAAGTTTTAAAAAATAAACAAATGGGACCTAATAAACTTAAAAGCTTTGCACAGTGACGGAACCATCAACAAAATGAAAAGACAATCTGTTGAATGGAAAAAGATATTTTTAAATGATATGTCTGATGAGGGGTTAATTGCCAAAATGTATAAATATTTCATAAGCTCAACATTAAAAAAACCAATTTAAAAAGGGCAAAAGATCTAAATAGACATTTTTCCAAAGTTTTTCTGACAGGTAAATGATAAGATGTTCATTATCACTAATTGTCAGGGAAATGCAAATCAAAACCATAGTGAGTATCATCACACACCTGTCAGAATGCTTACCACCAAAAATAAAACAAATAAAAAATGTTTGTGAGGGTATAGGGAATAGTTCTACATCCGTTCACTAACGATGAGATTAAAAGTTGGTACAGCCACTATGGAAATTAGTACAGACGTTCCTTAAATTAGAAATTGAATTATCACATGATCCAGCAATTTCATTCCTAAGTATACATCTGAAGAAAACTAAAGCACTAATTGAAAAAGATACATGCACCTCAATGTTCAAAGCAGCATTGTTTACAACGGATAAGACATGGAAGCATCTTAGTGTCCATCAACAGATGAATGAATAAAGAAGACATAGTATATATAGGAGCGGCGGCGGCACTGTGCAGGAGTGGCCGGGAGGAGATACCCCACATCCAAGGTCAGGAGCAGCGGCCGGGAGGAGATACCCCACATCCAAGGTCAGGAGCTGCGGCTGTGAGGAGATACCCCACATCCAAGGTAAGGAACAGCAGTTGCGCTTTGCTGGAGCAGCCGTGAAGAGATACCCCATGTCCAAGTAAACCCAAGTAAGATGGTAGGTGCTGAGAGAGGGCATCAGGGGGAAGACACACTGAAACCACAATCACAGACAACTAGCTAATCTGATCACATGGACTGCAACCTTGTCTAGCTCAATGAAACTAAGCCATGCTGTGTGGGGCCACCCAAGACGGACAGGTCATAGCAGAGAGGTCTGACAGAATGTGGTCCACTGGAGAAGGGAATGGCAAACCACTTCAGCATTCTTGCCTTGAGAACCCCATGAACAGTATGAAAAGGCAAAATGATAGGATACTGAAAGAGAAACTCCCCAGGTCAGTAGGTGGCCAAAATGCTACTGGAGATCAGGGGAGAAATAACTCCAGAAAGAATGAAGGGATGGAGCCAAAGCAAAAACAACACGCAGTTATGGATTTGACTGGTGATAGAAGCAAGGCCCAATGCTGCAAAGAGCAATATTGCATAGGAACCTGGAATATTAGGCCCATGATTCAAGGCAAATTGGAAGTGGACAAACAGGAAATGGCAAGAGTGAACATTGACATTCTAGGCATCAGTGAACTGAAATGGACTGGAATGGGTGAATTAAACTCAGATGACCATTATATCTACTACTGTGTGCAAGAATCCCTTAGAAGAAATGGAGTATCCATCATAGTCAACAAAAGAGTCCAAAATGCAATACTTGGATGCAATCTCAAAAATGCCAGAATGATCTCTGTTCGTTTCCAAGGCAAACCATTCAATATCATGGTAATCCAAGTCTATGCCCCGACCTTAACACTGAAGAAGTTGAAGTTGAATGGTGTTATGAAGACCTACAATACCTTCTAGAACTAACACCCAAAAAAGATGTCCTTTTCATTATAGGGGACTGGAATGCAAAAGTAGGAAGTCAAGAAACACCTGGAGTTACAGACAAATTTGGCCTTGGAGTATGGAATGAAGTAGGGCAAAGGCTAATAGAGTTTTTCCAAGAGGACGCACTGGTCATAGCAAACACCCTCTTCCAACAAGACAAGAGAAGACTCCACATGGACATCACCAGATGGCCAACACCAAAATCAGATTGATGATATTCTTTGCAGCCAAAGATGGAGAAGCTCTATACAGTCAGCAAAAATAAGACCAGGAGCTGACTGTGGCTCAGATCATGAACTCTTTATTGCCAAATTCAGACTGAAATTGAAGGAAGTAGGGAAACCACTAGAACATTCAGGTATGGCCTAAATAAAAGCCTTTATGATTATATAGTGGAAGTGAGAAATAGATTTAAGGGACATGATCTGACAAACAGCGTGCCTAATGATCTATGGACGGAGGTTTGTGATATTGTACAGGAGACAGGGATCAAGACCACCCAAAGAAAAAGAAATGCAAAAAAGAAAAATGGCTGTCTGAGGAGGCCTTACAAATAGCTACAAAAAGAACAGAAGCAAAAAGCAAAGGAGAGAAGAAAAGATATACCCATTCGAATGCAGAGTTCCAAAGAATAGCAAGGAAAGATAATAAAGCCTTTCTCAGCAATCAGTGCAATGAAATAGAGGAAAACAGTAGAATGGGAAAGACTAGAGACCTCTTCAAGAAAATTAGAGATACCAAGGGAACACTTCATGCAAAGATGGGCTCGATAAAGGACAGAAATGGTATGGACCTAACAGAAGCAGAGATATTAAGAAGAGGTGGACAGTACACAGAAGAACTGTAGAAAAAAGACCTTCACAACTCAGATAATCACGATGGTGTGGTCACTTACCTAGAGCCAAACATCCTGGAATGTGAAGTCAAGTGGGCATTAGAAAGCATCACTATGAACAAAGCTAGTGGAGGTGATGGAATTCCAGTTGAGCTGTTTCAAATCCTAAAAGATGATGCTGTGAAAAAGCTGCTCTCAGTATGCCAGCAAATTTGCAAAACTCAGCAGTAGCCACAGGACTGGAAAAGGTCAATTTTCATTCCAATCCCAAAGAAAGGCAATGTCAAATAATGTTCAAACTTCCCCACAATTGCAATCATCTCACATGTTGGTAAAGTAATGCTCAAAATTCTCTAAGCAGGGTTCAGCAATACATGAACCGTGAACTTCCAGATGTTCAAGCCGGTTTTAGAAAAGGCAGATGAACCAGAGATCGAATTGCCAACATCCGCTGGATCATGGATTAAGCAAGAGAGTTCCAGAAAACATCTATTTCTGCTCTTTTGGCTATGCCAAAGCCTTTGACTGTGTGGATCACAATAAACTGTGGAACATTCTGAAAGAGATGGGAATACCAGACCACCTGACCGGTCCCTTGAGAAACCTGTATGCAGGTCAGGAAGCAACAGTTAGAACTGGACATGGAACAACAGACTGCTTCCAAATAGGAAAAGGAGTACGTCAAGGCTGAATATTGTCACCCTGCTTATTTAACTTATATGCAGAGTACATCATGAGGAACGCTGGGCTGGAAGAAGCACAAGCTGGACTCAAGATTGCTGGGAGAAATATCAATAATCTCAGATATGCAGATGACACCACCTTTATGGCAGAAAGTGAAGAAGAGTTAAAGAACCTCTTGATGAACGTGAAAGAGGAGAGTGAATTTTTGGCTTAAAGCTCAACATTTATAAAACTTAGATCATGGCATCTGGTCCCATCACTTCATGGCAAATAGATGGGGAAATAGTGGAAACAGTGGCTGACTTTATTTTTTGGGCTCCAAAATCACTGCAGATGGTGATTGCAGCCATGAAATTAAAAGATGCTTACTCCTTGGAAGGAAAGTTATGACCAACCTAGATAGCATATTAAAAAGCAGAGACATTACTTTGTCAACAAACGTTCATCTAGTCAAGGCTATGGTTTTTCCCGTGGTCATGTATGGATGTGAGAGTTGGACTGTGAAGAAAGCTGATCGCCGAAGAATTGATGCTTTTGAACTGTGGTTGAAGAAGACTCTTGAGAGTCCCTTGGACTGCAAGGAGATCCCACCAGTCCATCCTAAAGGATATCAGTCCTGGGTGTTCAGTGGAAGAACTGATGCTAAAGCTGAAACTTCAATCTCTCGCCACCTGATGCAGAGGGCTGACTCATTTGGAAAGACCGTAATGCTGGGAAAGATTGAAGACAGAAGGAGAAGGGGACGACAGAGGATGAGATGGTTGGATGGCATCACAGACTCAATGGACATGAGTTTGGGTAAACTCCAGGAGTTGGTGATGGACAGGGAGGCCTGTTATGCTATGGTTCATGGGGTCCCAAAGAGTCGGACACAACTAAGCGACTGTACTGAACTGAGTATATATATATACATATATATATATACACAAACACATGTATGTATATGTATATATACTCATATATATACTCATACGTATACACACACACACACAAACAATATAATATTACTTAGTCATAAAAAGAATGAAATTCTGACATTTGTAATGACGTGGATGGACGTGGAGGTTATTATGTTTAGTGAAGTAAATTAGACAGATAAAGACAAATACTGTATATTTTATATGTGGAATCTAGAAAATAAACTAATACAACAAAACTAAAACAGACTCATTGATATGGAGAACTATTTATTGGTTACCAGTAGGGAAAGGAAAGAGAGCTACAAGACAGGGCAAGGGGATTAAGAGTTGCAACCTATTAGGTATAATACCAGATACAAAATGTAATATACAGCACAGGGTATACAGGCAATAGTTAATAATAAACTTAAAAGGAATATAATCTACAAAAATACAAAATAACTAAGTTGTATACCTGAAACTAAGACACTGTAAATCAATTCTACTTCAATAAAAAATTAAATAAAATGTTTCATAAATATTTTAAAATCTTTTATTACAGAACATCTCTATTGCGAAGTACAGAAAATACTGTAATAGTTATATACCAACCACTCAGATGGTATATGTGTATATAACAAATACACATATTTAACTATTTAAAAAAGAGAGACACGGTGATTGAACTATGGAACACAGTACCTGAAAATGCTTAATTGGTGAAAATGGCTAGAAAGACACTAGATTCAAAAGGAGTGGGTCATTAGCTCGGAGTAGTGGTACAGAATACATCTGAACCCAAGGAGGCAGTATTTGACACAAACTTTGAAAGATAAGTACAATTACTGCAGGAGGATAGAGTGAGAAGAAAAAAGAACAATAAAGCCTGGGAAACCATGTGAGTGAGTGAAAGTGTATGCCAAAGAGATGGAGAACAGAGCACAGTCTAGTGTGAAATTGAAGTTGCTCAGTCGTGTCCAACTATTTGCAACCGTGGACTGGAGCCTACCAGGCTCTTCTGTCCATGGGGTTTTCCAGGCAACAGTACTGGAGTGGATTGCCATTTCCTTCTCCAGGGGATCTTCCCAACCAAGGGATCGAACCCGGGTCTCCCACATTGTAGACAGACGCTTTACCGTCTGAGCCACCAGGGTTGGCTAGTATGGACACAACCAAAAAGTCATGGTTCAGGAGGAAGTTCACAGAGGGAGAAGATACTGGAAATCTAGATTCAACTAAGAGGATGGACAGCCATCATGCTTTGATAAGGAGCACAATTGAATGAATGAATGAATTATTGATCTATAGTCAGTGATACAACACTGAAATCTTCATTTAAAATATTTTTTAGGAATGCCTCCATTCTCTTCTACATAGCCTCTCTGTGTTGTTTGGACTTAGAAAGAAAGGAAGAGGAAGATGTTCATCCTCTTAGGCCTGGGTTACAAAGTCCTTAGATGTCAATTCTGATTGCTTCTCATTGTCAGAACAAGTCTCAAGGACAATCCAGTTTCAAGGAGAAGATCAATAAGCCCCACCCTTTAATATCAGGAGAAGCATGCACATATGAGGAGGGGAAGACTGTTTGAGGCTATCTTTGGGAACTAGCTACCTCTGATGTGTTCTCAAATGATTCAAAGTAAGGAAACTGACTTGAAAATCTAGTGGCTCAGTCGTGTCTGACTCTTTGTGACCCCATGGACTGTAACCCACAAGGCTCCTCTTTCCATGGGGATTCTCCAGGCAAGCATCCTGAGTGGGTAGCCATTTCCTTCTCCAGGGGATCTTCCCAACCCAGGGATCAAACCCGGGTCTCCTGCATTGCAGGCAGATTCTTTACCACAGAGCCATCTGGGAGGCCCCTTCCAAAGATTAGGAATCTAAAATTAATATCATAAAGTATTTGGTTTCTAGTTGCCTACTTTCTTGGGCAATCTCCTCTAATCCCATAATTTTCATGATTTCCTATTCTTTGATGGTTTCTGAAATAGCATCTATTCTTAGCTCTAGAATCCTTCAGATAATGACTCTTTAAACTGGATCTTCCACACACAAATCAAGCTTCAGTATACCTAAATTAATTTACTCCCTCTCCTCTCCTACTCTGAATCACCCAACTGCCAAAGGAGCCCACTATATTTTCCTCTGGGGTTTTGTGTTTCAATGCATGGCATTCTTGTACAATCTGCTTCTGTTAGTACTTCTCATATGTTAAAAGGCAAAAACATCACTTGGGGATCCAGTTAAAATGCAAATTCTGATTGAAGAGAGGCCTAAGAATTTGCATTTTTAAAAGTTTCCTGATTATACCAATATGGTTGGTCCATGAGTAATAAGGGTCTAAGTCAGAGAACTTGTATTTTTATGACATTGATTTCTCTTTTCCTTCAAAAACAATTATTTATCAAATCTTATGAACTCCAACGAGTTATTCTAAATACTTATCAATAAATACTCAAACTACTCCCTCTTTATCTTTTCACTTTTATTTCTAATCTGGTCTGGACAATTGCAGTCATTAAGGACAAAGTTAAATAATGTATATCCTGGCCAGGAGTTACTGGTCTTCCTGTGTGCTGACAGGAGGAGGCGTGACCCTCCACAGAATGCCACAAGCTCTGTGTGTGTGGCAGGAGGGTGGAATTCACAGAGTTTCATCCTGAGTCCTAGATTACTCCAAGACCACCAAGGGCCACAGCTTTCTACATGGATAAGGTGAGAACTAGAGTGACTATGTGGATGAGCGGAATGACCAAAAAGCCTAAAGCGAGAACAAGAATAAACAGAAGGCACGGTTGTCAAAATTATGAGCCTTGCTGTGTCCTACCTCACTGGGTTTTCTGAGGATTAAAAAAATGTGATGTATGCACTAGGGAAGTAATACCTAATCAACCAAGGATATGCATGTTAATTATGATTATTATGAAACAGACAATGCATGTTAATTATTATTGTTGTTACTATGAAATAGGCAATCCTTTCTGCAAAAAGATTCTTTTTAAAACATGAAACAAGCTCTTCCAAGTCACAGTTGTTTGTTTCAGGCAAGACTCAATTAATAAACCTGTATGTGCTTTAGAATTTGCCATCCTAAACAAAGAGCAAACATGAACACTTGTTCTGGGAATTCCCTGATGGTCCAGTGGTTAGGAATCTGTACTTCCATTGCAGGGGGCACAGTTTCCATCTCTGGCCAAGGAACTAAGATCTCACCAACTGTGCAGTGTGAGACCAAAAAAAAAAAAAAAAAACACCTGTTGTTCCTACCTCTCCATTCAGTTCAGTTCAGTTCAGTTCAGTCGCTCAGTCGTGTCCGACTCTCCGCGACCCCATGAATCACAGCACGCCAGGCCTCCCTGTCCATCACCAACTCCCGGAGTTCACTCAAACTCATGTCCACAGAGTCGGTGATGCCATCCTGCCATCTCATTCTCCGTCGTCCCCTTCTCCTCCCGCCCCCAACCTTTCCCAGCATCAGAGTCTTTTCCGGTGAGTCAACTCGTCACATGAGGTGGCCAAAGTATTGCAGTTTCAGCTTTAGCATCAGTCCCTCCAATGAACACCCAGGATTGATCTCCCTTAGAATGGACTGGTTGGATCTCCTTGAAGTATAAGGGACTCTCAAGAGTCTTCTCCAACACCACAGTTCAAAAGCATCGATTCTTCGGCAATCAGCTTTCTTCACAGTCCAACTCTCACATCCATACATGACCACGGGAAAAACCATTGCCTTGACTAGACGGACCTTGGTTGGCAAAGTAACGTCTCTGCTTTTTAATATGCTATCAAGGTTGGTCATAACTTTCCTTCCAAGGAGCAAGTGTCTTTTAATTTCATGGCTGCAATCAGCATCTGCAGTGATTTTGGAGCCCAAAAAAATAAAGTCTGACACTGTTTCCACTGTTTTTCCATCTATTTCCCATGAAGTGATGGGACCAGATGCCATGATCTTTGTTTTCTGAATGTTGAGATTTAAGTCAACCTTTTCACTCTCCTCTTTCACTTTCATCAAGAGGCTTCGAGTTCCTCTTCACTCTCTGCCATAAAGGTAGTGTCATCTGCATATCTGAGGTTATTGATATTTCTCCCAGCAATCTTGATTTCAGCTTGTGCTTCTTCCAGCCCAGCGTTCCTCATGATGAACTCTGCATATAAGTTAAATTAGCAAGGTGACAATATACAACCTTGACATACACCTTTTCCTATTTGGAACCAGTAAAGTGTCTAAAAATTTAACTTATTGCAAAGTACCAAGTTAACATGCCACAAACTCATGGATCTTATTAGAAGACATAAAACAAAGGAGAGTTCATTATTCATAGTGATATCAGAAACCAATCAGAATATTGGCAATTTTTCCATTGTTCTCTAAGCTCCGGTTCCCACAGTGTGACAAGAGGAGGGCTAAATATTATCTGCACATTTGTATTAACATAGTGGATTGTGTCACAGAAGAGGAGTCCTGAGCCTAGGATACTCAAATCTTTTCAATGAATATTTAATGTGCCTCCCCTTTCTTCAGGGTGTGAAGGAGTGTTACCTTTATTATACTGGGCAGTAATCATGCCTGTCTTCTGAGACTCTGGCCAAATCTGCCCTTTGCCCTGGTAAAAAGTGTTATCTCTATTGTCCAATATTTTCACTATGACTGTGAAGAAGGCTGATCGCCGAAGAATCGATGCTTTTGAACTGTGGTGTTGGAGAAGACTCTTGAGAGTCCCTTATACTGCAAGGAGATCCAACCAGTCCATTCTAAAGGAGATCAATCCTGGATGTTCATTGGAGGGACTGATGCTAAAGCTGAAACTGCAATAC
The DNA here is from genome assembly GCF_049115385.1 of Moschus berezovskii. Classification (NCBI taxonomy): domain Eukaryota; kingdom Metazoa; phylum Chordata; class Mammalia; order Artiodactyla; family Moschidae; genus Moschus; species Moschus berezovskii. Next base: position 36,156,356 of record NC_142463.1, read on the forward strand.
TTTGGCCACCTCATGCGACGAGTTGACTCACTGGAAAAGACTCTGATGCTGGGAAAGGTTGGGGGCGGGAGGAGAAGGGGACGACGGAGAATGAGATGGCTGGATGGCATCACCGACTCTGTGGACATGAGTTTGAGTGTACTCCGGGAGTTGGTGATGGACAGGGAGGCCTGGCGTGCTGTGATTCATGGGGTCGCGGAGAGTCGGACACGACTGAGCGACTGAACTGAACTGAAACTGAACTGAACATCGTTAAAAAGCTAGTCTGGAACTAAAGTCAAGCCAGAAAACTGTGTTGGTGCTCCATGTTTTGCCATAAAGAGACCCAGCATAATTTTAGGTGGCTCTAACTGTGACGTGGGCTTCTCTGGTGGTTCAATGGTAAAGAAACCACCTGCTGTTGCAGGAGACCCTGGTTCAATGCGGGTTGGGAAGATCCCCTGGAGAAGGAAATGGCAACCCACTCCAGTATTCTTGCCTGGGAAATCCCATGGACAGAGGAGCCTAGCAGGGTCACAAAAGAGTTGGATGTGACTTAGTAACGTGACTAGGACATGAATTAGCTAAAACAAGAACAACAGTTATGACAAAATTTATTCTCACATGTACTGTTTCAGGATATAAATAATGCTATGAAGAAGCTTCATAAATTGTAACCTTCTGTTCTGACTCCTCCTAAAACAAACATGTGAAAAATATATACTCTTTGGAAATAAATATATAAAATAATTTTAAACCAAATCCAACAAAACATGCACTTGGTCTAGATAGCCAATTTGTATAATAAGCGTTCAAGAACAAAAAACAACCTGTGCTTTTTCTTGCATAACTTTTATCATAGCTGTAATTATGTAAGCTTGTATTTACTTTTTCATTTAATTTCTGTCTGTCTCCCTAGAGTATAAGCTCTCTTTCACTGAGGGTCCTCTTTTTTATTCTTTTGCTTGAGTCACCCAGCATGGCACCTGGCACGTAGTAGATATACTATATATATATATACACATACACACACATATCAAAAGGTATACATATATGCAAAAAGTATTTTTGAATGTTGACTGAAATGAAGGACACTTCATTTATAAATAAAATATTAAAATTTTGTGACACAAATTTTACCAGGATTTCCAAGAATCTGATTTGAGTTTCTTAAAAGGATGGGGAAATGACCAAAGAAATCATCTAGGGTTTCCACTTTATTGTATAGACAAGAAAAGTAAGGGCCAGAGGGAGCAAGTGAATCATCCAAAGTCACACAGCATGTTGTGATGGACTTAGGATAAAAGTCAAGTTTCCTGACTCTTGGCTTTAATGCTCCTTCACTAATCATATGTCTTCACCTGTTCTTTCAACCTCTTCTGGCAATATTTTAAAGCACTTCTATGTTTATCCATGACAAAGAAACATGGTAATGTGTTGTTAAGGCAGGAGTGGGGAAACGGGAACACCTGCAGCTCTGTGCAAATACCATCTGTCACCACATGGGTCAGAGAACCTGCACTCCCAAACACAAAAATAATCTGCAATATGTTTTCAGTGTTAAACTATGCCTGAGGCATTTTTAAAAGTGTGCTAAGGAAAAGAGCAGGTTCAATCCCTGGGTCGGGAAGATCCCCTGGAGTAGGAAATGGCAACCCACTCCAATATTCTTGCCTGGAGAATTCCATGGACAGAGGAGCCTGCTGGGCTACAGACAACAGGGTGGCAAAGAGCCAGACATGATTGAGCATGCACGAGGAAAGGAGGTACCATACAACTCAGAAAGACTGAGATATATATCTACAAATCAAAATGTCTGCAAATCTGCCAAAGCTCAACTCCAAGGAACCAGAGACATTTCTATTTTTTCTCTTATTTTAAACTGGCAAATAAGAAACTTCACCTACTTTAATTTGTTATCAGATTGTAACAAGTTGGTAGTGAAGGCATTATTGCTTAGGGCTGTAGATACATTGAAATAGAGAACCCAAAGGATTTCACTTCTTTCAAAATTTTAGAAATTTCTTATGTTAACCATACCCCCAAAAGTGAAGCAAATATCTCTGCAGTAAAGATCCTGGGAAGTCATTTCTGTTTCTAATATAAAAGAGTGTTTGATATCATGCTTACCCTGTGGGCTCTGCAACCTCCCTGTGATCAATTGTTCCTCTAGGAGCCACTCTGACAAAGATGTTGCTGTGGAGGAAAAGTGGTCTATAAATATAAAAATAACTAAATGGATGGACTGGGCCAGAACAACATAGGCTCTGGATTAAATAGAGGCAAGAATTTGTTTTTCAAATTTAAAAGGAATGAGGGACTGGTCTCAGTCTCCCACCTTGGGAAAAGCTACAAAGATTTATTTTGGTGAACACATCACAATTCTCATTCTCAAGCAGCTGTAGTTATTGGAGTACCTGAGGCAAGATTGCTTTATGGCCCAACGAGAGCAAATACTGGTCTCTCTTTTCTTATAGACTAAGTGGTTTTGCACTCATTTCTGAGCAATGAATCTAAGTTTCCAGTAAATTCCATGAAAAGATTTTTAGAGTTGTAATGCTGCAGAGCAAAAATTTCTATCGTAGAGTGAATAGAAAACTTTTAGAGAGAGGCTAGTCATCAATTTCCTGAGAAGGCCTGGACAAGCAATACTCTTGCAATGTGTTTCGGAAACTGGTATCTCAGTCTATAATTTCTCAAACAGATATTGCTTTCAAGCATTGAAGCTGACTTAACTCTGTATACTTACAGATTCACAATTTGACTAATTTCCTTCTATGGAAATGAGGTTTAGCATATAATTGTATTAGAACTATTTTGCTAGCAATTTCCATCATTAATGTATATCTTACCCCTGCCCTGACATTTTTTTTTAAGTCTGAGGGTTTGATTTATAGAATCACAGGACTCTACTAGTTCTTTTTAACTAACTTTCCCCTCATCTATGGAAAATAAACCAATTGCCTCACTCATGTGTGTCAGAAAGTTTAGAATATTAGGAAACCATTGTAAAATCAGGGTTGGTTTGTAGACAACAACATCAATTTTCTAGTTTTAAGCACGATGAATGTGATGGACGGCGCAGAGCGCAGCCAAGAGGAGCTAACCCACGCACAAGATCAGGGGCAGTGGCCTAGAGGAGCAACACCACGTCCAAGGAGGGATGGCTGTGCAGGCACAGGAGCGCTGAGAGGAGCTACTCCATGTTCAAGGTCAGGAGGGGCGGCCCTGAGGAGATACCTCTCGTAAAAGTAAGGAGCAGTGGCTGTGCTTTGCTGGAGCAGCCGTGAAGAGATACCACATGTCCAAGGTAAGAGAAACCCAAGTAGCACGGTAGATGTTGCAAAGGGCATCAGAGGGCAGACACACTGAAACCACAATCACAGAAAACTAGCCAATCTGATCACATGGACCACAGCGTTGTCTAACTCAATAAAACTAAGCCATGCCAGGTGGGGCCACCAAAGACAGACAGATCATGGTGGAGAGGTCTGACAGAATGTGGTCCACTGGAGAAGGAAATAGCAAGTATTCTTGTCTTGAGAACCCCATGAACAGTACGAAAAGGCAAAATGATAGGATATTAAAAGAGGAACTCCCCAAATCGGTAGGTGCCCAATATGGTACTGGAGATCAGTGGAGAAATGACTCCAGAAAGAATGAAGGGATGGAGCCCAAGCAAAAAAAAAAAAACACCCAGTTGTGGATTTGACTGGTGATAGAAGCAAGGTCCAATGCTGTAAAGAGCAATATTGCATAGGAACCTGGAATGTTGGGTCCATGAATCAAGGTAAATTGGAAGTGGTCAAACAGGAGATGGCAAGAGTGAACATTTACATTCTAGGAATCAGCGAACTAAGAAGGACTGGAATGGGTGAATTTAACTCAGATGACCATTATATCTCCTACTCTGGGCAGGAATCCCTTAGAAGAAATGGAGAAGACATCATGGTCAACAAGTGTCCAAAATGCAGTACTTGGGTGCAATCTCAAAAACAACAGAATGATCTCTGTTCGTTTCCAAGCCAAACCATTCAATATCACGGTAATCCAAGTCTGTGCCCTGACTATAACGCTAAAGAAGCTGAAGTTGAACGATTCTATGAAGTACTTCTTGGAGGGCTTCATTGAAGAAATAAATGATACCTTTTGTATCTTTCTTCCCTGGAGCTCTTCATTTTCATAACTGTGTTGGTTAAAAGGTAAGGTGTTGTGTCCACCTGCCTTGGAGCAGACCCAGGTCTGAACTTTTTCAAATCCTTGACAAATTTCACTTGAAGGGTTTGAAACACGCAATCATAGCTTACATAGTTCAGTTTTATGTCCTATTGGATTAAGGTTTTTTGGGTTTTTTTTTTTAATGTTTGAAAGCATAGTTTTATGGTAGTCCTTTTGGGAAGAATCCAGTATTACCTAAAATTGGCAAAGTTAAATGTATTTTACATAACAGTTTTTAGGATGTTGAGAAGTAACTGAAAATAGAGCGATGAGTATGTGTTTAGGCTGAGATAATTTATTTCAATAAATCTTTCAAAAGCCTTATCTTGAAATGCTGTTAGTAAATTTCTGTTAATTTTTTTTTCTTTTTAACACCCAAAAAAGATGTCCTTTTCATTATAGGGGACTGGAATGCAAAAATAGGAAGTCAGAAAACACCTGGAGCTACAGGCAAATTTGGCCTTGAAGCAGGGAAAAGGCTAGTAGAGTTTTACCAAGAAAACACACTGGTCATAGCAAACACCCTCTTCCAACAACACAAGAGAAGACTCTACCCATGGACATCAACAGATGGTCAACACCGAAATCAGACTGATTATATTCTTTGCAGCCAAAGATGGAGAAGCTCTATACAGTCAGCAAAAACAAGACTGAGAGCTGACTATAACTCAGATCATGAACTCCTTATTGCCAAATTCAGACTTAAATTGAGAAAGTGGCAAAAACCACTAGACCATTCAGGTATGACCTAAATCAAATCCTTTACACAGTGGAAGTAACAAATAGATTTAAGGGACTAGATCTGATAGAGTGCCTGATGAACTATGGAAGGAGGTTTGTGATATTGTATAGGAGACAGGGATCAAGATCAACCCCAAGGAAAAGAAATGCAAAAAAGCAAAATTGCTGTGTGAGGAGGCCTTACAAATAGCTGTGAAAAGAAGAGAAGTGAAAAGGAAAGATATAAGCATCTGAATGCAGAGTTCCAAAGAATAACAAGGAGAGATAAGAAAGCCTTCCTCAGCGATCAATGCAATGAAAAAGAGAAGAAAAAAAAAGAATGGGAAACACTAGAGATCTCTTCAAGAAAATTAGAGATATCAAGGGAACATTTCATGTAAAGATGGGCTCGATAAAGGACAGAAATGGTATGGACCTAACAGAAGCGGAAGATATTAAGAAGAGGTGGCAAGAATACACAGAAAAACTATACAAAAAAGATCTTCAGGACCCAGATAACCACGATTGTGTGATCACTCACCTAGAGCCAGACATCATGGAATGTGAAGTCCAGTGGGCCTTAGAAAACATCTCTATGAACAAAGTAGTGGAGGTGATGGAATTCCAGTTGAGCTATTTCAATTCCTGAAAGATGATGCTGTGAAAGTGCTGGAAATTTGGAAAACTCAGCAGTGGTCACAGGACTGGAAAAGGTCAGTTTTCCAATTCCAAAGAAAGGCAATGCCAAAGAATGCACAAACTACCCCACAATTGCACTCATCTCACACGCTAGTAAAGTAATGCTCAAAATTCTCCAAGCCAGGCTTCAGCAATAGGTGAACCATGAACTTCCAGATGTTCAAGCTGGTTTTAGGAAAGGCAGAGGCACCAGAGATCAAATTGCCAACATATGCTGGATCATCGAAAAAGCAAGAGAGTTCCAGAAAAACATCTATTTCTGCTTCATTGACTATGCCATAGCCTTTGACTGTGTGGATCACAATAAACTGTTGAAAATTCTGAAAGAGATGGGAACACCAGACCACCTGACCTGCCTCTTGAGAAACCTGTATGCAGGTCAGGAATAAACAGAACTGGACATGGAACAACAGACTGGTTCCAAATAGGAAAAGGAGTATGTCAAGGCTGTATATTGTCACCCTGCTTATTTAACTTATATGCAGAGTACATCAAGAGGAACGCTGGGCTGGAAGAAGCATAAGCTGGACTCAGGATTGCGGGGAGAAATAGCAATAACCTCAGATATGCAGATGACACCACCCTTACGGCAGAAAGTGAAGAGGAACTAAAAAGTCTCTTGATGAAAGTGAAAGAGAGTGAAATTTTGGCTTAAATCTCAACATTCAGAAAACTAAGATCATGGCATCTGGTCCCATCACTTCATGGGAAATAGATGGGGAAACAGTGGAAACAGTGTCTAACTTTATTTGCCGGGGCTCCAAAATCATTGCAGATGGCAATTGCAGCCATGAAATAAAAAGACGCTTACTCCTTGGAAGGAAAGTTATGACCAACCTAGACAGCATATTTAAAAGCAGAGACATTACTTTGCCAACCAAGGTCTGTCTAGTCAAGGCTATGGTTTTTCCAGTGGTCATGTGTGAATGTGAGAGTTGGACTGTGAAGAAAGCTGAGCACCGAATTGATGTTTTTGAACTGTGGTGCTGGAGAAGACTCTTGAGAGTCCCTTAGACTACAAGGAGATCCAACCAGTCCATCCTAATGAGATCAGTCCTGGTGTTCATTGGAAGGACTGATGTTGAAGCTGAAACTCCGATACTTTGGCCACCTCAGGCGAAGAGTTGACTCATTTGAAAGACCCTGATGCTGGGAGGGATTGGGGGCTGGAGGAGAAGGGGACAACAGAGGATGAGATGGCTGGATGGCATACCGACTCAATGGACATGAGTTTGAGTGAACTCTGGAGTTGGTGATGGACAGGGAGTCCTGGCATGCTGCGGTTCATGGAGTTGTGAGGAAACGGACACGACTGAGCGACTGAACTCATCTGAACTTACTGGTTAAAAGAGTACCATTGAGGAGACTAGGCAAAGAGTGCATCTCTGTTCTATCTTTGAAATTCCATGTGAATTAGATTTTAAAATAAAAAGTGAAAGAGCAAAGACTTGAAAATAGAATATATAAAAATATTCATTAGGCTTTATAGTGAAACTGGATAAGCTAACTCTCTATTTGTATATTTATTAAGCTATCAAATTGAAATAGCATCTAATATTGAATCATGATTAAATAAATGGCTTGTTTATACAGAGGCAACATGGCAAAATTAATATCATGTCCTCTAAAGTAAAACTGTTCCACTAAAATCCTAGGTCTTGCAATTTTGTGTGTGTGTGCTTGACCCAGTAATTTAATCTTGCCTCAGTATCTCAATCTGGAAATTGGGATAATGATAATATCATCACTTATAAGACAGCATTATTAAGTGAGTTAACATGTATAAGGTACTTTAGGACCGTGTCCGGTTGTTAGCAATTATTCATGACTATCGGCGGTACTGTGAAGAAATCACTTTACACCTAGCTCAGTAAATGTTCACTTTACACCTAGTTCAATAAAACCAAATGTTTTCTTTCCTTTTCTGATAACTAGTTAAAGACTATAGGCCGCTCATCTAGAGTGGCATAGAAGAAAAAAAAAAGAATTGTGGTATATTTACATAATTGAATACTATAAAATTTTAATGAATGAACAAGCTTCTACTACATGCAAAATATGGATGAATCACACAAACATAATACTGAGTCAAAGAAGCCATCCACCAAAAGGTGCTTATTATATGATTGCAATTATTGAAAATAATAGAAAAAATAGCAAATAAGAGTAGAAAATAAAAAATAATTTTAAGATAAACTTTAAGCTGAATTTTGGCAAAACGTTTCAGATTCCCTCAAATTGTAACACATCAATAAACAAAATGTACATATTCTGATTTTGTACTACATGTCAAATCCTAAATTCCCAGTGGTTGGTAAGATAAATTAAACTATTCATATTTTAAGCAAAAATAAGTAAGCTTTAAACCTGTAAGAGAAATGAAGTTTTAAACAAAAGACAGTTTTTTTTAATTGAAATATAATTGACATACAATACTATATTTATTTTGATGTAAGATATAATGCTTTGACAAACTTATACATTATGAAATGATCACAATAAGTTTAGTTACCATTTTTCACCATACACAGTTGCTATCACCTTTCGTTTGATGAGAACTTTCAATATTTACTTAGCAACTTTCCAACTTATAATACAATGCTATTGATTATTATCACCATGCTGTACATTACATCCCCCTTTTTTTTTAACTGAAACTTTTTACCTCTTGATCTTCAGCCGTTTTGCCCATTCCCCAAACCCCATCCCCCTGGCAGCCAATAATTTGTTCTCTATAGCCATGACTGAGGGACTGAACTGAATATGAGTTTTAGTTTGTTCATATTTTTGTTTTTTAGATTACACTTGTAAGTGAAATTATACAATATTTGTCTTTCTTTGAGTGACTTATTTCACTTGACATTATACTCTCAAGGTCCATTCTGTTGTCCCAAATGGTAAGATTTAATTCTTGCTATGGCAGAGTAGTATTCCTTTGTATATATGTATACTGTATATCTTGGCTATTATAAATAATGCCACAGTGAACATGGTGTTTCATATATCTTTTTAGATAAGCATTTTTATTCTCTCCAGATAAATACCCAGTAATGAAATTGCTGGATCATAAAGAGGAGAGTGAAAAGTTTGGCTTGAAGCTCAACAGTCAGAAAATGAAGATCATGGCATCTGGTCCCATCACTTTGTGGGAAATAGATGGGGAAACAGTGGAAACAGTGTCTGACTTTACTTGCCGGGGCTCCAAAATCACTGCAGATGCTGATTGCAGCCAGGAAATTAAAAGACGCTTACTCCTTGGAAGGAAAGTTATGACCAACCTAGATAGCATATTAAAAAGCAGAGACATTACTTTGCCAACCAAGGTCCATCTAGTCCAGGCTATGGTTTTTCCCGTGGTCATGTATGGATATGAGAGTTGAACTGTGAAGAAAGCTGATCGCCTAAGAATTGATGCTTTTGAACTGTGGTGTTGGAGAAGACTCTTGAGAGTCCCTTGGACTGCAAGGAGATCCAACCAGTCCATTCTAAAGGAGATCAATCCTGGGTGTTCATTGGAAGGACTGATGCTAAAGGTGAGATTCCAATACTTTGGCCACCGATGCGACGAGTTGACTCACTGGAAAAGACTCTGATGCTGGGAAGGATTGGGGGTGGGAGGAGACGGGTACGACAGAGAATGAGATGGCTGGATGGCATCACTGACTCGATGGACATGAGTTTGAGTGAACTCCGGTAGTTGGTGATGGACAGGGAGGCCTGGCGTGCTGTGATTCATGGGGTTGCAAAGAGTCGGACACTATTGAACGACTGAACTGAACTGAACTGAAAGTAGTTCCATTTTTAATTTTTTGCGGAGCCTCTATACTGTTTCTCATAGTGGTGTGCTGTACCAGTTTACATTTCCACCAACATTGCAGAAGGTTGTTTTTTCTGCACATTTTCACAAACTATTGTAATTTCTTGTCCTTTTGATAATGGCCATTCTGACATGTCCATTTTTTAATTGGGGTATTTGTTTTTTTGTTCTTTAACTGCATGTCTTTATTATGTTGGAGTACGTTCACTCTGTACCCTCTTTGTTGAGAGTTTTTATCATAAATGGAAGTTGAAATTTGTTTCTGCATCTATTGAGATAATCAAATGACCTATGTCCTTTATTTTGTTAATGTGACAATCATGCTGGCTAATTTACAGGTATTGAACTATCCTGGCACCCTGAATAAACCCCACTTGATCATGGTGTATGACCCTTTTAATGTATCGTTGAATTTGGTTTGCTAATATTTTGCTAAGAATTTGTGCATCTAATTTCATCAGGCCTATAATGTTCTTAATTTCCAATGTCTTTATCTAGTTTTTTTTGTATCAGGGTAATGCTGGCCTTATAAAATGAGTTTGAGAGTGTTCACACCTCTTCAGTTTTTTGAAAGTCTGAGAAGTTTTGGTATTAAATCTTCTTTGAATATTTGGTACAATTCACTTGTAAAGCTGTCTAATCTTTGACTTTTGTTGTTTGTTTGTTTGTTTGTTTTTTAAAATATCCTTACTAGCAATCAGTCTATGTAGGTTTTCTATTTCTTTCTGATTTAGCCTTGGAAGATTTTTATGTTTCTAGGAATTTATTCATTTCTTCTAGTTTACCCAGTTTGTTGGTACATGTTTTTCATGATAGTTTCTTTGATCCTTTTTATTTCTTTGGCATCAGCTGTAACTTTGTGTTTCTGATTTTGAGCCCTCTTAGTGAATCTAAATAAATGTTTGCCAATTTTGTTTATCTTTTCAAAGGACCAGCTCTTAGTTTCACTGACTTTTTTTCTATTTTATTTTTAGTCTCTATTCTGTTTCTGCTATGATACTCATTATTTCTTTCCTTCTATTGACACTAACTTTGGGCTCCAGTTTTTTTCTAGTTTCTTTAGATGTAAAGTTATGTTTTTTTATATTGTTCATCTTCAATTAATTTCTTTATGATCTTACTTCAAACTCGTGACAAGGTGAATTACTTGTCTATGTGTAATAAGGTTTCATTAAGGTTTTTCACTAAGGTTTTTCTTCTGGGGTTTTATCTTTTTATTCCAACATACACTACCACTAAATAAATAAAGGGAGGATGTAAAAACGGCACTCACAAGTACCTCTGTTCACAGGATGAGTGTCAACAAGCTTCTGCCCCTCTGGCAGATACTTTAGGATTTGAAATTAAATTTCTTCACTTATCCTCTAGACTCTTTTCAAACTGGTGCCTTTGCATTGGGTCCTGTGGTAGGTGAGTTTGTTTGTGAATCCTTTAAGAGCTCAATCTCCATTCCCTACAGACCTATGTTTGTCCTGGAAATACCCCCCATTTGTTTAAGCCAGTAATCTCAGGAATTCATCTCTAGTGCAGATTCCAAAATTTGAAGTGCCTGATGTGAAGCACAAAGCCTTCACCACTCATGAGAAACCCCACATTTCTGAGATCCCTCTTGACCATGGATCATCATTCTGGGGTGGTATTTTTGGCAGGACCATGTCTCTGCCTCTCCCACCAGCCTCAATATGACCCTTTTATCCTTCACTGTGGAGTAGCTATTCAGCCACTTCTCAGGTTCTTTTCAGAGCAAATTGTTCCATATATAGATGCATATTTTCTGTGACTATGGGAGGAAGTGAGTTCAGGATTATACTTTGCCAACATGTTTGAGTGAACTCAGGGAGTTGGTGATGGACAGGGAGGCCTGGCGTGCTGTGATTCATGGGGTCGCAGAGAGTCGGACACGACTGAGCGACTGAGCTGAACTGAACTGAACATCTTCAACTGCCTCCTCCCACAGGGTATCTTTTTCAGCAGTTACTGATTCAATCAAGTCTGTGATGCCAAACTCAAGTGACAATGTTATATTTGAAACAAAGAAGAAAAGGCAATAAACCCTTAGGTGGTATATTATAGTATGTACTATATTTTTTTTTTGACAGTCTATAACAGCATTTAAGGTTTAGTTACAGAAAACAAAAAAAGTTGATTGTATAACTGGTACTGGGCCAACTCTGCCACCAAAACCACAAAAAATAAAACTGGAAAAAAGATGAAACAACTAGTTTTGGATGTTGGGCAATTAATAGCATAGACTGTACTTGCTAAAAGAATGTTGACCTACGTTTAACATGTATTCTTACCTCTAAGCACTTTTCAGACTCTCATTTAGAGGCAGGAAGCCAAGCAAAGCATGGCATTATATGTGCACTGAGGACACAGAGAGTGGGTTTCTAGAAGGCATAAGCAGCTGACAGTTATGAGGCGGAGTACATGAGAAATCCATGCACAAAAAGGTCATATGGAGCACTCAGTAGGGACTGTTAAAGTGCACATGTTAAAAGGATAGCTAAGTAAAGGCACCTCAAAACCTACATTAAGCAAGTTTTAAAACAAGCTTCAAAGAGATTAAGACAATCTGCAAGGAAATTCCTGTATGTAGGAACAAATTGGGATATTCTTTAAAAGAAGACAACAAAATCCAAACACTCAAAAATAGAAAAATCACAGTGTCAGATATCCAAATTTTTTGATATGCCAGGAAGCAAAAAAATGGAACTCTTAGGTAAGAAAAAACTTAGTTTATAGAAAGGGACACAGAAATGATAAAGATGATGGCACCTCTTTAGGCTCTAAAAGAGTTTTTATAAACATATTCAAAGACTTAAAAGGTACCCTTAACATAAAGAAGAAAGTGACATTATAAAAAGAGAGTAAATGAAAATTCTGAAGTGAAAATGAAGAAAACATTGGATGGTTTTGACATCAAATCAGACATTGCAGGGAAAAAATAGAAAATTTGAAGCCAGAAAAATAGAAACTATCCAAAATGAGGCACACATTCACAGGCACAGACACACAAAGTTAAAAGAAATTACCAAAGCAGCTATAACCTGTGGGACAAGATAAATTGGCCTAACACACATATATTTGGTGTTCAGGATAGAGGAGGCAGAAAAAAATTAAGGGATAATGGCCAAAATATTTCCAAATTTAATAATACATAAAACTACAGCTCCAAGAAGTTAAACAAACCCTAAGAAGAATAAATGCAAAGAAAACCATAACAGGCATATGATAATCAAATTGTTCCATACCAGTAAGAAGAAAACATTAAAATAAGCTTGAGGGAAAAAACATTGCATAAAGAAGAACAGAGATAAAAATTAATACTGACTTTGCATTAGAAAGAACAGAAGCCACAGGCCATGGAACAATAAACTGCCATAATGAAATTTTTTAAACTATTAACTTAGAATTCTACAGCCAGGAAAATTATCCTTCAAAGACAAAGGCAAAATAAATATAGACATACCTAGGAGATGTGTGGGTTCCGTTACAGATCACCTTGATAAAGTGAATATCTCAATAAAATGAGTCATAGAAACTTTTTTGGTTTTTCTGTGCATATAGAAGTTATTTTTACACTATTAAGTGTGCAATAGAATTATGTTTAAAAACAATGTACAGAATCAGATCAAGACCATAGAGTAAGATGACATGAAACTCAATCCCCCCACCATGAACATGTCAAAAATGTATTTATAATTCTCAGTGAAAACTAGCTGGAGACTGGCAGAGTCCTGTACAACTGAGATATAACAAAGAGCCACAGAAAATTGGGTAGGAAGGGAAAGAAGTAATCAAGTTGGGACTTATGTCCCTAGGAGAGGACTTGAGAGGAAAAAGGAGATTACATGAGTGGAGATTGTCCCTGGGGAGTCAACAATTAAAGCCTCATATTGGATGCCCCAGCCCTGGTGTTCAACAATGGAAAGAAAAGCCTCCTTGGCTGGTTAGAAGGCCAGTGGGACTAAGAGAAGGGCTAAGGTAAGCCTGGATTCCATTCATGAGGGATACACAAATACTCACTGGCTCCTGAAATAGGGCAAAGAGAGTCAATTGAGAATGCACAAGTGGCTAACTAGTTTCCTGCAGAATTCCCAGCTCTTTCCCCAGCCTGAGAAAAATGAATATTCTGGTCCTTCGTGCATCATGTCACAGAGTAACACTACAGTGAGGGCTGTCATGGAGGAGGAAAAGATCTCAGCTGTGACATGCTAAGATGGCTCAAACCTGAAGTGGTGTCTGAGCAGGGTAGGAGCGTCATCACTGGTAATTAATGACCAGGTGGTAGGCAGTATATCAGGGGTAGTCTGGATCACTGACAGCAGCCCACCTATGCCCCAGCACTTGCTGAGTGAGCATGCCAGCCTTTCTTACTCCAGTGCTGCTTTCCTCTGGGGTTAGGGTAACAGCTCTGGATGGAGCCATAGCACACACTTAAAGGAAAGTGAATTAGCTCAACTCAACTCTCAGGAGTTCTACTCCAACTACTTGAGAACTGGCATTTTCCCTGATAGAGTAGTGATGACAACTGAGCATAGGGAAGCACTGTCTCACATTTGGCTCCAGCCCAAGCCTCTCCATCTTCAGCCTCACCTCCCACCAATGTGTCAATTTCTGCACATCCTGAGGAAAGATGTGACTTGTGTTTATGTCAAATTCTGCTCTCCACCAAAACCACTGGGTACACATAGACTGTATAGGGATGCTCCCATATGAGAACCTCCACCCTCCTCTTCAGAACTGCCATAGGTGTTTGACCTAATTTCATAGAGGCAGGGAAAGATAAGCAAAATGGGAAGACAGGCATTTATCTCAGTTGAAACAGCAAGAGAAAGTCCTGAAAAAACAATTAATAAAACAGAAATAAACAACTTATGAGATTAAGAACTTAACACATTAGCAAAAGAATGCTAACTGAATTAAGGCAAAAAATAGGTGAACACAATGAGAATATTAACAAGGAACTAGAAATATAAAAATGGATCAGTATAAAGTGAAGAATAACTAAAATGAGAAACACACTAGAAGGAATGAGTGTTGGACTAGGTGATCCAGAAGAATGCTTAAGTATTCTTGAAGTTAGAACAAAGGAAAACACCCAATTAAAAGAGCAAAAAGGAAAACAATTGAAAAAATTAAACATTTAGTGGGCCATTTGGATGACGTCACATGTACCAACATTCACATGATTGGGTCTCAGAAAGAAAAGAGGGAGAGGAGTGTGTCAAAAATATATTTAATGAAATTATGGCTGAAAAGTTCTCAAACCTGAAGAAGAAAATAGATATTCAGGTACAGAAAGCACAGGGGGTCCTAAATAAGATGAACTGAAGCAAACCACAATAAGACATATAATTAAAATGTCAAATGTGAAAGGTAAAGAAAATTCTAAAGGCAGCAAGAGAAAAAGTTAGATACAAGGGAACTCACTTAGGGCTATTAGCTGATTCTTCTGCACAAAATTTACAAGCCAGAAGGAAGTATCATGATATTCTTAAACTGCTGAAAGGAAAACACCTGCAACCTAGGATATTTTACCAGGAAGACTATCAGTTAGAACTGAAAGACAGATAAAGACGTCTCATATAAGCAAATCCTTAAAAAAAAAAAAAATCAGTACTAAACAAATCCTAGAAGAAATATTAAAGGGTCTTCCCTAGTAGAAAACTAAAAGCTATAACAAGAAGGATATATTGTTAGAAAAGAAAAATCCCACTAGTAAAAGCAAATATAAATTAAGGCTGTGGATCAACCACTTAAAAAAAAACTAGTACGGAGATTAAAAGACAAAATTCTAAAGTCAACTATAACAATCATTAAAAGGATAAGCATGAAGATGTAAAATATGACATCAAAAGACAAACTGTGCTGGACTTCCCTGTTGGTCCAGTGGTTAAGAATCAACCTGCCAATGCAGGGGACACAGGTTTCATTTCTAGTCAGGGAAGATTCCACATGACACGGGGCAACTAAGCCATGCACCACCACAATGGAGTCCATGCTCAAGAGCCCAAAAACCACAGCTATTGAGCCCACATGCCACAACACTGAAGCCTGTGTTCTCTTGTGTCCATGTTTCTCAGCAAGAGAAGCCACTGCAATGAGAAGCTTGTTCACTGCAATTAGAGAGTATCCCCTCCTTACCACAACTAGAGAAACCCCAAGAACAGCAACAAAAACCCAGCACAGCCAAAGATAATAAAAATCAATAACATTTTTAAAAGTTAGAAAATAATAATTTTTAAAAGACAAAAGTGTGGAGGGAGTAAAAACCATAGATGCTGTAGAATACATTTGAACTTAAAAAAAATCTGTTTAAAATGAATGAACATAGTTGTAGCTCAAGTTACTATAGGTCAAAAGAATTGTGCTCACCAATGGCAAGCCACTCTAGTGCTCTTGCCCAGAGAATCACATGGACAGAGGAGCCTGGTGGGCTGCAGTCCATGGGGTTACTACTAGTCGGACACGACTGAGTGACTTCACTTTCACTTTTCACTTTCACACATTGGAGAAGGAAATGGCAACCCACTCCAGTGTTCTTGCCTGGAGAATCTCAGGGACGGCGGAGCCTGGTCAGCTGTCGTCTATGGGGTCGTACAGAGTCAGACACGACTGAAGCAACTTGGTAGCAGCAGCAGTACTCAGAAAATTATAAGATTCTAAGAAATCAAAGGTGACACAAACAGATGAAGAAATATACCACGTTCTTGGATTGGAAGAATCAATAGTGTGAAAATGACTACCACCCAAAGCAATCTACAGATTCAATGCAATCCCTATAAAATTACCCACGGCATTTTTCACAGAATCAGAACAAAAAATTTCACAATTTGTATGGAAACACAAAAGACCTCAAAATAGACAAAGCAATATTGATAAAAAATGAATTGGAGGAATCAACCTTCCTGACTTCAGACTATACTACAAAGTCCGTAAGACAGTATGGTACTGACACAAAAACAGAAATATAGAGAAATGGAACAAGATAGAAAGCCCAGAGAGAAACCCACACACTTATGAGCATCTATCTTTGACAAAGGAGGCAAGAATATACAATGGAGAAAAGACAACTCTTCAATAAGTAGTGATGGGAAAACTGGACAGCCACATGTAAAAGAATGAAACTAGAACACTTTCTAATACCATACACAAAAGTAAACTCAAAATAGATTAAAGACTGAAATGTAGGGCCAGAAACTATACTAAGGCTCTTAGAGGAAAACATAGACAATACACTCTTTGACATAC
Organism: Moschus berezovskii; assembly: GCF_049115385.1. Classification (NCBI taxonomy): domain Eukaryota; kingdom Metazoa; phylum Chordata; class Mammalia; order Artiodactyla; family Moschidae; genus Moschus; species Moschus berezovskii. The sequence goes on from NC_142463.1 coordinate 36,173,046, forward strand.
ATCGCAACAAGATCCTCTTTGGCCCACCTCCTGGTGGCTCAAACAGTAAAGAATCTGCCTGCAATGCAGGAGACCTGAGTTCTATCCCTGGGTAGGGAAGATCCCCTGGAGAAGGGAATGGCAACCACTGAAGTGATCCAGTATTCTTGCCTGGAGACTTCCATGGACAAAGAGCCTGGCAGGTTACCGTCAATGAACTTGCCAAGAGTCAGACACACTTGAGCAACTAACACACACACACACAAGTAATGGAAATAAAAACAAAAATAAACAAATGGGACTTAATTAAACTTAAGAACTTTTCCACAGTAAAGGAAACTATAAGCAAGATTAAAAGACAACCCTCAGAATGGAAGAAAATTGTAAGTGCAACAACTGACAAAGTATTTAATCTCCAGAATATATAAGCAGCTCACACAGCTCAGCATCAGGAAAACAAACAGCCCAATCCAAAACTGGGCAAAAGACCTAAACAGACGCTTCTTCAAAGACTTACAGATAGCTCACCAACACATGTAAAGATGCTCAACATCACTCATTATTATGCGAAATGCAAATCAAAACTACAATGAGGTATTGCCACACACAGTCAGAAAAAATACAAACAATAAATGCCAGAGAAGGTGGGGAGAAAAGGAACCAACTTGAGCTGTTTGTGGAAATGTAAATTGATAAAGCCACTATGGAGAACAGTATAGAGATTCTAATAATCTAGGAATAGAATTACCATATGACCCAACAATCCCACTACTGGGCATATAGAAAAACCATAATTGAAAGAGATGCATGTACTCCAATGTTTGTTGCAGCACTATTTACAGTAGCTAGGACATGGAAGCAACCTAAATATTCATTGACAAATGAATGGATAACAAAGTTGTGGTACATGTATACAGTAGAATATTCAGTTCAGTTCAGTTCAGTCGCTCAGTTGTGTCCGACTCTTTGTGACCCCATGAATCACAGCACGCCAGACCTCCCTGTCCATCACCAACTCCCGGAGTTCACTCAAACTCATGTCCATCGAGTCGGTGATCCCATCCAGCCATCTCATTCTCTGTCATCCCTGTCTCCTCCTGCCCCCAATCCCTCCCAGCATCAGACTCTTTTCCAGTGAGTCAACTCATCGCATGAGGTGGCCAAAGTATTGGAGTTTCAGCTTTAGCATCAGTCCTTCCAATGAACACCCAGGACTGGTCTCCTTTAGAATGGACTGGTTGGATCTCCTTGCAGTACAAGGGACTCTCAAGAGTCTTCTCCAGCACCACAGTTCAAAAGCATCAATTCTTCAGCGATCAACTTTCTTCACATTCCAACTCTCACATCCATACATGACCATGAGAAAACCATAGCCTTGACTAGACAGACCTTGGTTGACAAAGTAATGTCTCTGCTTTTTAATATTCTATCTAGGTTGGTCATAACTTTCCTTCCAAGGAGCAAGCGTTTTTAATTTCATGGCTGCAATCAGCATCCGCAGTGATTTTGGAGCCCAAAAAAATTAGGTCTGACACTGTTTCAACTATTACCCCATCCGTTTCTCATGAAGTGATGGGACCAGATGCCATGATCTTTGTTTTCTGAATGTTGAGCTTCAAGCCAACCTTTCATTCTCCTCTTTCACTTTCATCAAGAGGCCTTTGAGTTCCTCTTCACTTTCTGCCATAAGGGTAGTGTCATCTGCATATCTGAGGTTATTGATATTCTCCCAGCAATCTTGATTCCAGCTTGTGCTTCTTCCAGCCCAGCGTACCTCATGATGTACTCTGCATATAAGTTAAATAAGCAGGGTGACAATATACAACCTTGACGTACTCCTTTTCTTATTTGGAACCAGTCTGTTGTTCCATGTCCAGTTCTAACTGTAGCTTCCTGACCTGCATACAGGTTTCTCAAGAGGCAGGTCAGGTGGTCTGGTATTCCCATCTCTTTCAGAATTTTACACAGTTTATTGTGATCCACAGTCAAAGGCTTTGGCATAGTCAGTGAAGCAGAAACAAATGTTTTTCTGGAACTCTCTTGCTTTCTCCATGATCCAGCGGATGTTGGCAATTTGATCTCTGGTGCCTCTGCCTTTTCTAAAACCTGCTTGAACATCTGGAAGTTCACGGTTCACGTATTGCTGAAGCCTGGGAACACATTTGAGTCAGTCATGTTATACAGAGTGAAAAAAAGTCAGAAAGAGAAAAACAAATATATGTTAATGCATATATATGGAATCTAGAAATACAGTACTGATGAGTCTGTTTTCAGGGCAGCAATGGAGATGCAGACAGAGAACAGACTTGTGGACAGTGGGGAAAGGATAGGGTGGGACAAATTGAGACAGTAGCATGGAAACATAAATTACCATATGTAGAATAGATAACCAGTGGAAGTTTGTTTGTTGTATGATGCAGTGAACTCAAATCAGGTACTCTGTGACAACCTAGAGGGGTGGCATGGGGTGGGATATGGAAGGGAGGTTGAGGAGGCTGGGGACATATGTATATCTATGGCTGACTCGTGCTGATGTTTGGCAGAAACCAACATAATATTGTAAAGTAATTATTCTCCAATTAAAATTTTTAAAAATAATAATAATTTTTAAAAGACAAAGTGTGGGCATAAGGAATTAAAACACGTAGATCCTATAGAATGTGTTTGAACTTAAAAAATCACCTTTTTAAAATGAATGAATATAGTCGTAAGTCAATTTATGGGTCAATTTATATGAACCCATAACTAACCACAAAACAAAAACCAAGACTAGAGATTCAAAAACTATAAAGAATGAAATACAAGCATCCCAGAAAAGAAAAATCAAACTACAAGTATAGTCTGAAGTCATGGAGCAGGATTCCTCCAGTTCTATTTTTCTTTCTCAAGATTGCTTTAGCTCTTCAGGGTCTTTTGTGTTTCCACACATATTTTTTTTTTAAATTGTTCTAATTCTGTGAAAATGCCATGGGTTATTTGATTGGGATTGCATTGACTCTGTAGATTACTTTGGGTGGTAGTCATTTCCACAATATTGATTATTCCAATCTAAGAACATGGTATATTTCTCCATCTTTTTGGTCACCTTTGATTTCTTTCATTAGTATCGTATAAGTTTCTGTGTACAGATATTTTGCCTCCTTAGGCAGATTTATTCCTAGATATTTTATTCTTATTGTTGCAAAGCTAAATGGGATTGTTTTATTAATTTCTCTTTCTGATCTCTCATTATTAGTGTATAGGAATGCAAGAGATTACTGTGTATTAATTTTTTATCCTGTAACCTTACCAAATTCATTGATGATCTCTAGTAGTTTTCGGGTAACATCTTTAAGATTCCCCATGTATAGTATCATGTTAACTGCAAATAGTAATGGTTTCATTTCTCATTTTCCAATTTGGATTCCTTTTGTCTCTTTTTCTTTTCTGATTGCCATGGCTAGGACTTCTAAAACTATGCTGAATAATACTGGCAAGAGTAACATTCTATAATGACGTATCACCTCACATCAGTCAGAATGGCCATCATCAAAGAAATCTATACATAATAAATTCTGGAGAGGGTGTGGAAAAAAGGAAACCTTCCTACACTGGTGATAGAAATGTAAATTTACAGCTACAATGAAGAACAGCATGGAGATTCCTTAAAAACCTAAATATAAAACTATCATATGAACCAGCAACCCTATTCCTGGGCATATACACAGAGGAAGCAATACTTCAAAAATATACATGCACCCCAATGTTCAGTTCAGTCACTCAATTGTGTCTGACTTTTTATAAGCCCATGGACTGCAGCACTCCAGGGCTCCCTGTCCATCACCAACTCCCAGAGCTTGCTCAAACTCATATCCATCGAGTCTGTGATGCCATCCAACCATCTCATCCTCTGTTACCCACTTCTCCTCCTGCCTTCAATCTTTCCCAGCATCAGGGTTGTTTCTTTCTTTCCTTTTTTTTTTTCACTTCACATTTTATTTTTTTAATTTCTTTTTCAAAATTTTTTTATCTTTTTAATTTTAATTGGAGGCTAGTTACTTTACAACATTGTATTAGTTTTGCCATACATTGACATGAGTCCGTTCTTCATATCAGGTGGCCAAAGTATTGGAGTTTCAGCTTTAGCATCAGTCCTTCCAATGAACACCCAGGATTGATCTCCTTTAGGATGGACTGGTTGGATCTCCTTGCAGTCCAAGAGACTCTCAAGAGTCTTCTCCAACACCACAGTTCAAACGCATCAATTCTTCAGCGCTCAGCTTTCTTCACATTCCAACTCTCACATCCATACATGACCACTGGAAAAACCATAGCCTTGACGAGATGGACCTTTGTTGACAAAGTAATATCTCTGCTTTTTAATATGCTATCTAGGTTGGTCATAACTTTCCTTTCAAGGAGTAAGAGTCTTTTAATTTTATGGCTTCAGTCACCATCTACAGTGATTTTGGAGCCCAAAAAATAAAGTCTGACACTGTTTCCACTGTTTCCCCATCTATTTTCCATGAAGTGATGGGACCAGATGCCATGATCTTAGTTTTCTGAATGTTGAGCTTTAAACCAATTTTTTCACTCTCCTTTTTCACTTTCATCAAGAGGCTTTTTAGTTCCTCTTCACTTTCTGCCATAAGGGTGGTGCCATCTGCATATCTGAGGTTATTGATATGTCTCCCGGCAATCTTGATTCCAGCTTGTGCTTCTTCCAGCCCAGAGTTCCTCATGATGTACTCTGCATAGAAGTTAAATGAGCAGGGTGATGATATACAGCCTTGACGTACTCCTTTTCCTATTTGGAACCAGTCTATTGTTCCATGTCCAGTTCTAACTGTTGCTTCCTGACCTGCATATAGGTTTCTCAAGAGGCAGATCAGGTGATCTGGTATTCCCATCTCTTTCAGAATTTTCCACAGTTTATTGTGATCCACACAGTCAAAGGCTTTGGTATAGTCAATGAAGCAGAAATAGATGTTTTTCTGGAACTCTCTTGCTTTCCTATGGATAATTCATTTTGAGGTCTGACAGAAAATAGCAAAATTATATAAAGCAATTATCCTTCAATAAAAATAAATTTTCAAAAAAGAAAGAAAAAAACAGACACAAACTACTAGGTATAAAGTAAACATACAACAAGAATATACTTTAGCTTTAAATGGAGTATAACTTATAAAAATACTAATCATTATATTGTATATCTGGAATTAATATTGTAAGTCAACTATATGTCAATAAAAGTTTTAAAAAGTTAGAAAAACAATGTACATATCGTAATTTAAAAATACTTTGTTCCTAAAAATTTCTAACCACTTAGCCTTTGGCAAGTTGTATAGTAACCTCAAAGGTCAGTGATCATAGATCACTACAACAAATAATAAAAAAGCTTGAAATATTGTAAGAACTAACAAAATGCAACAGAGACATAAAAGTAAGCATATGCTGTGAAAAACTAGTAGTGATTGACTTCCTCAACACATGGTTGTCACAATCTTTCAATTAATAAAGGACAGCATTTGGGAAGCACAATAAAGCAAAGCAGAATAATACAAGGTAGGCCTGTATGATTTCAGAAAATCAAAAGCTGAAAGGATTCATCACCAGCATTAACTACACAACAAAAAATATTAAAACAGTCTTCAAGCTGAAGAAAACTCATATAAGGTGAAAATTTGAATCTCTACAAAGAAATAGAGACAGCTAGAAAGGGTAAATATAAGATAAGTCCCAAAGATATTTTTCTCATTTTTTAATTTTCTTCAAAAGATAATTGTTAATTAGTAATAAAATAATTGAATAAATATGAAAGATAATTATTTAAAGAAAAATAAAAGTCATGTATTTGGAAATCTAAAACACACGTGCACATGAAAATTCTAGCCATAGAATAAAAGATGGTTGTCTATCTAGTTACCAATACTGCAGTCATGCAGTCACCTATACATTATTTAAATGTATTTAACTGTTAAATGTGCTACCCACCAATAATGAAATAGACATTTATGAAAACTGTGAAAAAAAAAGATGAAAGGATAAAATGAAAGTATACTGTTGTAAAGTTTTGATACTATAATGGAATGGTATAATGTTAAAACATAATTTGAAGGAAAATAAAGATGCATATATCAAACTTTAAAGCACTGAAAATACAAAGATATTGAGCTAATTAAATCTTATACACACACACACACTCACATGCAAATCTAATTAATGTTATTCAAAATCAGGATATTTGTTAACTTCATGGGAGAAAAAATTAGAAATGGCATAAGAGGAACTTTATGGTAATGTTTTGGTATCCCACTTATCATCTACAGGTTTATTACATGAGTATTTTCAGTTTTGATAACTGAATAAGTTATATACACTTACTACATGTATGTTGTTGTATTTGTTCAGTCTCTCTACCATGTCCAATTCTTTGTAATCCCATGGACTGCAGCCTACCTGGCTCCTCTGTCCATGGGATTTCCCAGACAAGAATACTGGAGTGAGTTTCCGTTTCCTTCTCCATAATTTATGTATACATTTCTATATTTAAATATATTTATAAAAGGGCTTTCCTGTTGGCTCAGTGGGAAAAAATCCTCCTGCCAATGCAGGACACACAGGTTTGATCCCTGGGACAGAAAGATCCCCTGGTGAAGGAAGTGGCAACCCATTCCAGTATTCTTGCCTTGGAAATCCCATGGACAGAGGCGCCTCAAGGGCTATAGTTCATAGGGTCATAAAAAGAGTCAGACATGACTTAACAACTTAACAATATTTATAAAAATTTTTAAATGTATATACACACATATATCTTTGTGTATATAGATATACATATGCATGTATCCAGATGTACATATGTGTATGTATATACACACATATACAAGAGACAGACATGAGAGCATCTTAGGAATTATCAAGACTGTCATACTGCCCAACTTACAGGAGAAAATTTATATCACAGCCTTTTTTTCAGAACAGCACCCCTTGGAGGCAGACCTGAGCAGATTGCATGACCTTATTTTATTGCTGTGGAAACTACCCTTCTATTAGAATTATATTTCAAAAACATTTAGTGCTCTCATTGGCCACCTCATGCAATGAGTTGACTCACTGGAAAAGACTCTGATGCTGGGAAAGGTTGGGGGCGGGAGGAGAAGGGGACAACAGAGAATGAGATGGCTGGATGGCATCACCGACTCTGTGGACATGAGTTTGAGTGAACTCCGGGAGTTGGTGATGGACAGGGAGGCCTGGCATGCTGTGATTCATGGGGTCGCAGAGAGTCGGACACAACTGAGCGACTGAACTGAACTGATACTTCAAAGAACATCAAGCTCAAAGAATGTTAATCCCTGTTTCATCAAATTTATTTTCAACAAGCTTCAGCCAATTCAGCTTTCATTAAACAAATGTTTCAAAAGAATGTTAATGAAATAGTTCTTATATTTAAATACATTGTTTCCAGAATCAAATTTTAGTTTATAACTTGTGCTTTATTTTTACAAAGACACAGCTCATAATTACAAAAGTCACTACAGTTGTCCAGACACTAGTTGGGTCATAAGTTAAGACCTTATATACAAAACAGACAATGTGTTTGTCATGACCCTGTTCAAATATCACCTTCTCTGGGAAGTCTTGCTGGATTCCCCTGAGGCAGATAGAATTACTGTGTCTTGAAGCATCCCCAGCATATTGTACACTCTTGTGTACATATTGTACAGAATGTGTCCTAGTGAATAAAGTTGATTTGTTTATTTCTTTGTCTCCCCTGCTAGACTATTTTAGCCATCTTTGTATGCTCAGAAACACATGCCAAGTGCTAAAAAACTAGAAGTGAGGGAGAGGGGAGACACAAGGGAAGGAAGAAAAGAAAGGCTTTTCTTAACACTAGCAAATTAGGGAGAAGATATCCTTGGCCAGATGAAACAGTTGTTTGTCCAGCAAGTTTCACTTTGCCTCCATTGACACAAAGTAATTAGATCTAGGTTATTTACAGTGATGCCTATAAATACTTTGAGAGTATTAATCCAGTGTTAGACCGATGCTTCATGTCCTGCTATGCCATCTGAATCATTTCACTTATGGGTTGAGGACAGTAAAATATTTTACAAATATTATCTTGCCAAATGGGTATGTGTAAAAATTGTCCTCAGGGCTTCCAGTGAGGAAAGAGTTTGCACACCAACGAAACAAGCACACTTCCCCAACCCCCAGGCAACATTTTTCACTCCCTCCTCTACTTCCCAGAGCACATTATTCATTCCTGGAACAGCCTTCAGCACAATGCGTCAGAGTCTGCTGTGTTTCCCCTGCCCAATTGCACTGTAAGCTTCTTGAGGACAGAGGCTATCTTCATCTTTTTATCTCCAGTTTCCATCACAGGGAGTGGCACATGATAGCTGTTCCTTATTTATTTATTGAATGATTAAACAAGAGGACATCTTGTAACACTCACATTTGAGTACATTTTAAATGTCCAGTCAGCTTAGCTCTCTGGCATTCAACCTTAGAGGCACCTCTAAAATAAGGAGTCAACAAAAGAATATTTAGCTCCTGACCATGTGGTTGCAGCATCATAACCAGAAAGGGACCTACTTAAGTCTTTTCAGTATCCTGCTGCTGCTAAGTCGCTTCAGTCGTGTCTGACTCTGTGCGACCCCATAGACGGCAGCCCACCAGGCCCCCCGTCTCTGGGATTCTCCAGGCAAGAACACTGGAGTGGGTTGCCATTTCCTTCTCCAAGGCATGAAAGTGAAAAGTGAAAGTGAAGTTGCTCAGTCATGTTTGACTCTTCGCAACCCCATGAACTGCAGCCTACCAGCTCCTCCGTCCATGGGATTTTCCAGGCAAGAGTACTGGAGTGGGGTGCCATCACCTTCTCTTTCAGTATCCTAGGAACTCTCAAACCATCCTGTGAGAAGGAGACCATCTGATCATTAATAAAATGTAGCAATAGTTGTTATTTTCCCATGTAAACCTGAAAAACTCAGAGATATTTAGAGAATTCTGAGCTGAGAAGTAAAAAAGCAAACAGAAGGAAAACAAAAGGATAGATATGGAAAAAAAAATCATTTTCTACTTAAGCACCAACATATGCTTGGTATTATGCTAGGTGCTCAGGATTTAATGTTCAAATAAGATGTGCCCCATGGCCTGGCTCACATACTATCTGGGTCTGTGGAATCCTAAAATATCTCCTGGGACAACCTCAAAATGTTCTCAGCAGAGGAAAGAACTTTAAAATTTATTACTGCGACTGCAGCAACCTGATGTTCAATTTTGGTATGTGTTTAGCTTTTAAATCCCATAAAACATACTCTAGATTTACCAATAGAATAAACAAGTCAATAAAACAAAATGTCATAATCATGGTTTCACTCCCAAAATCTTAAATTCCTCTTCATAAGAAAAATAAGAACTCAGCAGTATCAGAGACAAAACTGTTCCACCCTCTACATTCAATCATAAAACAAAACAGAGCCTTGGCAGTCAGCAAAACAAGCCCTGAATTGGGGTTTTGACAACGGGATCAAACTGTAATCAAAGCAGTTATATCTGTCCAATTGCAGGGCAGTTGACAAGGAGATATATGAAATATTCTTATGAGCCCATAAGAGTACCAAGAAGAGAGGGTAATGAAGGGACCATGTGGGGTGATGGTTTAGAAGCTCTGAAATAATCCCCCAAAAAATGATTTTTTAAATATGCCAATAAAGAAGGACATGGATGTAACATAATTACAATCTGCAGGTGAAGCTTGAGAGTCTGTATATTAGAACTTATTTGAATGTGCTCACTGAAGCCTACCAAAGAAAAATTTTCAGTAGCCCAAGGTCTCTAAAATGTTTTACTTTAAATTTTCTAAAATTTTTATTGAATATAAATGAGACCCAAATCCTTCCTCTTTAGGAAAAAAGAAAACAAGGGATCCAAGGTAAAAATAATAAATTGGACTTTATCAAAATTTAAAGTATTTTCACTTCAGAAAACATTAAGAAAGTAAAAGACAAGTCACAAATTAAGAGAAAATACTTGTAAATCATACATCTAATGAGATACTGGTACCCAGAATAAAAGAGCTTCAAAAATAGACAATGAGTAAGCCAGTTTAAAAATGCACAAAGAAAATTAAACAGGCATTTTGACTAAGAAGACATATGAATATGTAACCAGATCATGAAAAAAATGCCTAATATAATTTGGCATTAGGGAAATACAAATTAAAACTATAATGAGATATCATTCCATGCTCACTAGAACAGCTACAATCAGAAAGCAAAAACAAATGTTAATGTGAATACAGAAAAATTGGAAATTAGAATGTTAAATGATACAGCCACTTTAGAAAATGGTTTGGCAGTTTCTTTAAGTGTTAAACATAGATTTACATATGACCCAGTGATTCCTTTGCTTGGCATCTATGCAAGAGAAATGAAAACATATGTCAGCCCAACCTTGTACATGAAGAGCAGTTCGTAGCAAAACTACTCTTAACAGACAAGCTGGGGAGAAAGCATGATGGCAAATATTAGGAGCTGTTGATAATGGGGATTAAAATGAGGTATATTTTAGGAGAAATCACAGCTGGAAATCAGAACTTCAGAAAATCAAAACCAGACTTGGAGTCTTGAAGAATTTCTTACAAACTGGGACGGTTCTCCTGGCCATGACTCTGGTAGTCTCTATGAGGTGACCTGCAGAAGTGCAAGGTCCTGTCATGGACATCACGACAAGAAGTAAAGATACTTCTTATCATCTGCATGGTTGATCACTTATCCTTAGCACTTTTAACTCAAGACTGCCCCCAACATACAAATACATGATTAAAAATTCCTTAAGAGCAGGGGCCACATCTTATTAACTTTGGTTTATGACACAGGCTCAATGGTCTTTTACCCTTAAACCTGAGGATGGTTAAGCAAAGAGAACTGTTTGTAATAGAATCCAATGTTTCAGACAGAAACTTAGTTTCTAGATACATGACCTCCAGGGGTTATGCCTCTCCTTGGAACTTTGGTTACATCTTCCCTGCCACGTAGGTAATTACATTATATCCCAGGGTTCTGATGAGATCTAAATGGCAGATCTAAATAGGTCAGTCACTTGGCACTTGGTGCTCAATAATTGATGGCTATTATTTTTTCTGAAATTTATCACTGAGCCATGGCTTCTCTGAGTCCATCACCCTGGAGCTTTGTTCTCCCAGCATGCCCTGTGCTACATAGTATTCTCACAGGCCCAGGAGGCTGGGCTGCATCCTAATAAGCAGCCCCATAGAATACTCAGGTATATTACATAATATTCCAGGTTTCTACCTCAGGCTGTTATAACAAAATTCCACAGACTATGTGGCTTAAAGAACAGAAACTTTTCTCACAATTCTGGAAGTTAAAAGCTTGAGATCAGGGTGTCAACATGGTTGGAGCCTATCTTCTTGGCTTGCAAATGGCTGCCTTCCTTCTGTACCCTCACATGGTGGAGACAGAGAGATCTCTTCCGCTTCTTACGAAGTCACAGTCCTATCAGAGAAGGATCCCACCTTCATTTAATCTTAATTATTTCCTAAAGATCATATCTCCAGTAATTGTCACATTGGGGGTTATAGCTTCCACATGTGAATATTGGGAGGACACAGTTCAGTCCATAGCACCAGAGAAGGTCTGGTTAACCACAGAGAGAATGGGTGCAGAGCCGGTGTCACAGTGAAGGCCCCTTGGTTAGCTTCCTGTCTTTCATCCATCACCTGTCCATTACCAGGCTGGATTTGTGGTTTTGTTCTTTTTTTTTTTTTTTTTTGCTATTTCCTTTTCTTCTCCACTGATAAACCATTCCAAAAACCTTAGATTTGGCCCACAAAAACCATATTGACACCTAATGAGACTTGAGAATTCTCCAAGTCCCTCCTGAGTGCTGTTTTTCCTGTATAAAACAAGGTTTCAGGATTTCTTGCTTTTTCAGTTTATGTTTAGATACTTCTCAGGCTCCTTTCAGTGAACCCCATGGTGGCTTCCTGTTAAACCAGTAACCCTGATTATTTTTAATCTGAAATTCTTCCTACTGGTATTTCCCCATGCACCCACTTAGGCAATGGGCAGAATCTAGTTGACCCAAAGGCCCTACAGAGACTATGGACATAATGTTTCATATGCTAAAACCTTAATCTGAATGGGATAGTATTTGGAAATAGGGCTTTCAGAATGGAATTAAATCCTGACAGTATAGTCCACATGAATGGGATTAGTATCCTTATAAGGTCAGATAGCTAATCGTGGATAAACTGCCTAGTTTCGTATTTTGTTATAGCAGCCCTGGCTGACAAGATCGGAAGGCTTCATCAAAGAAGTAAGACCGAGTATACAAGTTGATATTTCCCTGAAGTGTTGAACAAAATTCCTTGGGTACCTCACTCATTATTAGAGAAATGTAAATCAAGACTACAAAGAGATATCACCTCAAACCAATCAGAATAGCCATCATCAGAAAATCTACAAACATTAAATGATGAAGAGGATGTGGAGAAAAGGGAAGCCTCACACACTGTTGGTAGGAATGTAAACTGATAGAGCCATCATGGAGAAGAACATGGAGATTTCCTAAAATCTAGAAATAAATCTACCATATGACCCAGCAATCCCACCACTGGGTATACACTGAGAAAATCACAATTTTAAAAGACACATGCACCCCAGTGTTCATTGTAGCAATATTTACAATAGTCAGGACCTGGAAGCCACCTAGATGTTCATCAACAGATGAATGAAAAAAGAAGATGTGGTCCATATATGTGATAGAATATTATTCAGCCATAAAAATAAATGAATTTGAGTCAGTTGTAGTGAGGTAGATGAACCTAGAGCCTCTTATACAGAGTGAAGTAAGTCAGAAAGAAAAAAACAAGTATTATATATTAACATATATATATGGAATCTAGGAAAATGATACTGATGAACCTAGTAGAGAATGAAATTGTGGACACAGCAGGGGGAGGTGAGAGCGGGACTAATTGAGAAAGTAGTTTGACATGTATACACGATCATGTGAAAAATACATAGTTAGTGGAAAGCTGGTATATAACACAAGGAGCCCAGCCTGGCCCTCTGTGAGGACCTAGGGGTTGGGATGGGGCTAGAGGAAGAAGGCATATATGTATATATAGTTGGTTTGTGTTGTGTGGCAGAAATAAATACAACATTATAAAGCAATTGTACAATTAAAAATTTAAATATTTAGTAAAAAGTCCATGGGTAGAGGGTAGAGGGGAAGATGAAGACAGAACCCAAGTTGGTGATTGTATACTATATATGGGCACTTTAGATACATTACACAGTTTACCAACTACTTATATTCTCTCACCAATATAATACCCTCTCATCAGAGTCTCAAATCCCTACTTCCCCCTTTTCAATTCACTTCTCATAGCAGTAATTTCACCAAAGTACTCATTTACTCTGGAAACAATAATTTTATAATTGACCTTCCCATGATAGATTTGTTAAGAGCTGGGGCCTGGAGACCTGGATTTGTACCACAGATATTCACCAGATATTTCCTGGAAAAATGATTTAACCTCCCCTGTAAAAATAGTCACATCGTCCTCATAGAGCAGTGTAAGAATTAAACAAGCAATTATGCTGCATGCTTACTGCATGCCCTGACTCAACAAAATGTAGCTTTTAGTATTGTTAGTACAAGTGACTTGTCCAGTGTCACAGATAGCAGAGAGAATTAGAACCCTCTGTATTACATTGAAGTCTTCCATGATGTTTCTTTAACAGAACATCTTTGCATTCTAGGCTAAGAGATGGAATTGTGTAGGAAAAAGAGCATAAACATGAACATCTATATGTTCACCATCATGTGGCTCTACTTGTCACCATCATGTGCCAGTTCTGTTTTCTGGTCAAATTCTGAGTCTGTAGTTTCTTTGTTTGGAGAAGGAAATGGTAACCCACTCCAGTATTCTTGCCTGGAGAATCCCATGGACGGAGAAGCCTGGTAGGCTACAGTCCACTGGGTCGCAAAGAGTCGGACACGACTGAGCGACGGAACAGAATGGAACAGAACAGTTTCTTTGTTACAAATGATTGACTGTGATAGTATGTGCTAAAACATCTACTAAATATTTGTAAGATCAGCTAGTACTTAGTCTGGAAAAGGGAATGGCAACCCACTCCAGTATTCTTGCCTGGAGAATCCAATGGACAGAGGGGCCTGGTGGGCTGCAGTCCATGGGAGAACATTTACTAAACATTGGTAAGATCAGCTAGAGTTTGTGGCATTTGAGCCACAACCCTCCCCTTCTCCCCACATGCTTACTGTGATGGAAACTCCTTTCCCTCAGCTCCCAGACAAGGATTACAGTATACCCTCCAGTAAAGGCAGATCATCAGTATTGTTCTCAGATGCTTTTAAATGTTAGTTGCTTGTTTTTTGCTTCCTTATTTGTTAATGCCAATAAGGGACACCCGAGCTCAATTTACTCCATTTAACTTCATGACTCTCTTTTTTCCCTTCCTGATATAGATTGTTCTCATGGTCTCTCTGCCTGGTGTTTTCCAGTATAAATCTACTGTAAAAAAGCAGTCAATAGTTAAGAAGAACTTAGAGGAGAAGTTACATTTACTTGTTCGTTGCTCATTGACCTCATTTTCACTCATCACGTCATCCTTTCCTGGTGAGCAAGAGAGGGGCTTCAAAGCCATCATCATTACTAACTGCTATTACTAATAGGTCAGAGCCAAGATCCTATCTGAAACCGATTTGGCCATCTCAGACTTGGTGTTGTATCCATGCTAAGTGCAATATTCTTTTAAAATATTCTACAAGCAGTGTGTAAAGGTAGCAGGGTTTACCAGCAGTGGTAGTGAGGGACGCAGGGGAAGTGACTAAAGGGATTCCTGGCACTGTGAACTTACTCTAGCAGGCAACTGCAAAAGGCTCACTAATAGATCATTGGCAGGAATCAATGGAACTTTCAAAACAACTGAAAATCCAACAAAAGCCCGCAATATCTCAGAACATCTGTGTGACATAGATCAATGGAACTTCCGATCCCCAAAAGAGTAATTATTCCAGAATTCAGACCCCTCAATCCTGATCTCCAAGGTTCACCACTATTAAAATTGTATTAAAACTGAAGCTGTTATTACTTCACCTGTCTTATCTACTAGAACTGAAAGAAACTTTAGAGAACTTTTCACCCAATTATAATAAAAATAAATATGCTGATTAGAGTCTCTCAGATTTGGAATGGAACTTAGAAACCACCAAGCTGAAACCTAACAATCTCCCTAACCTTGCATTAGCTGCATGCATCTTCTCTACAGCAAAGGGAGTATTCAATTTTCCTTGCAGAAGTTCTGAACAGGGAGCTCAATTTCCTAATAAGGCTTGAGCACAACCCAAGTGCAAAATAAAACTATTATCTGGATCATCTAAAATCTGCAGAAAGACAAAATGTACTGGATTCAAACTTGACCTTGGGCAAGTCCCCAGGCCTCAGTATTTTCATCTTAAATTTGAGCTGTTAGTAGTTCTCATCTCCTGGGTTTATGGGGATTAGAGAAGATGCATATAATACAGTTATTTTTCAATAAACGTTAGCAATTTTCCTCATTATAAAAGTTCATTTTCCTTATACATATAAAGTGGAGACTTGGAAAAAATAAAATGAAACTTTATTATCTACTTTGCAAATTTCTCAAATGGAAGTGATAGTGCTTTGATTCATAAATATTATTATGGTTTCCTTTGGCATGTCATAAAAACTGAATCTAAATGGTCAACCCCTTTGTTCTCTGGTGTGTGTGTGTGTTAATTACTATATTATAAAAAGAACAGTGGCTGCCACATATTGAGCCCCCACTTTGTGTTAGAGCTTTTCACACTTTACCTCATTCAACATTCACAATAGTTCCAGGAGGTGCCCCAACTCAGATGAGAAATCTGAGATTTAAGATGTTTGGTAGCATGCATAAAGTCACCCAGCCAGATCTCTGGCTCCCACACTCCCCGTACCTGCCCTAATGTTTTTTGTGTTTATTCCTAAAATGTACTCTTGATTTCAGAAATAAGAGCCAGGCTCCTGGAGGCTGGAAATGAAACCACACTAGTCTCAGAGCCTGTAGTGATCCTGAGTAAGAATGCAAACTTCATGGAGAACTAGTAGCCTCAGGAAGAAGCTGTCAATCTCAATTAAGACATCAACGTGTCAAAGGAGGAAGGTACCGCCATGAAACCTTTTGTTGAATGCGTGTCAGGTGAAGGCAGTACTAATCACTGCATGATACAAATATGTCTGTTCCTTACTTCTTCCAAACTAAGGTCACCGAGTTATTATGGCATGGTGGTTTGCACTACTTTGGATTCCACCAAGTGGCAGGTGGCCTGACAAACATGCACTCAGCATGTTTTGTTGGGTCCCTACAGCTGTGCTGCCAATCAGTTCAGGATGGCTGCAAGTTAATGCTAATTAGCTTCTGTTGATCTGCATATTCCAACAGCCTCCCAGGATTCCCATTTTGATATGCAAGATTGCCAGTTGGGTATGTGATTGAATTAAGGAACAAAAAAGATTTTCTTCATGGAAGGATATGTGGGTCTGAATCCCCAGCAGAGGCTGTTACCCTTTTGGTTCATGGTTGGCAGCTGTGGGCCTTAGCATAGAGGCATGGGTTCCAGGCTGAGGGTGTTTCCACCCTGCTTATAGAAACAAAAATGATGCCTTAACCTCCTAAAGCTATTAGGAGTAAACATTCTTTCCATCTGGTCTGTGAAATGGCACTGGCAATTTAGATGGGAAAAGAATCGATAGTTTTTTCTTCTGCTTGGTTCAAATCTAAGTTCAAGTCATCTAAACCAATCTGACCAATTCTTCATTAAGAATTATTTCCTGTGGCATGCAAAGAGAACTAATCCCAAATGATTGGATAAACTACTTTACCTTCTGTACTCAATTTCCTCAAATGCAATGTTAGAAGGCTGTGCTGAGTCCATTAAAGGAGAGAAAATGCATGACCAAGATAGCGAAATGTTTGACACGTTAGCCCCTGGAGATAAATATATATAGATAGATATAGATAGATAGATAGATATAGATAGATAGATATCGAGATTATATATAGATTATATATCTCCATGGGGTCACAAAGAGTCAGACACGACTGAGCCACTGGACAATTATAAGAAACTGATATTTTAAATCAGTTTTAAAATATAAACAGCTATACAGTACAAGGGCTTCCCAGGTGACGCAGTGGTAAAGAATCTGCCTGCTAATGCAGGAGATGCTTGTTCAATCCCTGGGTTGGGAAGAGCCCCTGGAGGAGTATATGGCAACCCACTCCAGTATTCTTGCCTGAAGAATCCCATGGACAGAGGAGCCTGACAGGCTACAGTTCACGTGGTCGAAAAAAGTTGGACACAGCTAAGCAGCTAAGCACACATGCAGGCATCTAGTCATCTAGTGCATACTAAGCACGCATGCTAACATCCATGATAGCACGGTGCACATAGCTGGAGATTCAAATATGAAAAGATTATTCATCTCCCTCTAGCAGTATATAGTAAACAGACAATTACAATGGAATAAAGTACCCCTAACAATGGTATTCCACAATTCTTTCTGTTTGCTATGACTTCGAAGGAACACCACAAGTTTCTGGCTCCACCAGTTAGTAGCCTTGTGTTCTTGTGTGTGGTGCTTAACTTCTCTGGACCCTTGTTTCTTCTCCTGTAAAGTCATGCACACCACATGAGGTCATTGAGTTGGTGAAATAAAATAATGTTTGTTAAAGTTACTGACACATATCAGGCATTCAGTAAGTCGTATTTTCTTTCTGTTTTTCCTTTCAGAGGATATTATTAGAGTCACTTGAGTACAATAAATTTTGGGATGAAGGACAGAGGTAGAAGAAAAAGAGGTGGAAGGATTTCAGCCATGTAAGAAAGGAACTCAGCAGGAAACTGCACTATGGGGGCTGTATTTAGATTTTGCACCTGTATTTCATCAGGGCAATGAAAATATGATCTCACTGAGTAAACATTACAGAAACAATTTTCAAAAGTTTAACTTGGCTGCAGCCTTAGAAAGTTCTGCTTCCCTGAAGTGATTAAACAATATTTCTTGGAAAACATTTGCTAAATATAATTGTGAGGGAAACTTTTTTCTCCTTTTCATATTGTTAGATTTAGGAGGTCCAATCATATTTTTGTAGGGAAAGTTACTAAAACTATTGCTGAAGTTATATTTTATATTTATCACATAATGCATATTTTCATGTTTGTGTGTATACATAAATATGTATGTCTCCATTTCTTTATGTATATCTGTATAACACATGTGAGTGTGTCCATATATATGGTGTGTGTATATAAATATATGTATATGCATAGATGCATACATCAACTCTGTAATATACATATTTATGTTAATTATGATCTGAGAATTGAGTACATGCATACATATATACATGTGTTTTATAAAGTGGCATCTGTATTTATCATTCATTTAGGCATTATATTGTAGTGGTTAAAAGCCTAAATTATGAAACCAGATCTCCAGAAACTGAATTCTAACTCCATCATTTAATGATATGTGACCATAGGCAAGTAACAATCTCTGCATCTCAGGGATTACCTTAAATAATGTCTTATTTAAAACATTATCTGTAAGATAGAGATAATTTTATCTACCACAAAGAATAATTGTGAGGGGTAAATTTTTAAGTAAATGTACTTAAAAATAAACTTGGCAAATAGTTCTATTGATATTGTTACTATTGCTATTAAGAATTTATTGTTGTTATTATGACTATTATTGTTATCTTTCATAAATTCATTTGTTCTAAATTACTTTGACTGAGTTTTATTTGTTGTTGTTTAAAACTTCAACACTGAGAAAGAAAAATGTAGCTGGAGGAATCAGGTTCCCTGACTTCGGACCATACTACAAAGCTACAGTAATCAAGATGGTTTAGAACTGGCACAAAAATAGAAGTATAGATCAATAGAACAGGGTCGAGGGCCCAGAGGAAAACCCATGAACCCTTGGTCACCTAATCTATGACAAAGGAGGAAATAATAAACAATAGAGAAAAGACAATCTCTTCAATAAGCGGTGCTGGGAAAACTGAACAGCTACATGTAAAAGAATGAAATTGGAACACTCCCTAACACCATACACAAGAATAACCTCAAAATGGATCAAAGACTTAAACATAAGGCCAGACACTATAAAACTCTTAGAGCAAACACAAACAGAATACTCTTTGACATAAATTGCAATAAGATCTTTTTTGATCTACCTCTAGAATTGTTGTTCAGCCACTAAGTCATGGCTGACTCTTTGTGACCCCATGGATTGCAGCCCACTAGGCTCCTCTGCCCATGGGATTTTCCAGGCAAGAATACAGGAGTAGGTTGCCATTTCCTTCTCCAGGGACTTCCTAGAGTAATGAAAATAAAAACAAAAGTAAACAAATTCTACCTAATTAAAATTATAGCTTTTGCACAGCAAAGGAAACCATAAACAAGATGAAAAAAATCACCCTCAGAATGGGAGAAAATATTTCCAAAGTGATTGACAAAGGATTAATCTCCAAAATATACAAACAATTTATGCAACTCGATATCAAAGAAACAAACAAACCCAATCAAAACATGAGCAGAAGATCTAAATAGACATTTCTCCAAAGACATACAGATGGTCAAAAAGCACATAAAGAGGTGCTCAACATTGTTAATTATTACAGAAAAGGAAATCAAAACTACAAGGAGATATCACCCTACTTCAGTCAGAATGGCCATCATCAAAACCATACACACACACACACACACACATACTCGATGGAATATTACTCAGTCATAGAAAGGAACGAAATAGTGTCATTTGCAGAGACATGGATGCACCTAGAGACTGCCACCTGATGTGAAGAACTGACTCATTTGAAAAGACCCTGATGTTGGGAAAGATTGAAGGCAGGAGAAGGGGACGACAGAGGATGAGATGGTTGGATGGCATCACTGACTCAATGGACATGAGTTTGGGTAAACTCTGGCAGTTGGTGATGGACAGGGAAACCTGGCGTGCTGCAGTCCATGGGGTCACAAAGAGTCAGACGTGACTGAGTGACTGAACTGAACTCAGAGATTGTCATACAGAATGAAATAAGTCAGAAAGAGAAAGACATCATCTGTTTACATAAATATGTGGAATCTAGAAAAATGGTAAAGATGAACTTATTTATAAAGCAGAAATAGAGACACAGACATAGAGAACAAATATATGGGTACCAAGCGAGAAAGGGAAGGTGGGATGAATTGAGAAATTGAGATTGACATATGTACACTACTATGTGTAAAATGGGTTTCCCTGGTAATTCATCTGGTAAAGAATCCACCTGCAATGCAGGAGACCCCAGTTTGATTTCTGGGTTGGGAAGATCCCCTGGAGAAAGGAAAGGCTACCCACTCCAGTATTCTGGCCTGGAGAATTCCACGGATTATATAGCCCATGGGGTCACAAAATGTTGGACGTGACTGAGCAACTTTCACTTAATGTATAAGATAGGTAGCTAATGAGAACCTACTGTATAGCACAGGGGACTCTAGGTGCTCTGTGGTGACCTAAATGGAATGGAGATTCAAAAGAGAAGGGCTATATGTGTAGACCAATACTTCAGTACTCAGTTATCTTTATGGTCCAACTCTCACATCCATACTATCAATTCATGCCGAAGAATTGATGCTCTTGAACTGTGGTGTTGGAGAAAACCCTTGTAAGTCCCTCAGACTGCAAGGAGATCAAACCAGTCAATCCTAAAGGAAATCCATCCTGAATATTCATTGGAAGGACTGCTGATAGAGCTGAAGCTCCAACACCTTGGCAACCTGATGCAGAGAACTGACTCATTGGAAAAGACCCTGATGCTGGGAAAGATTGAAGGCAGAAGGAGAAGGGGATGACAAAGTATAAGATGGTTGGATGGCATCACCAACTTGATGGACATGAGTTTGAGAAAGCTCTGGGAGATGGTGATGGAGAGGGAAGCTTGGCGTGCCATTCGTGGGGTTGCAAAGAGTTGGACATGACTGAGCAACTGAACTGGCTGAACTGATGTGTACAGATATGGCTGATTCACTTTGTTAAACAACAGAAACTGGCACAGTGGTTTAAAGCAACTATTCCCTGATGGTTCAGTAGGCAAAGGATCTGTCGGCAATGCAGGAGACACAGTGGATGCAAGTTCTATTCCTGGGTTGCAAAGATCCCCTGGGGAAGGAAGTGACAACCCACTCCAGTATTCTTGCCTGGGAAATCCCAAACACAGAGGATCTTGGTGGGCTACAGTCCAAGGGGCCGGACATGATTCAACAACTAAACACACACACTCCAATTTTTTAAAATAACCCTCAACAAACGGATGTTTTTAAAAAGTAATAGAGCTTTTCTATTTTACAAGTGGTAGGTATTTTAATTAAATTTGAAGTATATCATTCTTTTGTTGTGGGAAGAATCATCTGGATATTTGTACTTAGTTATGCAAATGTAACATGAGTACTCTCTGCCACACCCCACCACCAACCCCCTTCTTGGAAAAAATAGTGAAATAACCTGAATGCATATGTTTTAGACTAAATGGATAAATGTGCTCTTTGGCAATGCAAATTTAATGTATGTTTTAGCAAAACTTTTTTTTTTTTTTGCATACTTTGTTGCTTCTTTGAAAGATTTCTTTATTAAGTAGTTTAGGCTGTAAATTATTACTTGTTTTGACCAAGATGCATATGCTTGTGTTTGATCAAAAGAGATTAGTAATAGAGACACAATGATTGTGGGGGGAGGTGGGAAGTACAGGCCCGATATTTAAGTCAAGATGGAATAGACATTGGATGAAAGAGCTGTGTGTGTTTGGGCCAGCTCAGGCTGGACTGGATTTGAATCTCAGCTCCATCTATTCCTAGTGTTGTGACCTTAGGCAGGTGGTGAATTCAGAGGTAAATACCTGAGCCTTTCAACCAGTGTTGAGGTTAGACTATTGCCCTCTTGTATCAATGGCTTGTGGTCATAGAGCCAGACAGTACCTCTGGCTGAAAGGTAGAGTTTTTCATAAAGAATGTGGGCATTTTCAAAATTATCCTTGGAAGAATTCAACTTTTCAACTGAAATGAGGACAGGAAGAGACAAAATTACAGTTTTTATGGCTATCTTTTTGTTTCTTCAAGAAATTTTTATAACTATGGAACTGATATTCACCTGATTCCTATTCTGGGTCAGGTACCAATGGGGGTGCCAAGAACAGGAGATAAAGAAGACAAGGCTTCAGTTCTTAAAATGCTCATAGTTAAATGAGGCACATAAATAAGTGACCAGTCATTCGTATGATGAATGCTATCTACAGTAGAGTACAAAAACACTGGACACACACGAGGAGGAAATGGTTAATTCCAGGAGTAAGTGAAAGCATTTCAAATGAGATGAAGCTTGCTAGTTGCTCAGTCGTGTCTGACTTTTTGTGACCCCATGGACTGTGGCTCACCAGGCTCCTCTGTCCATGGAATTCTCCAGGCAAGAATACTGGAGTGGGTAGCCATTCCCTTCTCCAGGAGATCTTCCCAACTCAGGAATCATATCTGTGTCTCCTGCATTGCAGGCAGATTCTTTATCATCTGAGCCAGCAGGGAAGCCTGAGATGAAGCTTGAGCTACCTCTTAAAGAAAGGGAGTGGGATATCATGAATGGATCAAAGAGGAAAGATATTTCAGGCAAAAGGAATACTCACAGTGACTGAAGCAACAGAGTCCAGCAGGTTCAGAGAACTGCCAGTAATCTAGTGTGCCTAGATCTCAGAAAATGAAGATGTAGGCCTGAAAAGATAATCAGCTAGACTATGATACCCTATGTATGCCATCCTAAACTGTATGGTTAATTTCTCCTAAAAGCAATAGAGAACTACTGAAAAGTTTTAAATAGCTGAGAGATATATTTATGCTTTCCCTTTAGATAATACATTCCTGCAGGTCTGTGAAACATAAACGTGAAGAGGAGAAGAATAGAGGCAGGAAATTATTTGAGATGGCACAGCAGTAATGGGGACGTGGAATTATAAAGGTTAGAACAAAGGAAATCATACTGGGGAGTAAATACAAAAGAATGTAATTTTTAAATCTTTATGGCCAACCATCTCTAAGACTTGGAAATTGGTCCATGGCAGGAGAGGGTCAAGGAGGACCAGCTTCCTTGTTTGGAGGTGGTTAAGTAAACATAATACAGGTTGAAGAACAATACAAGGAGAAGAAGGACAGGAAAGATGAATTTTAATCTGAAAGTGGTAAGGTTTGGGGACTTTCAAATTGATATAAACATTTGGAGCTAAGAGGAAAGATTGGCGCAAGGTAAAAATTTGTAAATAATTAGCAAACAGTGGGTAACTTTGAAAATAGATGATAAAACCAACAAAATGCATTCAAAGTAAGATAATATAAACATGAAAGAAATCACAAGTAATGGCAAAATTTAGGAGAAAAATTATTAATCTATTTATCAATCTATCATCTAAGTCTCATTGGTCTTTCAGTATACCAAAAGGAGCCCTTCAGTTCAGTCCAGTCGCTCAGTCATGTCCAACTCTTTGCGACCCCATGAATCACAGCACACCAGGCCTCCCTGAACATCACCAACTCCCGGAGTTCACTCAAACTCACGTCCATCGAGTCAGTGGTGCCCTCCAGCCATCTCATTCTCTGTCGTCCCCTTCTCCTCCTGCCCCCAATCCCTCCCAGCATCAGAGTCTTTTCCAGTGAGTCGACTCTTCGCATGAGGTAGCCAAAGTATTGGAGTTTCAGCTTTAGCATCAGTCCTTCCAATGAACACCCAGGACTGATCTCCTTTAGAATGGACTGGTTGGATCTCCTTGCAGTCCAAGGGATTCTCAAGAGTCTTCTCCAGCACCACAGTTCAAAAGCATCAATTCTTCGGTGATCAGCTTTCTTCACAGTCCAACTCTCACATCCATACATGACCACTGGAAAAACCATAGCTTGACTAGATGGACCTTTGTTGGCAAAGTTGCTTTTTAATATGCTATCTAGGTTGGTCATAACTTTCCTTCCAAGGAGTAAGCATCTTTTAATTTCATGGCTGCAATCAGCATCTGCAGTGATTTTGGAGCCCAAAAAATAAAGTCTGACACTGTTTCCACTGTTTTTCCATCTATTTCCCATGAAGTGATGGGACCAGATGCCATGATCTTAGTTTTCTGAATGCTGAGCTTTAAGCCAACTTTTTCACTCTCATCCTAAAAGACCCTGATAGTCTTATAATATATTGTGCTTTTCCAGAATTTTTTACTTTCTCTGCCAAGGTGAAGCCATCTGAATCTAGAAGAAACAGCAATCTCTAGCAAATAGAGAAAAATAGAAAATTTAAAAGTTGATGAATGACTACCACTTTGAATGCTATCATTCACTTTTTCTTTAACAGTGGACAGACACTTCATCTTTTAAAGTACTTAAGCATACAAAATGTAGGATGTTATTATACAAGAAAATAGTCCTCCATTGCAACACTATTACAATGAAATGAGACATTGAAAGGCTCCATTTATACAATAGTAAGAAGCAAGATAACCTTTTGGTTGCTGTTGGTTGGGGGACGTTTGAAGCTCATGAGTGAAAGGTCTCCAAATGATATGGCCTCTGTGGTTTTCCTCAAATTATTTAATAAATATTAGACCTAGGGCTAGCTTAAAGATTAAGTTTGATCAGGAGTTTGGAGTGAGAAAAAAACCTTAGGATATTTCTTAAAAATCAAAGGTAAGTTTTAATGAATTAGGTGGAGTTGATAGAGCCTAAAGTTTATTCCCCTCTCTATTAAGGATTAGATCCCACAGTGAGAAGGCAAATGGTAAACATATGATTCATGAAATATTTTTCTCTTTAAAAAAGTTAATTATGAATGGATTTCATAGCTCCTTAGAGTCATAAGACACATTCAGTTCAGTCACTCAGTCATGTCCAACTCTCGGCCACCCCATGAACCACAGCACACCAGGCCTCCCTGTCCATCACCAACTCCTGCAGCCCACCCAAACCCATGTCCATTGAGTCATTGATGCTATCCAACCATCTCATCCTCTGTCATCCCCTTATCCTCCAGCCTTCAATCTTTTGCAGTATCAGGGCCTTTTCCAATTAGTTAGCTCTTCGCATCAGGTGGCCAAAGTATTTCAGTACTTCACTTATTCTCCAGGAAAGGACTTCATGAATATTTGGGAAAAGATTTGACTTAGGATAAATTAGACTCAATGAGTTGTTTTTTTTTTTTAAGTCATGAGATATATAATAAATTTCTTTACTCTCATTTAAGCTTGGGTCCCTACTTTTTCAACAGCTGAATTTCACTTTGAATACAGCCTTCTTCTGCTCCTGTAACTTTAAAAGCCCTATTACATATTCTAAACTCATCAAAGTCATGTGCTACTCAAGTTACCTGGAATGTCTTCTTTTTTGACAAGTTATTCATCCTTCAAGATGCAACACAATTTTAACTTCTGTGAAGTCATCTCTGATTTACTCTCTTGTTCCTGCTTCTATGACTCAACAACACCTTGATCATATCCCTGTTCAAACATGTATTAATTTTCACTAAAGTTACCAGATACATGTGCATCTCTATAGCTGGACTATGCCTAGCTCCATGCCTAGCACACTTTCAGTAAATACTTTTTGTTATATGATAATTGCTTTTTCAATCATACATTTCAATCATACATATATACACACATCTATATATGTCTGTGTCTGTCTATAACTTACACAGATCACATAAAAGGTCTCTCCTGAGTCTCAAGATAATCACACAGGACTGTAAGGACAGCTATATTTAATCCCATTTTCAGATAAGGAAGGGGAGAAGACAGACTCAGAGAAGTCTTATCCAGTACTGCAAGTAAAATAAATGAGAAACAAAATAATCAACTCCCTTTTTGTCATTTCAATTCTAATATGCTGTCTTCAATTAAGTAGAATTTTTAGAGCCCTGCGTGCTTGCTCATTCTCTCAGTCATGTCTGATTCTTTGCAACCTGATGGACTATAGCCTGCCAAGCTCCTGTGTCTATGGAATTTTTCCAGGCAGAAATACTGGAGTGGGTCACCATTTCATACTCCAGGGGATCTTTTGGACCCAAGGATCAAACCCACATCTCTTGCATCTCCTCCATTGGCAGGCAATTTCTTTACCACAAGCACAACCTAGGAAGACCTGTTTTAGAGCCACATGCTTATAATGTATTCCTTGGAGTTTTCCTTTTATTTAAATATACCTATCAGTCCTGGGTGTTCATTGAAAGGACTGATGCTAAAGCTGAAACTCCAATACTTTGGCCACCTCATGCGAAGAGTTGACTCACTGGAAAAGACTCTGATGCTGGGAGGGATTGGGGGCAGGAGGAGAAGGGGATGACAGAGAATGTGATGGCTGGATGGCATCACTGACTCGATGGATGTGAGTTGGAGTCAACTCCGGGAGTTGGTGATGGACAGGGAGGCCTGGCGTGCAGTTATTCATGGGGTCACAAAGATTCGGACACAACTGAGTGACTGAACTGAACTGAACTGAACTGAAGATGTACAAAATTGGATTAATCATATCCCTAGGTTTATCACAGTCATCGTTAGTTCATGCACATCCCTGATTTTTTTGCATGTATGCATATGTTCATTTTTTAATATGACTAGTACTTATAAATTCACCACTCATTTCTACAACTAAAACATTCTCATTAACTGTCGACATTTATAGTCTTTTCCTTCTCTACCTCACCAATTCTTGATTTACTGTCCAAACCTAAAGCATTTTTATTTGAATATTTTCTTTCTCTATAGTTTCTTCACTTTTTATTTTTGAACTTTGTATTAAAATTATCTCATTTATGTAGTTTTTCAAAGTTTTATTTTCTTTATTTAACATTATTATATTTATCCACTGTTTTGCACATTTGCAATTCCTTATTTTGAGTACTGAATAATATTTCATTTTGTGAACATACTGTAATTAAACTATCATTCTAGTCAGAGAAATTTGGGTCATGTTCAGCTTTTTGTTTTCACTACTATGAATAATGCTGTCATGAAAATTTCAACATTCTTTCGAGTATATACCTGAGAGAATTGCTGGGTTGTAAGTTATGTAAATATTTAATTTTACAAGAAAATGCCAAGTTGCTTTTAAAAAATAATAAAACTTTACAAACCCACCAACAAGGTATGAAATCCTGATGATCTACCTTTTCTGCAGTAATTGTCAGGTAACCATAAAATATCTCATGGTGTCAATTTGCATTTCCTCACTTGCTAATGAGGCTGAGACTATCTTTATATATTGACCATATGTATTTTTTTTGTTCATGTATGCGTACTAAGTCGCTTCAGTTGTGTCGAACTCCCTGTGACCCTGTGGAGCCTGCCAGACTCCTTTGTCCATGGAATTCTGTCCATAGAATTTGTATCCAAAGAAGCTTTTTGGTAGAACTTATTTGCAATAAAAATCCTGTCAGGTCTATGCATCCAGAACCTATGTCAGGTCTAAGTTAAGTATCTTCACCTAGTTTGTATGTTGCCTTTTGACTTTCCTAGTAGTTGCTGCTCGTGAATGAATGTTAACTGCTAGTAGTTTACAATTGCATCTTTCTCAAAGGAATTACACGTGGGCAATGGGTCTTCCTCACACAAATCCTGGGAAGTCAGCTTATAGCCAATAACTGACTAATATACAGATATAAGGAAATGGCAACCCACTCCAGTGTTCTTGCCTGGAGAATCCCAGGGACGGCGGAGCCTGTTGTCTGCTGTCTTTGGGGTCGCACAGAGTCGGACACGACTGAAGCGACTTAGCAGCAGCAGCAGCAGCAGCAGCATACAGATATAAGAGGCTGGTCCCCTTACCTCAAGACAAGACATATTCTGTGGAACAATTCATATTCCAGAGCTTCCTGTGAAATTAAGCTGAAGCTAAACTAACAAAGGTCCATCTAGTCAAGGCTATGGTTTTTCCCGTGGTCATGTATGGATGTGAGAGTTGGACTGTGAAGAAAGCTGATCGCCGAAGAATTGATGCTTTTGAACTGTGGTGTTGGAGAAGACTGTTGAGAGTCCCTTGTACCACAAGGAGATCCAACCAGTCCATTCTAGAGGAGATCAATCCTGGGTGTTCATTGGAAGGACTGATACTAAAGCTGAAACTGCAATACTTTGGCCACCTCATGCGACGAGTTGACTCACTGGAAAAGACTCTGATGCTGGGAAAGGTTGGGGGCGGGAGGAGAAGGGGACGACAGAGAATGAGATGGCTGGATGGCATCACCGACTCTGTGGACATGAGTTTGAGTGAACTCCGGGAGTTGGTGATGGACAGGGAGGCCTGGCGTGCTGTGATTCATGGGGTCGCAAAGAGTCGGATATGACTGAGCGACTGAACTGAACTGAACTGAAACTCCTACTGAAATCACATCGTTTCTCAGCCCCTTTTTCTCCCTATATTTTTCTCATTTCCCTAAAGGTGACTCCTGACAGCATGTCCTCAATACACTATTCAAACGTCTCAATCTTAGGTCCTTCTTCTCGGATATTAAATACTATGATAAATTAAATACTTCAGATAAATACTTTTTAAATCTCATAGTCAAATTTATCAGTCTTTTATGGATTTTCTTTTTAAAAATCTCAATCTTTTCTTTCCCCATTGACAGAAATTTATCATGGTCTGTATTTCCAGTAAATTTTAACTTCGCTTTTAAAATTTAAGTTTTCAATCATCCTGAAGTTGATTTTTATATGTAATGTGATCCAATAATTTATTGTATATATGAATACATTTAGTTTATTAAATTCATTCATTTTCCTATCATGGATCCTTTTAGAAAACTAGTGATTTCTCAACACATTTTTAAATGTTCTTTATATCAAAATATTGAGAGCCTTGCTTGGTGTTGGAGCTATAAACATAAAATGATACTACAAGCTTCCTCTCCCC
The DNA here is from genome assembly GCF_049115385.1 of Moschus berezovskii. NCBI lineage: Eukaryota > Metazoa > Chordata > Mammalia > Artiodactyla > Moschidae > Moschus > Moschus berezovskii. The sequence continues at coordinate 36,202,041 of NC_142463.1, forward strand.
ACACTGTCAAGGGTCTTCCAGTGCAAGTAGGAAAGCAGAATGCAGCTACAGTCAAAGTATATTCAAAATAAATTAATATCTACTATTGGACTGTGAAGAAAGCTGATCACCAAAGAATTGATGCTTTTGAACTGTGGTGGTGGAGAAGACTCTTGAGAGTCCCTTGGACTGCAAGGAGATCCAACCAGTCCATTCTAAAGGAGATCAGTCCTGGGTGTTCATTGGAAGGACTGATGCTAAAGCTGAAACTCCAATACTTTGGCCACCTCATGCGACGAGTTGACTCACTGGAAAAGAGTCTGATGCTAGGAGGGATTGGGGGTGGGAGGAGAAGGGGATGACAGAGAATGAGATGGCTGGATGGCATCACCGACTCGATGGACATGAGTTTGAGTGAACTCTGGGAGTTGGTGATGGACAGGGAGGCCTGGCGTGCTGTGATTCATGGGGTCGCAAAGAGTCAGACAGGACTGAGCGACTGAACTGAACTGAACTGATGGGGTCGCTAAGAGTAGGACACAACTGAGTGACTTCACTTTCACTTTTCACTTTTATGCATTGGAGAAGGATATGGAAACCCACTCCAGTATTTTTGTCTGGAGAATCCCAGGGGTGGGGGAGCCTGGTGGACTGCTGTCTATGGGGTCGCACAGAGTCGGACACGACTGAAGCAACTTAGCAGCAGCAGCAGCAGCAGGAGTCAAGAAAATTTTCTTAAAGGAAGTGAAACTAAAAGAACAAATATTTTCTAGTTGAGAAACATGGATAATTCATGGTGTTTCCAGATTGAAGAAATCTTTTACAAAAGCACAGATTGTAAGCTAGCATGAAGTATTTTAGAATGCCTGTAGTTTTATATGGCACAAAATGTATGACAGCAGATAAGAATTGAAAAGTAGACAAAGGGTTTATTCATAAAGGATTTTTTTAATAGCATACCTTAATTTCTACCTTGCATCTCCCAGCATTTTCCCCTTCTCGTTGCATGTGGCTTCCACTCTTGCCACTGGTTGGAAGAAACTGTGACCCAAGTTTGGCCACAATACTCTAGTCCCTTGGACACAGGGATTGTCCTAAGTGTGGGTATTCAATGTGAATAAGTACAATGAAATCCTCCTACAAGGTATAGATGTTAATATAAAGAAGCCATTTCTGTTAAAGTTGCTAAACTGGGGCTAGAGCAATCATGTTCCCTACCACATGGAGAACACCTGAGTAAGAAAATAAGCCTACACACACAAACACACACACAAACAAAGATGAGACAGCAGGAATGCAAAACTCACATAAACTTAACATTGCATTGAAGTCCCAACTCCACTACCTGACAGCTTATCTCTTGTAGATGTTTTTTTCTTCAGTTCTATTAGCTTCCCAGTTTTATTCTCAGGAATATAAGGAAGTCAATTATTCTTTTTTTATTACACTTACTGAAATTGTCTGATATTTTCAACTGAGAGAGAATTAACTAAAACAAACAACTTTATCCTGGTGACAATAGCCATCAAATGGCTTTTTCAGGAAAATGTAATGGTTAGACTTGCCTAATGGAAATTTTCCTGTGGCCACAAGATGGAGGAGGGTCAAGGAATTCAAGAACAAAAAATAAAAGGAAAAAAAAACCTGATAAAGGCCATGGGCTATATCTTCTTGATTATGCCCAGCACTAGACATGATTATGGGGCTTCCCTGGAGGCTCAGTGGTAAAGAATCTGCCTACCAATACAGTAGACGTGGGTTCAATTCCTGGGTGGGGAAAATCCACTGCAGAAGGAAATAGCAACCCACTCTGATATTCTTGCCTAGGAAATCCCATGGACAGAGGAGCTTGACAGGCTATGGTCCATTGGCTTGCAAAAGAATCAGCACAACTTAGTAACTAAATAACAAAGATCTGATTATATTACCTCTCTTCCCTTCCATTTTCTTTAAAATAGGCAGACTATCTGTATCAGTTTAATAACATTTTTTTCAGATTTCTTGAAGAGATGTTGCTGAATCATAATTTTGTTCTTCATAAAAGAGAACAAAACCTTTAAAAACTTGGGGGTTTTGTTGTTACAAGTTAGAGGTCTTTATAAAAACAGAGAAGACCAAAAAGTTTTAAGAAAATTAAGATTACCCATAGCTCCAACAATTAAAGAAAAATGGTTAAAATTTTACTGTCTTATCCTTCAGACTCTTAGAAATATGGAGATAGTCATTTTAAAAACACAATATAATTCATTCCCTGTTTATCCAAATACTATACCATGAATAATTTCCCATGTAAATATACTTTGAATATTGAATTGCTACATCTCAGAGTATGGATGTAGTATACTGCTTAACCATCAGTCTGTTTTGCAGACTTTGGTTGCTTCCAATTTTCATAGTTTTAAAGAATGCTGCCATAAGCATCCAACATGTAGATCTTTTTCCACATTTTAGATTTCAGGTTGGATAAATTCCTAATGGAATTGCTGGGACAGAGGTTACATACATTTTTAAGACTCTTTCCACAAAAGAACTTTGCAAATTAGACTATATGTTTTATTTCAGCAGAATATGACAAGTCTGAAGTGACAGATGATCCCAATTCCCAGAATTTCACAGCACTTAAATGTGCAGGGCAATCAGATTTGGCTGCTCTTCTGCGTTTGGGGCATAATGTGATGGACTGATTTCTATTCTCCCCCTACAGTATTTTTGACTGATATAAATTCTTCAAAGTTTCTTTTTTGTAGGAACTAAATAATCTAAGCAGCATAAAACTTAACATTTGGAATGTCAGCTGAATTTTTCCATGTTTCTTTGAGGGTGAAACGGGGTGTGGAATATTTTTCTTTCCTGAAGACAGGAAATGAATTCTGCAGATTGAAGCCCTTTTTTGAGAACTAACTACATCAAGATTCTTATGCTTATGATCTCATTTAATCTCTCCCAATAGCATTTGAGAATTTGAGTAATAGATCAGAAAACATGCAGGTTTTGCTACCAGATGAATCCAAGTTCTATCCATTGTTATTTTAATTGAATGGCCTTCTGTGAATTATTAATCTGAGTTAATAAAACCATGGGGATAGGAGTATATATCGTACTGGATGGATAATTTTAATTAAATGGGAAAATGCAGGCAGAGCAATCCACATAGTGTATAGCTCTGTCTTAATCTGGGACCCTTGAGATCAAAATCTGAGGCATGCATATGGTTTATTCTGGAATTGATCTCCTAGAGCATGGGTAAGTGTTCAGGGAGGAGTACAGGAAAGAAGCGAAAACCAGTACAAGAATATTATCGAGTTGGTCACTAGTGCAGATGACTGGTGCCTAACCTTCTTTCCCTGGAGTCTTATGAAATGAATCTTAAAACTTTTTTTTTTAATTTAAGAACATTTTTATTGAAACTATTATGCGTAATGGTTGGATGGCCTCACCGACTCAATGGACATGAATTTGAGCAAACTCCACAAGATAGTGAAGAACAGGGAAGGAAGCTTGGTGCACTGCAAACTATGGGGTGGCAAAGAGTCATACACTACTTAGCAACTAAACAACACTTGATATTTCTTAACATTTGAGTAAAATGTGTTTCTCCTTTTGAAAAAAATAATGTGTCCAATTACAGTATCAAAAATTAAATGTAGAGACATTCTCTCTCTTCTCATTTCTGTATGGTTTAAATTACTATGCTTTATATGAGACCCCATCTTATTTTTTTACAAATATTTTACATATTGCTGCCATTTTTTAAGAGGTTATGTTTTGTCATTTTCTGTAATATCACTTATTACCGAAAGGAAAAAGAGGAAAGTATTTACTCATCAGCAACCTTCCCCTTCTCCCCCAGGTGAGAGCAACTCTAAGTCACTCATTTCCAGGTTGTAATGTTTGTCAGGGAGTTCCCGGAGGCATCAGAGACACTTTCAGTAAGATACATGAAGGGTGAATCCCGTCTGGTCACAGTTCCTCAAAGCTAGTCATCACTGGTCACTACAGCAATAGTTGGGCAAATGATGAAGACGACAGGGCTTTTCAGAGTCCATTAGAGGTGGTGTTTAATTGTTACAACACATTATCACAAACAGTGACTTAAAACAACACAAATTTGTTACCTTACCGAGCTGAAGATTAGAAGTTCAAAAATGACTCTAATTTGGCTAAAACAAAGGAGTCAAGAGGGCGGCATTCCTTCTGGTGGCTCTAGGAGGAAATCCACCTCTTACTTTCACCAGTTTCTAAAGGCTGTTCATTTCTTGGCTCAAGGAGACCTTTCAACAATGGCCTCACTCTGACTTCTCCCTCCACCATCATACTTTCCCCCCTAACACCAAAAACACCTACCTCTTTCTTATAAGGACGCTTGTGATTACATTAGACCCACCTGATAATACATGATACTCTTCCCATCTCAAGATCATTAATCACACTTGCAAAGTCCCTTTGCTATGTAAGATAACTCTTCCCAGGCTTCATGGGTCAACACATGGACCTGTCTGGGGACTCATTATTCTGTCTACCACAGTGCCCAGTATAAGAATCCAATAAATGTTTATTAGGTTCTCTTCTCTTGCTGATCTCTGACTTTACATCTTGTCACTATTTCACTCCACCTTACATAAATTTTGATCAAGTCACTAGGTAGTAAATGAAAAGGCAAAGCCAAAAATTCATATCATCTTGTTGCAAATCTATTCATTTGGGGGTTGTGCAATCAATGACTCACCGCTGACTTTGGTAAAGGACAGGGTTGCTGATGGTGCTGCTAGCATAAGAGCTGACGTGATTCAGAGTTGAGTGAGGATGAGCCAATGAGAATCAGGAAAAATTCCACCAAACAGGCCATGCTGGAGACCCCGACAATTTCAGATTCCATTTCCAATGTGGTTACAGCAAATCACTTTCAATTCTCGGGGAAAGGAAATTTATTCTTTTTAAGATACCAAAGATGGATAACTTTGATTGATGGATGAGAAATACTTTTTAGCATGACTTTTTAACATGACAAAACTTTGCTCAGGTTTTTGGTAAAAAGAAACACAAACAGAAGATTTGGATAAATTTCAACACAGCTGCTCCAACCTGAATATTTATAACAAAAGTGTAAGTTAAAAAATAAACATTCACATAACCATCATCAAACTTAAAACACACACACATTACCACAATGTGGTACACAATTACACAATGACTTGATAATTCCTATGCTTCTCTCTGATTTCATTCTCTACACTATTCCTTAATAAAGATCATTATCCTGAATGGCATGATATTCCTGTTCCTTCCTTGATAGTTTTACAAATTATATATTCTTAAACAGTGTGTTGTTAGTAGTTTGTGTAAATGGAATCATATTATGTGAGTTCTGCCATTCAATATGTATGTACCTCTTGATTCAATTTTTTACTGCTGTGTATTAACTCATTGCACTGGTAAGCTATAATTTATTTATCTACCTCTTGCCAATGGAGTTGTTTCTCCTTTGGTGGTTTTTGTTGTTGTTGCTTTGTTTTGTTTTTTCCTCTCTTGGCCATTACATACTAATGAATGTGTTTGGACTTGTCTTTTCATGCACATGTGCAAGAATTTCTCTAAAGTATAAATTAAGGAGATGCATTGCTTCTTTGTAAAGTCTGATTTTAAGAGAGAATTCTAAATTCTAAATTGCTTTCCAAATAGTTTGTAAAGTGTAAATACCTACCAACAGAGGTATGAGTCATTTTATTTATCAAAATTTGACATTAGCTGATGAAAATTTCCCTTTTTTAGCAAATAGTATATTTTACAAAATGGTTAAATGGTTTTATAAATTTTATATAATTTTGTTTTTATGACAAGTGTTTTTGTGTCTTTTTTTTAATTTTTATTTTTATTGGAGGCTAATTATTTTACAATATTATATTGGTTGGTTTTGCCATACGTTGACATGAATCCACCCCGGGTGTACATGAGTTCCCCCTCCTGAACTCCCTTCCCACCTCCCTCCTCCCCTTATCCTCCCTCTGCGTCATCCCCGCATACCAGCCCCGAGCATCCTGTAACATGCATCAACCCTGAACTGGTGATTCGTTTCACATATGATAATATACATGTTTCAATGCCATTCTCCCAAACCATCCCTCCCTCACCCTCTCCCACAGAGTCCCAAAGACTGTTCTATATATCTGTGTCTCTTTTGCTGTCTTGTATACAGGGTTATCATTTTCATCTTTCTAAATTCCATATATATGCATTAGTATATTGTATTGGTGTTTTTCTTTCTGGCTTACTTCACTCTGTATAATAGGCTCTAGTTTCATCCACCTCATTAGAACTGTGTCTTGTTTTTAAAAGCATCCCTTTCCCCGAGGTCACATAGATATTCTTTTATATTACCTTCTAAAATTTGATGGTACTTCTTAAAATTTAAGTATTTAATCTAACTGGGATTGATTTTTGCATATAGAAAGATACAAATCCAATTTAATTTTTTCTAATAAAGATGCTATTTCATATAGTAACACTACTTAAATAATCTCTTCTTTACACAATGATTTGCACTGCACATTTTGTTATATATCAAGTTTTTATATGCTTGTGAGTTAAGTTCTGTAATTTCTTTTCAAATTTCATTGATTTATTTGCCTGTTTTCAAACAAAAACTTTCAAACTGTGGTATTGGAAAAGACTTGAGAGTCCCCTGGACTGCAAGAAGATTAAAACAGTCAATCCTAGAGGTTTTCAACCCTGAATATTCGTTGGAAAGACTGATGCTGAAGCTCCAATACTTGGGCCACCTGATACGAAGTGCCAACTCAACAGAAAAGACCTTGATGCTGGGAAATGTTGAGGGCTGGAGGAGAAGGGAGCATCAGCAGATGAGATGGCTAGATAGCATCACTGACTCGGTGACATGAATTTGAGGACACTCCAGGAGATACTGGAGGACAGAGGATCCTGGCATGCTGCCATCCATGGGGTCACAGAATCAGACACCACTTAGCAACTGAACAACAACAAAAAGATGAAAACTACACTTTTAATTATTAGAACTTTATGTAAGAATTTTGATACCTAATAGGTCCCTCATTTTCTGTTTTTCTCCCTCCTCAGGTATGGATAGGCTTTTCTTAGCTTTTCCTCCTTCATAAAAACTTATAATCAATTTAGAATTTTAGAATCAATTTTTCAATTTGTGCAAAAGCCTTGGTAAAAGTTTCACAGGAACAGATAAATTTAAGTAAACGATAGTTTTAAACTTTTGAGATATTTTAGTACATAAACATGGTGTATCTTCCCTTTAGTTTAGATCTTCTTGAATGCTTTTGAATTGTTTTATAATTTTTCCTCTAAATCTTGAAAATCTTAGATTTCAGCTTATCTATCTATATATATGGGTGTGTGTATATAAAGTAAATATTTTATTGTTATTATAAACGATATAATTTTAGAGCTTCCCTGGTGGCTCAGTGGTAAAGAATCTGCCTGCAATGCAGAGGATACAGGTTCCATCCCTGTTCTAGGAAGATCCCACATGCTGTAAGACAACGAAGCCCACGTGCCTAGAGCCCATGCTCTGCAAAGAGAAACCACCATGAAGAGAAGCCTGCACATGGTAACTAGAGAGTAGCCCCTACTTGCAGCAACTGGAGAAGGCCTATACACAGAACGGACACAGTCATAAATAAATAAGTGATTTTTAATGATATCATTTTAATATTAAATTTTCTGACTCTTGTTGATAATGCACAGAAATGAAATGGAATTCTCTAAGGTGATATTATTTTTGATTGGGGCTTCCCTGGTAGCTCAGATGGTAAAGAATATGCCTGAAATGCAGGAGATCCAGGTTCAAACCCTGGGCCAGGGAAATTCCCTGGAAAAGAGACTGGCTACCCACTCCAGTGTTCTTGTTTGGAGAAATTCCCATTGCAATATTCCCTATTGAAGTGTAGGAGTGGATGTATGAATAATGACGGCAAAACTGTGTTTTCCTTTCCTATGTTTATGCATTTATGTCTTTCTCTTGTCCTGGACTTCCAGGAAATCATGAAGAGGAAGTAGTTACGATAAGCATTTTTGTTTTATATATATTTCAATATTTCTCTATTAAATGTTCCTTCTTATCCTAGTTTTTGCTACTCATGAATACTGAAATTTAGTGAATGCTTTTTTGATATCCATTGAGAAGAACATAAATGTTTTCCTTTGAATCATATGCTAATATAATACTTTATCTTAATTTGTTTTATATTAAACCTAACAGTCTGAAAGAGGAGAGTGAAAAGGTTGGCTTGAAGCTCAACATTCAGAAAACAAAGATCATGGAATCTGGTCCCATCACTTCATGGGAAATAGATGGAAAAACAGTGGAAACAGTGTCAGACTTCGTTTTTTTGGGCTCCAAAATCACTGCAGATGCTGATTGCAGCCATGAAATTAAAAGACGCTTGCTCCTTGGAAGGAAAGTTATGACCAACCTTGATAGTATATTAAAAAGCAGAGACATTACTTTGCCAACCAAGGTCCGTCTAGTCAAGGCAATGGTTTTTCCCGTGGTCATGTATGGATGTGAGAGTTGGACTGTGAAGAAGGCTGATCGCCGAAGAATCGATGCTTTTGAACTGTGGTGTTGGAGAAGACTCTTGAGAGTCCCTTATACTGCAAGGAGATCCAACCAGTCCATTCTAGAGGAGATCAATCCTGGATGTTCATTGGAGGGACTGATGCTAAAGCTGAAACTGCAATACTTTGGCCACCTCATGCGACGAGTTGACTCACTGGAAAAGACTCTGATGCTGGGAAAGGTTGGGGGTGGGAGGAGAAGGGGACGACGGAGAATGAGATGGCTGGATGGCATCACCGACTCGATGGACATGAGTTTGAGTGAACTCCGGGAGTTGGTGATGGACAGGGAGGCCTGGCGTGCTGTGATTCATGGGGTCGCGGAGAGTCGGACACGACTGAGCGACTGAACTGAACTGAACTGAACAGTCTGAAAAAATTTAACTATCCATGATGTATTATATATTTTCAGATTGCTGATTTATTTCTGCTGATAATTTGTTAGGGCTTTAACATGTAAGTAGAATTAATATGTCATTCTTTTTTCTTCCACCTTTAATTCTGATATCAAGAATAGCAGACATTAAAATTTTTGTATTGTAAATGGTGTGCTAAGTCCCCTTAAATAAAACCACAATCACTAATAAGATTCTAATTTCTACCACCTAATTTTTATTTATTTTTATAATTTTTCCATTTTTCCCCATTTTGTCTCCCTTTACATTGAGACTTTATTCTTATTTTTAAACATTCTCAAATATGGAAAGTATACACTTTGTAGCTAACTTCATAGTGGTTACTCTAGAAGTGTTTTACTGGATATATTACAAAGTTTAAAAATATTTATTTATTTGTCCTACTTTTAAACATTGGCAAACATCCAGTTTTCTATTCTTTGTCTGATATTTTAGTTCCATTTTGTTTTTATAACCTCCCAATAATTATTTTGTACCTTTATTTAATCATTCTTTATTTAGATATATCCTCATATGGATGCTTATTCCTCGGAAGGAAAGCTATGACAAACCTAAACAGCATATTAAAAAGCAGAGACATCACTTTGCCAACAAAGGTCTATATAGTCAAAGCTATGGTTTCTCCAGTAGTCATGTACAGATATGAGAATGTGACCATAAAGAAGGCTGATTGCTGAAGAATTGATGCTTTTGAACTGTGGGGCTGGAGAAGACCCTTGAGAGTCACCTGGACTGCAAGGAGATCTAACCAGTCAATCCTAAAGGTAATCAACCCTGAATGTTCATTGGGAGAACTGATGCTGAAGCTGAAGCTCCAGTACTTTGGCCACACGATACGAAGAGCCAACTCATTGGGAAAGACCCTGATGCTGGGAAAGATTGACAGAAAAAAGGGAAGGGGGCAGCAGAGAATGAGATAGTTGAATGGCATCACTGACTCAATAGACATGAATCTGAGCAAACTCTGGGAGATAGTGGAGGACAGAGGAGCCTGGCGTGCTACAGTCCATGGGGTCACAAAGAGTCAGACATGACTTAGTGGCAGAACAACAAAATATGTATCAATATCTGTATGTGCCATTGCACACTAGACTTTTTTAATAGGGATAATTTTCCTTTTTACTGAGAGAAGTATCAATTTCATCATTTACTTTGTGACTTCAAGCAAATTATTTAAACTTTATGGTCTCACTTTCCTTATAAATAAAGTAAGAATAATAATAATATCTACTTCATATAGTTATTGAGAAGATTAACTGACATATGTAAAGCACTGGTGGACTACAGTCCATGGGGTCTCAAAGAGTCAGACAGGATGGAGCACCCGAGCACAGCACAGCACAAAGCATCTAGAAAGTGCCTGGCGCATGTTAACAGTTGCCTTAATGTTTTCTAGTATTATTTTTATTGCCACTGATATTATTAACTCTATTATTTCTGTATTGGGATAGGCTAGAATATGCTGCAGAAACAAAGTTAAATCCTAATGCTTTCGAAACAAGGCTTAATGGTTTTGATTTGTGTTTCTTTTCACTTCCACCATATGTTTTATAAGAGTTGACTCCATCTGTTACTTATCAGCTTTACTCCAAAACCTAGAGAGACAAAAAAGACAGTATTTAGAATATTGCCAATCATCCTAGAAAAAAGAAAGAGGGTGTTGGAAGGTCTCATTGAGAATTAAATGCTCAGTCCGGAAGAGACACATATCATTTCTCCTCACAAGTCACTCTGCAGAATTGTTTACATGGCGATCCAGAAAGTATGATCTTACAATGTACCAAGAAGTCAGAGAATTAGAAAAATTCAAAGATCAGCGTTAATGAATAACACAGCACCTTGTGTAATTTCCTTGTATTTTTGTCTTAAAATCTGACTAGCTTAATATCCTGGATTCCTGCTTTAACTTCTTTTTACCCCTGAGGAATTTTTGTTTTCTTGCTACTTCAATAGTGCATTCAAGTTTTCTTTTGCATTTTATTTACTAGGTTTTTTTAATTTTTAAGTGGGGGGTTACTTTGTATATCTAGTTCAGCCTACTAGAGACACAAAAAATAGAAATTCCTCCAGTCAATTTCAGCAGTTTAAAGAAACTCACCAAGACACAAAGGAACACAAAACCACCTTTCTGTGATTCCAGTGTCTAAATGTCAGTCAGTCAGTTCAGTCACTCAGTCCTGTCCAACTCTTTGCAACCCCATAGACTACAGCATGCCAGGCCTCCCTGTCCATCATCAACTACTGGAGTTTTCCCAAACTCATGTCCATTGAGTTGATGATGCCATCCAACCATCTCATCCTCTGCTCTCCCCTTCTCCTCCTGCCCTCAATCTTTCCCAGCATCGGGGTCTTTTCAAATGAGTAAGTTCTTCACATCAGGTGGCCAAAATATTAGAGTTGCAGCTTCAGCATCAGTCCTTCCAATGAATATTCAGGATTGATCTCTTTTAGGATGGACTGGTTGACTCTCCTTACAGTCCAAGGGACTCTCAAGAGTCTTCTCCAACACCACAGTTCGAAAGCATCAATTCTTCAGCACTCAGCTTTCTTTATAGTCCAACTCTTGGATCCATACATGATTACTCAAAAAACCATAGCCTTAACTAGATGGACCTTTGTTGGCAAAGCAATGTCTCTCCTTTTTAATATGTCTAAATGACAAGAGAATAAATCTCATCCTATTATTCACTAAATAACTCTGCAACCATAGCATGTTATTTCCCATCTCTGCGTCTGCCTTTCTCAAGTCTAAAGCATGTAAGTTGGTGTGTGTGAGCCATGTGCTTAGTTGTGTCCAATTCTTTGTGGCCCCATGGACTATAGCCCACAGGCTCCTCTCTCCTTGGGATTTTCCAGGCAGGGATACTGGAGTGGGTTGCCATTTCCTTCTCCAGGAGGTTGGTATACATGACCTTTAAGGATGCTCCCCGATATACTCTTCCTTTTTCATTTTATTTCACTGTGGAACATGTATTTTATAATGGTTTTTGACAGTCTCAAATTCTAAACACAATGTTCCTTTTTCAATGATAAGCCTGTTGCCATTTAAGATATTCTTGACATCTCTTGACTCAAAAATACTATCGGAGAACAGATCCTTGATCTCTTCTTACATCCTATAAACATGCAATATATGCATAAAGAGCTTTTAGAAAAGAGGCACCCTCTGATCCCATGTAGTTCCTTTGCTTTAAGTGAACTCAGTCTCATGCTGCTGCTGCTCCTGCTAAGTCGCTTCAGTAGTGTCCGACTCTGTGCGACCCCATAGACGGCAGCCCACCAGGCTCGCCCATCCCTGGGATTCTCTAGGCAAGAACACTGGAGTGGGTTGCCATTTCCTTCTCTAATGCGTGAAAGTGAAAAGTGAAAGTGAAGTCACTCAGTGGAGTCCGACTCAGCGACCCCATGGACTGTAGCCCACCAGGCTCCTCTGTCCATGGGATTTTCCAGGCAAGAGAATTGGAGTGGGGTGCCATTGCCTTCTCCGTGATCTCATGTCTCACCTGCAACGTTTGCCACAGAGTGCATAACACTTTCCTTACAGAACCAGGAAACTAGAGAAGGCAGTTTGGTAAAATTTAACCTTTGAAAAAATTTGGTCATCACCCAGTCTATTCCCTAGACCCACTCTGTCTCTTCTACTTATCATGGCAGACACCCAGGGGAAAATAAAGCACAATTAAAATAGTTTTCAAAGACTATCATGTTTTTTCAAAATATAAGTATATTCTCATCATGATTACATTTAACCCTCAGAACAGTTCTTGATATAGATGTAATCATACGCTCTTTCAGGTGAGGAAACTGAGGTTGACACAGGGTAATTAATAGGTTCCAGATTTCACATCTGAACTGAACTGTCTGATAAAGTTAAGGGTCATTGTTAGTGAAATTGTATGAGAGAGATAAATCTAGGTAAGTAGAACTCTTTGCCTCACAGTAAAATTTAGAGGATTCATGGGTGAGGTAAGATGAGACAATACACAGCATCCTTGAGTGCTTGACACACCCTCTGATGCTTGAGGCAGGAGAGACTTTGAACTCTGGCAGGCAGGGCTTAGTGTCCCAGACCTGAGGCCATGATGTGTTGCAAATTTCTTTTTCTCCTAACTTCTTTTGGACATGATTTTATTTTTTTATAATCTAAATAGACATTTCTCCAAAGAAGACATACAGACGTTTAACCATGAAAGATGCTCACTATCACTAATTATTAGAGAAATGCCACCTGATGTGAATAGCTGACTCATTGGGAAAGACCCTGATGCTGGGAAAAATTGAGGGCAGGAGGAGAAGGGGGCCACAGAGGATGAGATGATTGTATGGCATCATTGACTCAATGGACATGAGACTGAGCAAACTCTGGGAGACAGTGAAGTACAGGGAAGCCTGGAATGATGCAGTCCATGGGGTTGCAAAGAGTCATACATGACTGAGAAACTGAACAATACAAAAATTAAAACTATAATGTAGTATCATCTCACACTGGTCAGAATGGCCATCATATAAAATAATCTACAAACAATAAATTCTGGAGAGGGTATGGAGAAAATGGAGCCCTGCTACACTGTCAGTGGGAATGTAAATTGTTTTCATCTCTGGTACAGATGTGATTTTAGGAAAATATATTAAGTTTCCTTAAATAGCACAAATAATACAGTAACACAAATGGTACAAGGAAGAGGACAAAGAATTCCCTAGGACCTTCTCAAAGAGTCTGTGCATGTTAACATGTTTCCACACCTGTTTTATCATTCATACACATGCATACACACACTTTTTCTGAACAATTTGAAAGTAAGTTACAAACAAAATGACCATTCATAATTCAGTGTGTATTTTCTACAAACAAAGACATTCTGTTACATAACCATAGTATAAATAAAAAATCAGGACATCAACATTGATCTAAATCTATTATCGAACTTTCAGATGGCATTCACATTTTTCCACTTATTCCTAAATTGTCCTTTATATCGAAAGAAAATCCTGGGTCACATGTTTTGTTCTGTTTTTGTCTTTCACAACACTGACATTTTTGAAAAAAAAACAAGTCAAATATATTTTAGAATGTCCCTCATTTTTGAGTTTTCACATGATTATACACGTTTCAGGTTACGCATTTTTGACAGGAATACCCCAGATACAATGCTGTGTCAATCTCTGTGCACGAGGTCAGGAGGAACAGGATATTATTCATCCTATTCATATAGATATTAAACTTGATCACTGGCTCTGTTGGTATGTGCTAGGTTTCTTCACTGTAAAAATATTGTTATTTTGTCATCTGTAATCATAAGTATCTTACCAGACAAAACTTTGTGGTCTAGGTAAATATCTTAATCTCTACTGTTTCACCCACTTGTATTATCGTATACCTTCATCAATGAATAATATGCTTGCTAAATGGTGATTTTTCTGATTTCAGCATTTCTTCCTCATTTATGAGATGGCCCTCTCATCCAAAGAAGAGCTTTCACTTCTTCATCATTTGTTTATTTGCTTATTTTTTTATAGCATTCTATACATCTGTATAGAATCCATGTTGCAAATTGCTTAATTATCATAGCCCTTAGTCTTCCTCTGTAAAATGGCAATGATATTTACCACCTTGATTTGGTGTGCTAAGTTAATATATGTAAAGTCCTTAAAATCATATGAAATAAATTAGAGCTATTTCTATTAGTAATAATAATAATTATTATATGACTCTCTTTTCGCATCGTAAGATAAGGAAATGGCAACCCACTCCAGTATTCTTGCCTGGAGAATCCAATGGACAGAGGAGCCTGGTGAGCTGCAGTCCACCGGGTCGTAAAGAGTCAGACACGACTGAGCGACTTCACTTTCACTTTTCTTTCTTTCAGTGCTTTATTATCTCAGACAAGCAATTTAAACTCTCTTGGTTACATTTTTCTTACCTGTAAGACAAAGTAATTCAGAGAAATGGTCTCTAATTAAGTTACATTTCTACTGTAAGAAATTAAGACTCTGTACCTGTAAAATATTTATATATAAACTAATTTTCTTCCAGCAAACTGTCAAATATTTTGTAATAGCTTTGCAATATGATTATCTTCCATAATACTTTGTGTTCTTCCAAAATATCAAAACATACATATCTTATCTCTGAATAAACAGTTTGGGGATTCCATCTAATCGTACTTTAAATTTTAGTAATATCAGTTGGTCACTGCTATTTTCTAAGTATGCTGATGATTTTTGATAAAATGTGAAATAGCTAAAGACAGATGGCTTGCAGCTCCAACTGTTGGGGTTTATTTTCCTCTGCCAGGAAGGTCCATGATCCTTCAACAGATGTAGTCTCAGACCACATGATGGCTCACATTTGCATATTAGAGAAGGAAGAATTCAAACTTAAAATTTCTTTCCAAATACATAAGTCCCATTATGAAGTGCAACCAGTGAGTAGCTTGGAACTTTCTCATAGGTAGCCTTACACAAGTCTTTGCACATTGTGAAAATGAAGAATATACTAATGGAAAGCTAGTAATAGATTAATCTTTTTATCAAACATTTCCCTAGGATAGATTGTCTGGGATACTGGAAAGCGCCCTGGACTTGAATTTTGAATCTCTGGGCTTACTCTTTTGTTCTTACCAGTCCCATGAATTGGATCAAGTTATTTAAGTTTTCTGATTTAAAATTTTTTCTTATGTCAAAATGGAATAGCCTGTCACATATCATAAAGATATTTTGAAAAGTAAATAAGTAATTTCAGTGAAAGCACCTAGTGTATCAGTGATACTCAATAAACATGAAAGAAACACACACACACAAACTTTAGGATAAATAAGGTCCAGTATAGCCAGAATAACCAATCTTTAATATTTTCTACTATTTCAGCAACTAAACTTGAAAAGTTAGGAAGGACTATCTTTCAATCTGAGTATCTGAGAATTCTCAGTACTGATCAATTTATGACAGATCTATTATAGTAGCCAGACTGCTGTTGTTGTTCAGTCCTTAGGTCATGTCTGACTCTTTGCAGCCCCGTGGACTGCAGCATGCCAAGCTTCCCTGTCCTTCACTGTCTCCCAGAGTTTGCTCAAACTCACGTCCTTTGTCCTTTGAGTTGGTGATACTATCTAATCAGACTGAGTGGAGCATAATCACTTAAGGGGTACTTCCCAAATGAATCTGACTTTTCAGAATCCCTGAAGAAGGATGAAGAGCATACCAAAGAGTCGTCAAAGCACATGTGAAGACAATCAGCTACCAGGAGTGAACCATTGATAAGGAATACTGGTAACTTAATACCTGGTACCTACAAGAAGGTAGATGAGCTACTGTACCATGTAAGAGTATAGCTCGGGAATCAAATTACCAGTTCATAGCGGGGCCCTACCATCTTCCAGCTATGTAGCCCTGGCTCATTATATAATACCATTGAGTCTGCTTCCTCATCTGTAGATTGAAAGCTGTCAAAGGGTATAAATGAGTTCATCTGGATGAAGCACTTAAGCACTTAGTACAGTGCCCACATAAAATAACCACCAAATGAATGTGGTTTCATTAACTTGAACTCATCAGATACTTTGAACAATGGTGCCTGTACACACACTGTTTCTTATGCTTGGAAAGTCTTTCCCACACTCCTCTGCTTAGTAGACTCCTCCTTATCCATCAAGATTTAAGATCTTACATCAGGATGCCATTCTCTGCTTTCTGTATGCCCATCTCTGCCAGTGAAATTGTTCCCACGTGCAGATCTTCTCACTACCCGAAGAAAACCCCGAGCGATTACCTGTCAAGTCCTAATTCATCTCCCCTTTTCCTGTCGTCCCTCACACAGTCCGCTCATACTTATCTCAATTGGCCTTAGAGATGTAGTTCTTCCTTATGCCCATGTCTTTATTTCCCTGCTATTTTCTCTCAAAATACTTTCCTTGGATGAGCTCTTGCTACCTCCTATCTTAGTTCTACAAAATCTGCATCTCTAACTCATACTTTTCTACTAAGTCTAAGACACATATAATTGTCAGTCTCCCCCAAAATAGCCCTCTGTATGTCTTTCAAACACTTCAAAGTCAACATGTACAAAACCAAGTTAACTCTCAAATTTTTTCTTCAATTATCTCTTTCATGCCACCTTGGAAAATAGTTTGGCTGTTCCTAAAATTTTGGAAATAGAGATGCCATATGATCTTGCAGTTAAAATCCTAGGTAGTCACTTGAAACAATGAAAACAAATGTCTGCACAAAAATTTGTACACAAATATTCATAGGAGGATTATTAAGGATAGCCAAAAAGCAGAAACAATCCTAGTAACCACCAACTGATGGTAAACAAAATGTGGTATATCTGTACAATAGAATATTATTAAGCTTAAAAATGGATGAAGTCCTGATACGTGGTACAAAACAGAGGAACTTTTAAAACATCATAATAAGCAAAAGAAGTCAGACATAAATTGTATGATATAATTTATATGAAATTTACAAAACATTCAAATCCATAAAGACAGAAATATTTTGCCAGGGAGTGGGGTTGAAGGGGATGGGAAATGGTTTCTAACGGGGTATGAGGCATCCTTGGGGTGATGGAAATGTTTTAAAATGATAGTTGTGCAACTATGAATATAGGTAAAACCACTGATTTGTACAGTTTAAGAGGGTGAATTTTATGTTATATGAATTACTTCTCAATTTTTCTCAATCTCCTTTTCAATGATCTCTACTTTAGTATATGACACCATCACTTCCTCACTATCACATTCACTAACCCTAGAAAATTTGGCAACATCTCTCACTTTCTGTCATCCCCAACACATTAAAAATGTCAAATATTTTAATCTTCTCTTTAAATAGTCTCTCTGATCCATTATCTTCAAATAAGGTATCATCTTTAATGTATACCATTTAAGAAGTTTTAATTCCCACTTTTTTGCAGTGTCATAGTTTTCAAAGTTCTATCCTTCATATGTCATTATCAGAATAACTCTATAACAATGGAAGAACAAAATAAGTGATACCAAAGTTATATAATTAATTTGTTTTTAAACCTTAGTCCTTTGGTTCCAAATCCATTATTTGACCCAATTCACTGTGTATGCTATGAACATAGGTCCAATCACTACAAAGTATCAGTGGTAAGGACAACCCACTCTCTCTAATTCTAAACAAAGGAAGGGAAAGATCAAAGAAACATGGTCAACTTCCCATTTAGAGCTGCTAATTGGAGAGAACAAGCATCATCTTATGGCAGAAAGTGAAGAAGAACTAAAGAGCCTCTTAATGAAAGTGAAAAAGGAGAGTGAAAAAGTTGGTTTAAAACTCAACATTCAGAAAACTAAGATCATGGCATCTGGTCCCATCACTTCATGGCAAATAGATGGGGAAACAGTGGAAACAGTGGCTGACTTTATTTTGCGGGGCTCCAAAATCACTGCAGATGGTGACTACAACCATGAAATTAAAAGATGCTTACTCTTTGGAAGGAAAGTTATGACCAACCTAGACAGCATATTACAAAGCAGAGACATTATTTACCAACAAAGGTCCATCTAGTCAAGGCTATGGTTTTTCCAGTAGTCATGTATGGATGTGAGAGTTGGACAATAAAGAAAGCTGAGCACCGAGGAACTGATGCTTTTGAGGCCTGGCATGTTGTGGTCCATGGGGTTTCAGTGTAGGACACAAGTGAGCAACTGAACTGAACTGAATGCAGAATTATTTTTATATAAATTAATCATTGAAACTCTAAATCAGGAGTTCTCAATCTGGAGTTATTGTGCCTCCTAAAAGACATTGACAATGGACTAGGTGAGAGTTGGGGGATGCTACCAGAAGACAGGAGAATTTAGAAATACCAATAAACTTCCTACAGCGTACAATGCAGCTCTCCAAACAGTTATCCAAATGTGAATAGTGCTGAGGTTGGGGGCGGGAGGAGAAGGGGATGACAGAGAATGAGATGGCTGGATGGCATCACTGACTCTGTGGACATGAGTTTGAGTGAGCTCCGGGAGTTGGTGATGGACAGGGAGGCCTGGCGTGCTGTGATTCATGGGGTCGCAGAGAGTCGGACACGACTGAGCGACTGAACTGAACTGAACTGAGAAAATCCATTCCAAATGTATTTTCAGTTACTAAACATTGCAAGCTATATTCTGGCAGGTCTCTATTGTTTGGTTGTAAAGAACACCAACCAAGTCAGTCTATGGCCCAAGAGCCTTGGGCTTTGTTTAAAATAAAGTTTTTTTGTTTGTTTGTTTTAATTCAGTTGACCTAAAACCTTAATGTTTACTTACTGTGCTCAAAGTATTCGGCTATGCATTTTTGGGAAATATGTAAATGATTATAACATGCTGCCTACCCTCCAGAAATTTATAAGGTATTAAATGTGAAAACTTCCTAGAGAACAAGGACCATGTAATCTCAGTACCTACATGATCAGTGTTTAACAATTATTTATTAATTTAAGAATGGGCTTCCTTGTAGCTCATTCGGTAAAGAATCTGCCTGCATTGCAGAAGACCTGGGTTCTATCCCTGGGTTGGGAAGGTCCCCTGGAGAATGAAATGGCAACCCACTCCAGTATCCTTGCCTGGAAAATCTCATGGACAGAGGAGCCTGATGGGCTGCAGTCCATGGGGTCGCAAAGAGTCGGGCACCACTGAGCGACTAACACTTACTTACTTACTTACTAATTAAAGAACAAAAGCCCCTCAGTAGTTTTCAAAATCCTCCCAATTTCCTCAAGTTCCACATTCAAATTTCAGTTCAGTTCAGTTGATCAGTCATGTCTGACACTTTGCAACTCCATGGACTGCAGCACACCAGGCTTCTCTGTCCATGAACAACTCCCAGAGCTTGCTAAAACTCATGTCCATTGAGTTGGTGATGCCATCCAACTATCTCATCCTCTGTTTGCCCCTTCTCCTCCTGCCTTCAATCTTTCCCAGCATCAGGATCTTTTCCAATAAGTCAGTTATTCGCATCAGGTGGCCAAAGTATTGGAGTTTCAGCTTCAGCATCAGTCCTTCCAATGAACACCCAGGACTGGGCTCCTTAAGGATGGACTGGTTGGATCTCCTTGCAGTCCTAGGGACTCCAAAGAGCCTTTTCCAACACCACAGTTCAAAAGCATCAATTCTTCAGCACTCAACTTTCTTTATAGTTCAACTCTCACATCCATACATGAATATTGGAAAAACCATAACTTTGACTAGATGGACCTTTGTTGGCAAAGTAATGTCTCTGCTTTTTAATATGCTGTCTGGGTTGGTCATAGGTTTTCTTCCAAGGAGTAAGCGTCTTTTAATTTCATGGCTACAGTCACCATCTGCAGTGATTTGGAGCCCAAGAAAATAGTCTCTCACTATTTCCATTGTTTCCCCTCTATTTGCCATGAAGTGATGGGACCAGATGCTATGATCTTCATTTTTTGAATGTTGAGTTTTAAGCCAACTTTTTCACTCTCCTCTTTTACTTTCATTAAGAGGCTCTTTAGTTCTTCTTCACTTTCTGCCATAACGGTGGTGTCATCTGCGTATCTGAGGTTATTGATATTTTTTGACATTCAAATTTACCATTCACTAATGTTCAAGGTCTGATATTTCATAGTGAAAATTGAAATCATCTATATGAATCAACTTAGCCTCTGTTTCCCCTCATCTTAATTCATAACCTCTATTTTCTTCTCTCTCTCAAGTCTCAGAGAATGAGGAATCCCTCACTCTACACAAGGCCAGCTCCTCTGTTCCATTTGTTTCCTTAGTCCTCTCCTCCAGTTTCATCATTTTCAAATCTGACTTAATCAAAAACTAATACCTGATTTATGTAAGGTACATGATTCAGTGATCAGAATATAGTAAATGTCCAATGAATATAGCTCTTATAGTCCCCCTCCAATTCCATTCTCTCTCTTCCTGAAACATAACATTCATTTGATTTATATCCACCTTAATTTTTTCCTTATCTTTTGAGGCTACTTCTCTCTGTTCCCATTTTCTCAGTTCCCACTCACTTAACAGTCTGAAACCTGATTTTTCTTCTACTCTTCACTGAGACTGCTCTCAAACATAATAGTCTCCACATTGCAAAATTCCAAGGAGGAGTGATTCTTTAACTCAAATCATGTGTCCTTTCCTAAAAACATGGCAATATATATCCAGATACAAACATTTTTAAATAATATTTTCAAATAACTGACTGACACATCCATTGACCCAAGTAAAATGCACTGCAGTTAACAATCCTCACTGGAGGACTATGTTGCATTTAACCCTGTTTTATCTCCAGTGGACGCCTGGAGCCAGGAAGAAGATATTCTACCTTTACCTCTTCAGCACTTATTCCATGCAAGATGCTTTATAGGATACACTGAGAGAGATCACTGAACAATATTTCCACCCTCTAGAAGCTCACATTAAGAACTGTTTGGGAAAGGAATGAGTAGTTTTGAGATTTCAAACCTGGATGCCTGGGAATATGGTGATAGCATTCATTAAAAAGGTGAATCAATAAAGGCATCTATGTACACCACTACAGAACCAACATCACTGGAAAAGAGAACCAAGGAAATAGTGATATGGAATTCAAACACTGTTTGGCCTTGGGCATACTGTGATTGAGGAGTAAATATGAAAGATATCCAGGTGGAGAAATAGGTAGGAGGTTGGAGAAGGGAATGCCTAGTACTCATAAGGGAGATTTTGACCTGCTCAGGAGAATCTGAGACTCAAACCTGATTTGAATCAAGGATCAAATTAGGTAAGAGTTAAATGTTCCTATTCCTTAGATAACTCCCCCAGATAAAAGTGAAAAATTCAATTTTTGAGTAAGAAATTAAAATGTTCAGCAGTTATAGGATTGTGAATAAAGTCATAGGCATTGGAGTCAGACTGCTGTGATAGATCTAAACCTAGATCCACAACATGCCGTAGCTGACATCTTAAGCAAAATTCACTAAATGCTAATTTCTTCACCTGCAAAATGAGGATAATTATAATAATTCTTAATATATCATGTTGAGAATATTTAGTGAAATAATATATACAGGATACAGTATAGTATATGATACATAATAAGGAGTGACTAAATTATAATGGATCACATTGTTTTTACTACTAGAATTTCTAAACTAAATATGCATTTATAAAGTCTTAAAAACCAGGAAGCCAAATATGCAAAATTCTCCAAAAATAAATATATTTCTCATTGTTAAACTTCATGTTCAAGAAAAAGAGCCATTTTTTTTATATTTCACAAACTATAACTTCCTGGCATCAATTTATTGAAATGTTCTATACTTCCATCTATACATAGAAAGATGGTAATTTATATCCAGATTTATGAACCTAAGGCTCTCAGAATTTCTGTTATTAAAAAAAAAGATTGGTTGAAATTAATGATGACAACTGAGTCATTAATTTACTCATTCAACACACTTTGAAAGCATTCTATGTGTCAGGCACCGTGATAGGCATTAGGGATACAGAATAGAAAAGTCTATGCCTTTACAGAGC
This sequence comes from Moschus berezovskii, assembly GCF_049115385.1. Lineage (NCBI taxonomy): Eukaryota > Metazoa > Chordata > Mammalia > Artiodactyla > Moschidae > Moschus > Moschus berezovskii. Next base: position 36,224,533 of record NC_142463.1, read on the forward strand.
TTACAGCCTAGTAAGGACATTTAAAAAATCATTTTGTGAATGTAATTACAAACATTGATAAATACCATAGATAAAATGTAGAGCAAGGTATGAAATTATGTCATAAGGAATCCAATTTCTCTGAAGGTACAAAGAAAGCCTCCGTGGAGAAGTGATATTTGACCTGTATTCTGAAGTCATGTGAGTGATGGGGAGTTGAAGAGTTTCCCACGCAAAGGGAACAGCATGTGTTAGGACTCTGCAGAAGGAGGGAGTACTGAAACTTAGAGAAAGAGAAAATCAGGTTCTACAGTTTAGTAGATATGGCAGCAATCCAGGAACACCACTTCAATCTCCATTCAAAATAACTTTCTCTAAGAAACATGATTAACTGCAGCCTGCAGCCTACCCACCTTAGATCCAGCACAGTGTTCATACTGACGGAAGACTTTTGCTGGGCTTCTCCCAACCAAAGACCAAGCAAGTGGGGATACCAGAGCCAGGTCATTCTCACTAGACATGAGATGCCTCTAGCAAGCATTGCTTAGAGTTCTCATCAGCCTGGCCAACATTTTCTCAGAATTGCTCTATAGTTTGAGGCTCTTCCTATTTATCCGCCTTCCTTCCCCTTCTCACCTCGCAGTTTTCAGATATCTATTTGCATCGTGGTCCAAAGGCTCATTCTACCTACTTCTATTCCCTTCCCTTTATCATTCACACAATTAAGATCAATCCTGAATGTACCATTTTCACCTTACAGTGGATTATCCCTGACACCATCTGACTTAAAATTGATGGTTCTGACATAATTCAGTCCATAACGGGTAGTACCAGGTGTATGTTCTTTTGCTCCTCCGTGAGCAAGACTTCTGTTTCTACTAGAACCCAGGTACACACAAGGAACTTTCTCAAAAGGCATATAATTTTCTATTGCAGATGGCACGGACTTGCTCCAAAACCTGGGGGCTGTGCTGTGAATTTTCCAACAGGGTTTACCATAAACTCTACACTACATTGTTTCCTACCACTGACAATTACAACTTCACTGAATCTGCACAAACTGCAGGATTTCTTGCACTACAGCCTGGACTTGTTGCCATTCTTCAAGGCATAAACAAGGCACTAGTGAGAGGCATCAGCATCACTAAAAAGTGCAGCCGTGGCGCCCTCTGCAGGCCAGTGCTGACACTAGGCCAGTGGTCTCAGAACTGGGCTCCTTCATAACCACGGGCATGATGGACTCCCTATCACTTCAGGTGACAGTATTTAAACACCAGATGCCAGGCCCACTGTGATCCAGGTGTTCTTTTCCACTAGGGTGTACTTCCAGGTCCATACTAGTGAAATCATGGCCCAACCTTGTGACCAGAACTATCTGTCCTCCACATTCAAGAAGTCTTCCTCCTTGCCAGCTCGTCACCAAGTAAGCCAGTCCCCAAACCTTTATCTTCTCAAGCCACTCTTGGTACCATATTGTTTCCAGTTTAGGTTCTCTGCAAAACAGACACCAAAACAGAACTTGATGAACAAGGGGTCTGCTGGTGGAAATGTGAAGTTGCATTTCAGCCAAATTCAGGGGTGAACTTGAAAGATAGCAGAAAGGGAAAATCTTCACTCTGAGCTATAAATAGTGAACCTATTCATGGACATTTTGTGGGAAAAAAGGTGGTCCTAAGTGAGAGTATATACAACTCTCCGGGCAATGATTAACCACCTGACCAGATTATAGGAACCTTAATGGAAAGGCTTAAAAAATTAGAGTTAGGGAGGTCTGGGATAGAGGCATGTGAATGACATACATGAAAGACCACACCTGGCATAAAAAGTTTTGTATCATCTAGTGATGCAAAGCAGAAACAACCACCATGGAAGAGGCATTGGAAACAAAGTAGACATGCAGTGAGTTGACATAATCCATTCTTTTTAATCAGCCATCCAAGAACGGGTATGATGGACGCATGAATGGAGTAGCCACAGAGGCAGAAATAGAGGCCACGTGTAAGCCAAACAGCATGAAGCCGCTTTACCAAGGCTGATCTAGATTCTGTTGGATCTGAATGTCACACACAAGCAACCACGTCATAGCAACCTGACTAAATTAGGCTCCTCGCATCCTAGATGAACCAGCACCCATCCTCACAGAGACAGACGTCAATTCTATGCATTGACTTTCTTTACTAAGCTCCAACCAGCACTGCAATTCAGGGACTTATCGAAAGTCTGATTCTCAACATGGAATACCATTTCAAGTGTGGGGGCTACATATCATCTAACCAAGGACCCACTTCACAGTGAAAGGAGTACAGGAATGAGCCCATGACCATGGGGTTCAGTGCTTGCATTGGGGCAAAAAGCAACTATAACATTCTAACATGAATTCGTTTATATTAATTACTATGGCATTTACATAGATCTGAAAGGAGTCACATAGGACACTTGATCTTAGCCAAAAGACCGAGAAGAGATACGAGTCACATACTTAATGTGTATCAGCAGGCTGGGAATTCGGGTAAGAGTTGATGCCATGAGTTTGAAATCCACAGAGGGGAACAACCAGCTGGAAATTCTGTCAGAACTTTTACGCTGCAGTCTTAAAACAATTCCTTCTTCAATTTTTCTCTCTCCCCTTGTATTTTACTATAAATGCAAGAAGGAGAAACCAAGCAGAATCTGGGATTCTTGGCGGTTCCCTGGCCTGGAGATGCATCACTCCAGTCACATGTCTCTCTTCTCCCTGTGTGTCTTTACATCATCTTCCCTCTTTGACTCTATCTGTGTCCAAATATTCCCTTTTTGTCAGGACGGCAGTCATAGTGGATTACAGCCCAGTCTCATTTTAACTAGATTCTTTCTGTAAAGGCCCTATTTCCAACTAAGACCACATTCTGAGATACTAGGGCTTAAAACTTCAACATGCCTCTTGAGGGGGAAAGCAATTCAACTCATAACATTATAGAAAAGACATTAGTTAGTCATTTACAAATAAGGTCCCGGATTATTTGCACATGAAAAACCCTTACAAATCCACTCAGTATTCCATGTCCCACAGGTTTAAATTACTAAATTTAGTCCAAAATTTGAAGCAGATTTTAGCTCAACTCCCTTGTTTTATAAACAGAAGAAAAGAAGTTAAAAAATCAAACATATATTTTAACTTAAAATTTAGTCCCACTGTAATGCTCCTACTCCACTTTCTGCCTATACTATTTAAACAGAGACTGTAAAGAGGTCAGTTTTTCTAGTCATCAGAATACTTGGGTAACCAAATATACTATTTCCCTGAACTTCATAAAGTCTTTGATTGGGACTTCCCTGGTGGTACAACGGATGAGAAGCTGTCTGCCGATGCAAGGGACATGGGTTTGATCCCTGGTCTGGGAAGATTTCATGTGCCGAGAAGCAATTAAGCCCATGAGTTACAACTACCGAGGCCACATGCTGCAACTACTGAAGCCCAAGCACCTGGAGCCTGTGCTCCGCAACAAGAGAAGCCAACGCAATGAGAAGCCAGTGCACCACAGCGGGAGAGTAGACCCTACTCACCGCAGCTAGAGAAAGCCCAAGTACTGCAATGAAGGCCCAGCACAGCCAAAAATAAAGACTTTTTTTTAAAGTCTGTGATTAGCTACAAATACTTATAATCATCTAAATGGAAAAATATAGTGTTCTAGAGTGACATTAGTCACTTCAGTCTAAATTATTACTTAGTAATAGAAGGCCGGGGTGGGAGGAGAAGGGGACGACAGAGAACGAGATGGCTGGATGGCATCACCGACTCTGTGGACATGAGTTTGAGTGAACTCCAGGAGTTGATGATGGACAGGGAGGCCTGGCGTGCTGTGATTCATGGGGTCACGGAGAGTCGGACATGACTGAGCGACTGAACTAAACTGAACTGAACTGAATAGAAGGCCCTGAAGTCTTATTGACTTGCAGTGACAAAGCTGTATTCCTCACTCACATTACCTGTTTGTCATGGGGCAAGCCTGGCTCTGATCCACTTTATGTGGTTTATGCTATTACCCAGACTGAGGAGCAGTCCCTTTCTGGCACATGCAGAAAGGAAAGGGAGGCCCAGGTACAAAGAACCTATGGGCTAGACCAGAAACCCCTTTGCCCTTTCTCCACCAGCTTTGCACACACCAAATAGCAAGTAAGAAATGTATACCACTGAGGAAGGTGAAAGAGCGTAAATAAAGATCCCCACTATGTAGCTTGTGTCACAAGGAAAATGAGCAATGAGGATAAAGTATGTACATTGAAAAAAACCCTCCAGCACCACAATTCCCACCCTAAGCATGAGGCATTTTTAAAGGAAAGCTTATGATAGCTTAAGGGCAATGATAGCAACAACAAAACCCAAGCCCCACTTAACTACTAACTAGATTGTTTCAAACCCCCAAATTATTGTCCTAACAAGATTGTGCCCATTTTTTCGAGTAAGTAAACATTTACTCAAGTTTCTCTTACTCTGCATGAGATGACTGGTATTCAATAAAAAATTATAAACACACAGAGAAAACAACACGCTGTCAAGAGAAAAAAGAAACATTTCACAGTATCAAAATCAGAAAGGATTGAAGTGTTGGATTTTAACTATGGTTAATACATAAAGAATTCAGTGAAAAATATGAACATTAGCAGGAAATTTCAGCAAACAGATGGAAATCCTAAGAGTCAAATGGCAATAGAAGAAATAAAAAAGGATTGCACTGGAGATGAAGAGTTCCCTTGTCAGACTCATCAGCAAATCTGACACAGCCAAGGAAAGAATCCATGAATTTGAATTAGAAATTACTAAAATTAAGACACAAAGGGAAAAAAAGTGAAAACCCAGCAAATAAAATGCACACAAACAAGCAGAAAAACAGAACAGAGCATTCAAAAACTGTGACAATATCAAACAGTCCAGCATATGTGTAATTGGAATCTCAGAATGACAAGAAAGAGATAATGATGCAGAAAGAATATTTGAAAAAATAAAGGCCAAAAATTTCACAGAAAAAAATTACATCAAACCACAGATCCAAGAATCTCAGAGCACCCCATGCAAAATGCAACCTAAATACCCCAGTTTGCTGACCCTCTCCTGGACTCTGTGAAATAGCCAAAGTAAACGTCCATACTTCTCTTGATGAAGAAGGATTGAATACTTTGTCCACATTCATGTAAGCTATCATGGAAGCAGAACTCTGGCATTTGCCAAACACCATTTTCTCTGTCTGCTACTTGGCTGAATTTGTTTGCCAAGTACTCTCACAAGTACTTGCTGTTCCATCTTGAAGGTATTATTTAAATGTCATTTTTTTCTCTTTAATAAATTCGAATACAACATTGTTTTTAGAAAATATTTAGATAATTTAACACCAAACTTGGCATAATTCTATACCATACAGTTCCTATGATTTGGATCTGAGGGGGCCATTTGTGAATCTCCTCTCACCTCAGAATTATGGGCAGGAGGTAAGCATGGGCACCTTCTACTTTTAGATGTCTATGTTTGCCCGAGAATTCTAGGGTTTCTGTTCCTAATCATAGCTTGAGGATAGCAGGGAGCCTTCTATGGTGACTAACTTTTGTATTCTACATCCTTCAACTGCTTTCTCTTCCGTAGTTGGAGAATTGTATGTGTATAGTGAATTTGCTTCCTGGGGTCTAGGATGTGATGCTTCCCAGGTGCACTAAAGGTAAAGAACATGCCTGCCAATGCAGGAGATGTAAGAGGTTCTGGTTGAATCCCTGGGTCAGGAATATCCCTTGGAGGAGGACAGGGCAACCCACTCCAGTATTGCCTAGAGAATCCCTTGGACAGAGTAGTAAGTAAGTAAGTAAGTGTTAGTCGCTCAGTTGTATCTGACTCTTTACGGCCCCATGGACTGTAGCCCACCAGGTTCCTCTGTTCATGAGGTTTCTCAGGCAAGAATACTGGAGTGGGTTGCCATTCCCTTCTCCAGGGGAATCTTCCTGACCCAGATATTGAAACTTGGCCTCCCACATTGCAGGCAGATTCTTTTTTTTTTTTTCTTTTTTTTTTTTTCTTTTTTTTTTTTTAATTTATTTTTTATTGGAGGCAAATTATTTTACAATATTATATTGGTTGGTTTTGCCATACATTGACATGAATTCACCCCGGGTTTACATAAGTTCCCCCTCCTGAACCCCCCCTCCCACCTCCCTCCTCCCTTTATCCTCCCTCTGGGTCATCCCCGCATGCCAGTCCCAAGCATCCTATAACATGCATTGACCCTGAACTAGTGATTCGTTTCACATATGACAACATACGTGTTTCAATGCCATTCTCCCAAATCATCCCACCCTCGCCCTCTCCCACAGAGTCCCGAAGACTGTTCTATACATCTGTGTCTCTTTTGCTGTCTCGTATACAGGGTTATCATTTGCATCTTTCTAAATTCCATATATATGCGTTAGTATACTGTATTGGTGTTTTTCTTTCTGGCTTACTTCACTCTGTATAATAGGCTCCAGTTTCATCCACCTCATTAGAACTGATTCAAATGTATTCTTTTTAATGGCTTAATAATACTCCATTGTGTATATGTACCAAAGCTTTCTTATCCATTCGTCTGCAGATGGACATCTAGGTTACTTCCATGTCCTGGCTATTGTAAACAGTGCTGCAATGAACATTGGAGTACATGTGTCTCTTTCAATTCTGGTTTCCTCGGTGTGTATGCCCAGGAGTGCGATTGCTGGATCATATGGCAGTTCTATTTCCAGTTTTTTGAGGAATCTCCACACTGTTCTCCATAGTGGCTGTACTAGTTTGCCTTCCCACCAACAGTGTAAGAGGGTTCCTTTCTCTCCACATCCTCTTCAGCATTTATTCCATGTAGACTTTTGGATAGCAGCCATTCTGACTGGTGTGAAATGGTATCTCATTGTGGTTTTGATTTGCATCTCTCTGATTATGAGGGATGTTGAACATTTTTTCATGTGTTTGTTAGCCATCTTTATATCTTCTTTGGAGAAATCTCTGTTTAGTTCTTTGGCCCATTTTTTGATTGGGTCATTTATTTTTCTGGAATTGAGCTGCAGGAGCTGCTTGTATATTTTGGAGATTAATCCTTTATCAGTTGCTTCATTTGCTATTATTTTCTCCCATTCTGAAGGCTGTCTTTTCACCTTACTTATAGTTTCCTTTGCTGTGCAGAAGCTTTTGATTTTAATTAGGTCCCATTTGTTTATTTTTGCTTTTATTTCCAATATTCTGCGAGGTGGGTCATGGAGGATCCTGCTGTGACTTACGTCGGAGAGTGTTTTGCCTACGTTCTCCTCTAGGAGTTTTACAGATTCTTTACAATCTAAGCCACCAGGGAAGTCTGGACAGACCATAGAGGCTGGTTGGCCACAGTCCATAAAGTTACAAAGAATCAGATATGACTGAAGCAACTTAAGATGCACAGGATATGGTAGGAGCAAAAGCAAAGTGAAGTCGCTCAGTCGTGTCCGACTCTGCGACCCTGTGAACTGTGTCCATGGGATTTTCCAGGCAAGAATACTGGAGTGGGTTGCCATTTCCTTCTCCAGGGGATCTTCCCAACCCAGAGATCGAACCTGGGTCTCCCACATTGTAGGCAGACGCTTTACCATCTGAGCCACCAGGGAAGTCTCTTATGGTAGGAGGGTTGGGGTAAATTCTTCCTGGCCTCATTTTCTCCCAAACTTCTCTCTGTTACACCTAAGCTGTTTTTATTTTAAATAAAAATAATAATTTTATTATTATCATTATTGTTTTCTTCAGTGACAGCCCACCTATGCAGGAATATTTGCTTCTTGTTTTCTGAGCATGGATGGGAAAATATCACGAGATTAAATATATGCACACAAGAAAAGGAAGGGGGAGAGGGAGGAGAGAGGCTCAAGAGGGAGGGGATATATGTATATTTATAGCCAATTCAAGTTATTATACAGCAGAAACCAACACACATTGTAAAGCAATTATGCTCCAATTAAAAATAAAAAGGAATAAAAATCACATCAGTTTATTATATCATATAGTATCACTACTATCACTGTTATGATTATATTATTGCATCACAATTAGTTAGCTAAACAAACATTTCTTCATTGTTTCTAACACCAATCCATCTACATTTATGCATAAAAATCAAGTAAAACATGCTCCAGCAAACTCCAAAATTATTGATGATATATCTCCTATATCCTTCCAGCTCCCAGTTCCTGACCTTTAGCTTATGGGCTTTTGTATCTCTTAGTTTTGCTTTCCCTGCCTGGATTCTGAGAGTTCTTAACCTCTAACCCATTGACTCTTCCCCTGATTGTCTCAACCAGCACACTCCATCCTTCTTGGGTCATCCAGGGACCCACACCTCAGCACAGACTCTTCCCAGCAAGCATGGAGACTCTTTTCAAGGCTGGGTGGTAAAAACAAAGGAACAAATCTTCAACTAACTTCAGCCAAAGTTTCTATTTCTCCCTTTCTTTCTTTCTTTCTTAAAAAATCTGCTCCAAAGTGTGCAAACACGCATTGTGAAACATATTTCCCCTTTCTGTGTATAAGAATATAAACACCTCAGTTGACATATGGGCTCATGTGTTTCTTCACCAAGGTGTGATGAGACTCGGAGCAGCATATGTGCCAGGTGATGGAGAGTTTGCAACAGTGTGGGTAGGAGTGTCGCTGTCTTGTGAAACAGGTGCAGGAAAGCCCATGTGGATAGAAGGCCCTGTGAAGTAAAGCTGCAGTTACTTGGAGCCATAGCTCTAACATAGGACTACGAGGTTCAGATGCCATTGTTTATTTAGCACCTTCCATGTAAGCTTAGTGGACTTTAGGACTTCATAAGTCACAAAGATCACCTTGCAGAATGAAATTCATACCTAAAGATTTAAGAGATGAGGACTTAAAGAAATTAGATGAACTTTCTCTAGTGGTTCTTTTCAAATTTCAGCATTGCAAAAATTACCTGGAAGGTTGTTGAAACTCAGATTGCTGGACATGACCTCCCCATCCCTAGAGTTTCTGAATCAGCAGTTCTAGGGTAGGGCTGTAAAATTTGTATTTCTAACATGTGACCAGGTGATGCTGCTGCTGCTGGCCCAGAAATGACACTTTGAAACCACTTTTCTGGCATGCAAGGCACAGTGCCAAGGTCTAAATCCCTTAAAGGCTGAAGTAGGAAACACCAGTGTGTGTGCGTGCTCAGTCCTACCCGACTGTTTGCAAACCCATGGATTGAAGCTCACCCACCAGGATCCTCTGTCCATGGAATTTTCCAGGCAAGAGTATTAGAATGGGTTGCCATTTCCTCCTCCAGGGGATCTTCCCAACCCAAGGATTGAACGCAGGTCTCCTGTGTCGGCAAGCAGATAAATTACCACTGAGCTATGTGGGAAGCCCAGGAAACATTAGTGCTATTAATCAAAACCAGGAAACCCAAGTCAGTCATTGTGCTCAAGAGGCAGGGATAGGGAGGAAAGTTGGACCCTATGCCAGTGTAATCTGCAAGGTGCTAGGAGGGAGGGGCCAAGTCAAAGGACTGGAAGTGATTGTCACGGGCACATCGATCCCCCATCACCTGGTTTAAATGGCTGCCAGAGATGGGATTTGGGTAGGGGTCATCCATCAGAGTTTCAATGTTCGTGATGAGAGTGACCAGAATAGGGTGCCAGCTTCTGATTTTTAAATGCTTCATTCTTCATGTTCCTTGTTGTTTAGTCACTCAGTCATGTCCGACTCTTTTGTGATCCCATGGACTGCAACCTGCCAGGCTCCTCTGTCCATGGGATTTCTTTCTCCAGGGGATCTTCCCAATTCAGGGATCAAACATATGTCTCCTGCATTGGCAGGTGGATTCCTTACGACTGAACCACCAGCAAAACTCTTTACTATTCCTTAGTCATTCGGTAAACTCTGATTAGGTCCAAAATTAAGGATTTCAAATGGAAATATTCAGTCTCTTTGTGAGTTTTTGTGTATTTTAATAGGATTAGGTGTGACTTCTTTAAACTTAAATATTGAAGTTCTTCTAAGTATGGACCGTGGTCCCTCTCCATTTGCTATGGGAGGAGGGATGCATTCAGAATTAAAATTAACTGCCCTTGACTTTGAAGATCACATAATCTAGCAAGAAGTGACTGTCCCAGGTCAGACTGTGACATGTGGCAGACATAGAGGGAGGAGGGATCATTAATTCCAACTTGAGATAAATGGGATCAGAGAAGACTTCATGGAAGAGGTGACGTTTAAGTGCACCCAAAAGATGAGCAGGGACGTCTTACTGGCAGGGACATATTAGACTTAATCTAATAATATGTGGAAGGAAAAATAATTTACTCTTCCAGTGAGGGAATAATATTCTACCTTAGACTCATTTTTATCCATGTTGGAGGAAAATTGTTTCCTTTTAAAAGACTTCCAAAGTGAAGGTAAAAATATACAGAAGAGGGCAGCTGGGGTAAACACATTTTACAAAGGCAAAAACCCTCCCTGGGTGGGAAGCATTTTGTTTTATTCTAATCTCTTTGCTGCTTCCATCCCTCAAGGGAGCACTTCATTTAGAGCTGTTGAATTTTCTGAATTCCACTGTGTGTTTGCACAAACTTCCTCTTGAGTCAGACTGTAAAGCAAAGAAAGTTTTGTACCTTAGAGGCATTCTTTTTCAACCCACAGACAGCACACTGGTGGGAAGAATTGGCTGTTAGTATTAATATTAATAAAACACAATAATTATAACATGTATTGCTTGCTAATATTCACTCTTGGACTTGTATTAATCTGCTTGGTCTGCCATAACAAAATACCACAGACTGGGTGGCGTAGACAACAGAAATGCATTTCCCACAGATCTGGATACTAGAAGTCCAAGATCAAGGTGCCAGCAGTGTTGGTTTCTGGGGAGAACTCTTCTTGGATTGCAGACTGCCTCTCACTATGTCCTGCAGTGGCCTTTCCTCTGTGCATTATAGAGAGAAAGAGAGGGGTCTCTGGAATCTCTTCCATTTTTATAGACACCAATCCTATCCAATTAGGGGTCCACATTTATAATCTCATTAACCTTCATTAAAGGCCTGTCTCCAAATGCAGTCATATTTAGGGGTTAGGGCTTCAACACATGAATTTGGGAGTAACAAAATTCAGTAATAGGAGAGGATTGTGATTTCTGAGAAGGTATAGCACTTATGAAAGTGGAAGCTCAGTTCTCCATGTCCCAACACCTAGAGGTGGCCCAGTTTACCTCTCACAGATGTGGAACTTGTTCTCTCTTGCATCACTTTTTCATGAAATATATATATCTCTTGTCCTTTCAGTATGTAGACAGATAGATGCTTTCATTGATGATTTAAGAAAATCTGTATGAATATCAACTGTTCTAGTGTGCCTTCAGAGGCTAATGAAATATATTTGGTTATTTCGCCATGAACAAAGTGGCCCAGAATACTATACTTTTATTATTCTGCTTCTGCTATTCATGGTCTTTCTTTACTCCTCATTTTTAACTTTAAGTGTACTCACTGCTTCTAACATGCCACGTTCATCATTTTAGAAAATCAAATGGGAAATAAACTAGCATAGACTAATTAACACTTCATTTTTTAGCTTATCAAAAAAGATATCAATTTCCTCTGCAAACTCTTAATCTCACTCTGACCTCCAGAGACCCCTCCATGTATCAGACACAGAAAATAATTTTCCTAAATAGGATCACCATAACACGATTTTGCTTCCTCCTCCTCCTACAAAATAGAACCTAAAGTAGAAAAAGAAAAGGAATTATAGAAAATGTTGAATGAGGCCAATTTTCCTTTGTCTCATTTGATGGTTTGCTTCTATGCTAAATGGGTTCACCATCTGTGTATGGGCACCATCGTCTTTGAGGTAATAACCATAATTGTCATTCGCTGAATGACTACTCTGTCCCAGGAATTTTACATAGTCTATCTCTTTTAAGCCTTATCAGCCTCTTACTTAAAAATTAACAGCCGCTATTTATAAGTGAGGAAACTCAGAATAAGTAAGTAGGTTGCCCAGTGCCATGGGCCTAAAGAACGGGAAAGTCAAGTGAGACCCAGCACCTGTGTTCTTTTCATGGCACCAGGCAGGGCCAGTGTGGGACTGCACTTAGCGAGCATCTAGCCTCTTCTCTAAGGGAAAGTGTAAAGCGAGTCTTGGGATCTGTAGTATTTGGGGACAGTTCACAATGATTTGTTATCTGCCTGTACTAATTTCAGAATAGCAAAGTAATCTATTCTACTCAAAAGCAACTGAGAATTTCTTTCCTGCTCCAAAGTCAGACCCAACACCAGGTTGGCCTCAGCCTCATAATATATTAAGCTAATAAAATTTTCCCTGTCTCTTTTCCTACTGCAGTTGTTAAGTACATTTTTCCTCATTTGCTAAACGTTTAGTGTATTTTCATTTTTGAACCCTTTCCATATGGCTAGTAGCTAGTGGCTCTTTTCTTATTTCCCCTGGGCTATTCTAGTTCCCCAAATTGTTTATCATATGAGATAATAGAAAGAATCTGTAATGGGGACTCAGAAGATTGGGTTCTCTCTTTGGCTTTCCCTTGACCTGTGTGATTGGAGCCAAATCCTTTCCATCTTCTGAGGTTCAGCATCCTTTTTTATAAAGTGAAGAATGTGGTATTGGAATCTCTAAGGTCTAAGATCAACTGATCCCTTTGCCAATCTCACTGTATGCACCACCTCTGCTGTGAGCAAATGTGTGTGCGATGCTACCTCCTTCATTGTTCTCCTCCCAAAAGTAAACATCTCCCACACACTCTTTTCCTTAGAAAAGAGGAGAGTTTAGATACTTTTTCAAACTCCCAGAATTCTTCCATATCAGTGTTTAACATTCATTTAAGTAACACTTAATTAATTAACAATGTTGTAGAAACTAGAGATTCAGATGAACAAGACACAGACCCTGCCCTTAGGTACACAGACAGACAAAGAGAGTAATCTCAGAGGAGGGAATCTCTCTCTCCATGGCAGATGCCAACATGAAGGAAATTCTTCCAGAAGAGATCAGTGAAGCTCACTCCTTAAAGCTGATTAATAAGGTGTTCATAAGCCCAGATTCTATAGTCTGACAGACCTATGATCAATCCTGGTTTAAATGAGTAGCCATATAATCTTAAACAAGTTACTTAACTTCTTTATGCCTCTCTTTTATTCATCTATAAAATGGAGATCATAATATTAAATTCATAGGATTGTTAGGAAGAGCAAATGGTATATATTTATTAAAAGGATATAAACATGTACTGGTCTTCCTAGGTGGCCCTAATGATAAAGAATCTGCCTGTCAATGCAGGAGACATAAGAGACACGGGTCAATCCCCAGGTTGGGAAGATCTCTTGGAGGAGTACCTGGAAACTCATTCTAGTATTCTTGCCTGGAAAATCCCATGGACAAAGGAGCTTGACAGGCTACGGTCCACAGGATCACAAAGAATTGGATATGACTGAAGCAGCTTAGCATGCACGCATGAAAGCATGTACCACGCCAGGCCTCCCTGTCTATCACCAACTCCCGGATGTATATATACAGGGTTGGCCAGTTCAGTTCAAGTTCAGTGAGGGTAGACCATAAGATCTGAATGAACTTTTTGGCCAATCATATATATATATATATATATATATATATATATAGAGAGAGAGAGAGAGTGCTTCCCTGGTGGCACTAGTGGTAAAGAACCTGCCTGCCAGTGCAGATGTAGGAGCCATGGGTTCGATCCCTGGGTCAAGAAGATCCCTGGAGAAGGGAATGGCTACCCACTCCAGTATTCTTGCCTGGAGAATTCCATGGACATGGACAAGGGAGCCTGGTGGACTATATTTGAAATAAAAAAGTCCCAGGCACTATCCCAAGCACTATGCATATATTATTTCATTTAGTACTCACATCACCTATGAGGTAGGCAGTATTATTATCTATTATTGTTCCTCTTTTAGAGATGAGGAAACAGGCTCAGAACAAGTGATTAGCTGAGGGTGACAGAGCTGGTAACTGACAGATTCTGAATACTGCCTAAGGAAGGCAATCTAACTCCAATCTAAGGCTTTATGCTGCTTCTGCACAGTCCTGTGATCTCTCTAGATGCAGTGAACCCTTTTGAAGCTGTCAGTACAGTGGGGAAACATGGCCCCAAAATAACCATGAAATATAACATTACCCCTGGTTTCCAGGGCTAATCCAGGACCCAGGTCTGCCCACATAGAGTACTATCTATCTTTCCCTATCCCATAAAGATTGAGTGAGTGATGTACACATGGCCCACACTGGCCCTAGAACTTCTGCTGGAATGGGTGAGGGGGAGAGCCCTTTCTTCAGGGTTGTTGTTGTGGCAGTGCTTTACAACCTGGAGCTTTTAGTCAGGGCTAGCCTGAGACTAAAGGCAGAGACCCTGAGAGTCAGGTCCAGGACAACAAACATCCTTGTATCACAAGCCATTAGAAGCTGTTTTGTTTAAGAAAGTTTGGCTTGGATTTCTATTACTTGTAACCAAGAGTCCTAGTTAGCACACCCAGGAAACCACATGTAATGTGCTTTACATACAGTATAGCTACGAAGTTCAAGCTCATGCTACTGGACAAGCCAATGAAGCAGAGACAAGGTTTTGAGGCTGATGTAGTAGATGGGTTCCAGGAAGACATTTACAACTGACCTCCTGTTTATATTTCATGGGACATGAAGAAGTGGGTTTCAGGTTGGATACTTAAAGCTGTTAGCATTTCCTGAAACAAGAGATAGGTGGGCTTCAGTGGAAGAATTTACAGTCAGCGTCCTGTTTGCCCTCCAAAATGGAAGTAATAGAAACAGGGTAAATTACCAGTGTTTGTTTCTTGTAAACACAAGGTAACAGTTATGGCAATGTGCATGTATGCTGCTAAGTCACTTCAGTTATGTCTGACTCTGTAACTCCATGGACTGTAGACCACTAGACTCCTCTGGCCATGGGATTTTCCAGGCAAGAATACTGGAGTGGGATGCCATTTCCTCCTCCAGGGGATCTTCCTGACCCAGGGATTGAACCCATGTCTCTTCCATCTCCTGCACTGGCCAGTAGATATTTTACCACTAGTGCCACCGTAGTCAAGTAATAATCATAGCAAAGACAAAGAGGGACAAAATCCTTTTTGAGTATTTTGGGGATCTCTGCTCCCCCCTTTTTCGGACAAGGAAGACACTACAGATGTGCAAAAAGGTTCCTTGTGGGCCAAAAGTCAGGGGATAATGCCAGGCCATAATGAGTCTTGCTCCTCCCAGGAGCCTTCACTTGAAGGTCCATCTTGCTGAGGGACGCATGCACACCCAGGGGTCCCAGGGTAGGTCAGGTGTGGAAAAGGGAACCAGATAATTGACCTGAAGGAAGCCAAAGACTGAGAAGAACTGACCCATATAAATGACTTAACTGTCTCTTCACTGAGCTCCTCCTCCTCACTAGGGGGATGCCCACACCCTTTCTCTCTGGGTGTGCATCTCTGCCTTGCTTCTATCTTAACTAAACAAACCATTTCTCTGTATGCTCCCCCACTTGCTGTGATACAGCTCTAATAATAAACTTTGTACCTACATTTACAGTTTCTTCCCCCATGATAAATACATTTTTCACTAGGGGCAAAGATCCAGAGAAAAAATAGCTTCTAGCCTGTAGGCCTTGCTAGTCTGGTGGCTAGGATTCCTGGTTCTCATCCAGGTTATCCAGGTTCAATTCCTGAGAAGGGAATTAAGATTTCACTTTACACCACCACTCAGTGCTGCCTTGCCCAGATCAAAGAATGTGATTATCTTTGGAGAGCCAGCTGACCTAGGAGATGGCAGACTGAAGTCTCAAAATAGCCATCTTACAGGGGTCCTGATGCCAGGTTATTTTATAGATCATAGATGAGAGGAAGTGAGGAAACAAAATAAAAAGGCCATTAATCTTGCAAATATCTCCTAGAATGGCAAACCTCAGATAAGGGATGTGTTAATTTATTCCTTCCTGTCATCTATAGGTGGACAGGGTTCTGAACAAAGGCATTTTGGTTTAACAGTCAAGCAGAGGGGCAGGATTCTCTGAGGCAGGACATTTTGTATGATTATAACAACAAAAGCAGCAAAAAGCAAGTCAAAGAAACAGTTCCAAAGTAGAATCAGAATTGGCTTTTCAAAGCAACAGCACCACTACTCGCCTGGTAGCTATGGGCCTAGATGTGTTTGAAAAACAGTAGGAGTTAATCAACTAGAGAAGGACAAAGAGTGACTCAACAGAGTCACTCGTCTCAACAGAGTGACTAGTATGTGTAAATGCAGAGCGCTATGAGAGATCTTTGCCTATAAAGAAAACTTAATGTTCATGAGAAATGGAATATTTCCTGACATACCAGTAAACAAGGATGTCAACAGTTCCGTTCAGTTCAATCGCTCAGTCGTGACCGACTCTTTACAGCCCTATGAATCACAGCACGCCAGGCCTCCCAGAGTTCACTCAAATTCATGTCCATTGAGTCAGTGATGCCATCCAGCCATCTCATTCTCTGTTGTCCCCTTCTCCTCCCGCCCCCAATCCTTCCCAGCATCAGAGTCTTTTCCAGCGAGTCAACTCTTTGCATGAGGTGGCCAAGTATTGGAGTTTCAGCTTTAGCATCAGTCTTTCAAATGAACACCCAGGATTGATCTCTTTAGAGTAGACTGGTTGGATCTCCTTACAGTCCAAGGGACTCTCAAGAGTCTTCTCCAGCACCACAGTTCAAAAGCATCCATTCTTCGGCAATCAGCTTTCTTCACAGTCCAACTCTCACATCCATACATGACCACGGGAAAAACCATAGCCTTGACTAGATGGACCTTGGTTGGCAAAGTAATGTCTCTGCTTTTTAATATGCTATCTAGGTTGGTCATAACTTTCCTGCCAAGGAGTAAGGGTTTTTTAATTTCATGGCTGCAATCAGCATCCGCAGTGATTTTGGAGCCCCCAAAAATAAAGTCTGACACTGTTTCCACTGTTTATCCATCTATTTCCCATGAAGTGATGGGACCAGATGCCATGATCTTTGTTTTCTGAATGTTGAGCTTCAAGCCAACCTTTTCACTCTCCTCTTTCACTTTCATCAAGTGGCTTTTTAGTTCCTCTTCACTTTCTGCTATAAGGGTGGTGTCATCTGCATATCTGAGGTTATTAATATTTCTCCCGGCAATCTTGATTCCAGCTTGTTCTTCTTCCAGCCCAGCGTAACTCATGATGTACTCTGCATATAAGTTAAATAAGCAGGGTGACAATATACAGCCTTGACGTACTCCTTTTCCTATTTGGAACCAGTCTGTTGTTCCATGTCCAGTTCTAACTGTAGCTTCCTGACCTGCATACAGGTTTCTCAAGGGGCAGGACAGGTGGTCTGGTATTCTCGTCTCTTTCAGAATTTTACACAGTTTGTTGTGATCCACACAGTCAGAGGTTTTGGCATAGTTGATGAAGCAGAAATAGATGTTTTTCTGGAACTCTCTTGATTCCTCCATGATCCAGTGGATGTTGGCAATTTGATCTCTGGTGCCTCTGCCTTTTCTAAAACCTGCCTGAACATCTGGAAGTTCACGGTTCACATATTGCTGAAGCCTGGCTTGGAGAATTTTGAGCATGACTTTACTAGCGTGTGAGATGAGTGCAATTGTGCGATAGTTTGAGCATTCTTTGGCATTGCCTTTTTTGGGGATTGGAATGAAGACTGACCTTTTCCAGTCCTGTGGCCACTGCTGAGTTTTCCAAATTTGCTAGCATATTGAGTTCAGCACTTTCACAGCATCATCTTTCAGGATTTGAAAGAGCTCCACTGGAATTCCATCACCTCCACTAGCTTTGTTTGCAGTGATGCTTTCTAAGGCCCACTTGACTTCACATTCCAAGATGTCTGGCTCTAGGTCAGTGATCACGATATCGTGATCATCTTGGTCATGAAGATCTTTTTTGTACAGTTCTTCTGTGTATTTTTGCCAACTCTTCTTAATATCTTCTGCTTCTGTTAGGTCCACACCATTTCTGTCCTTTATCGAGCCCATCTTTGCATGGAATGTTCCCTTGGTATCTCTAATCTTCTTGAAGAGATCTCTTCTTTTTCCTATTCTGTTGTTTTCTTCTATTTCTTTGCATTGATTGCTGAGGAAGGTTTTCTTATCTCTCCTTGCTATTCTTTGGAGCTCTGCATTAAGATGCTTATATCTTTCCTTTTCTCTTTTCCTTCTCACTTCTCTTCTTTTCACGGCTATTTGTAAAGTCTCCTCAAACAGCCATTTTGCTTTTTTGCATTTCTTTTCCATTGGGATGATCTTGGTCACTGTCTCCTGTACATTATCACAAACCTCCGTCCATAGTTCATCAGACACTCTATCTATCAGATCTAGTCCCTTAAATGTATTTCTCACTTCCACTGTATAATTATAAGGGATTTGATTTAGGTCATATCTGAATGGTCTATCAGTTCAGTTCAGTCGCTCAGTCGTGACTGACTCTTTGCGACCCCATGAATCACAGCACGCCAGGCCTCCCTGTCCATCACCACTCCCGGAGTTCACTCAGACTCACCTGCATCTTGTCGGTGATGCCATATAGCCATCTCATTCTCTGACGTCCCCTTCTCCTCCTGCCCCCAATCCTTCCCAGAATCAGAGTCTTTTCCAATGAGTCAACTCTTCACATGCGGTGGCCGAAGTATTGGAGTTTCAGCTTTAGCATCAGTCCTTCCAATAAACACCCAGGATTGATCTCCTTTAGAATGGACTGGTTAAGTATCGGAATGCAGAGTAACAAAGAATAGTATGGAAAGATAAGAAAGCCTTCCTCAGTGATCAATGCAAAGAAATAGAAGAAAACAACAGAATAGGAAAAACAAGAGATTTCTTCAAGAAAATTAGAGTTACCAAGGGAACATTCCATGCAAAGATGGGCTCGATAAAGGAAAGAAATGGTGTGGACCTAACAGAAGCAGAAGATATTAAGAAGAGGTGGCAAGAATACACAGAAGAACTGTACAAAAACAAAAAAATCTTCACGACCAAGATGATCACAATGGCGTGATCACTGACCTAGAGCCAGACATCTTGGAATGTGAAGTCAAGTGGGCCTTAGAAAGCATCACTACAAACAAAGCTAGTGGAGGTGATGGAATTCCAGTTGAATTCTTTCAAATCCTGAAAGATGATGCTGTGAAAGTGCTGCACTCAATATGCCAGCACATTTGGAAAACTCAGCAGTGGCCACAGGATTGGAAAACGTCAGTCTTCATCCCAATCCCAAAGAAAGGCAATGCCAAAGAATGCTCAAACTACCGTACAATTGCACTCATCTCACACGCTAGTAAAATCATGCTCAAAATTCTCCAAGCCAGGCTTCAGCAATACGTGAACTGTGAACTTCCAGATGTTCAAGCAGGTTTTAGAAAAGGCAGAGGCACCAGAGATCAAATTGCCAACATCCACTGGATCATGGAGAAAGTAAGAGAGTTCCAGAAAAACATCTATTTCTTCTTCATCGACCATGCCAAAGCCTCTGACTGTGTGGATCACAACAAACTGTGGAAAATTCTGAAAGAGATGGGAATACCAGACCACCTGACCTGCCTCTTGAGAAACCTGTATGCAGGTCAGGAAGCTACAGTTAGAACTGGACATGGAACAACAGACTGGTTCCAAATAGGAAAAGGAGTACGTCAAGGTTGTATATTGTCACCCTGCTTATTTAACTTATATGCAGAGTACATCATGAGTTACACTGGGCTGGAAGAAGCACAAGCTGGAATCAAGATTGCTGGGAGAAATATCAATAACGTCAGATATGCAGATGAATGATCTATCATTTCAGTTCAGTTCAGTTGCTCAGTCGTGTCCGACTCTTTGCGACCCCATGAATCACAGCACGCCAGGCCTCCCTGTCCATCACCAAATCCCAGAGTTCACTCAAACTAATGTCCATCAAGTTGGTGATGCCATCCAGCCATCTCATTCTCTGTCGTACCCGTCTCCTACTGCCCCCAATCCCTCCCAGAATTAGAGTCTTTTCCAGTGAGTCAACTTTTTGCATGAGGTGGCCAAAGTATTGGATTTTCAGCTTTAGCATCAGTCCTTCCTATGAACACCCAGGACTTATCTCCTTTAGAATGGACTGGTTGGATCTCCTTGCAGTCCAAGGGACTCTCAAGAGTCTTCTCCAACACCACAATTCAAAAGCATCAATTCTTCGGCGCTCAGCTTTCTTCACAGTCCAACTCTCACATCCTTATAGAAAGGTACTAAATTTTTTAATAGGGATATCTGGTTTTCTTTAATTAATAGTAATTTTTTTTTTTTTCCGTTTGGCTGCCCAGCATGTGGTATCTAGCTCCCCTACCAGAGACTGAAACTGCATCCCCTGCATTGCAAGGCAGAGGCTTAACTTGATATTCTGACTACCTTCCCTTTGTTGCAAAACTCCTATATATTATCGATCCCCCTCAAATCCTCAGAGCACTTTCTCAGAACTATCTGAAATGCTGTCTTCTGGGCTGCAGATCTCATTTTGACCCAAATAAAATTTAACTCACAACTTACACATTGTACATTTTAAAAGTTTCAACATCCATATTAATCCTGTGGCTCAGATTTTAAAGCATTTTCCTGGAATTCTGGAGTTCAATCCTGGGTTTAAGATACCTGATAAAGCATAGCAACTCACTCCAGGATTCTTGCCTGGAGACTCCTATGGACAGAGGAGCCTGGCAGGCTTCAGTCTGTTGGGTCACAAAGAGTCGGACACAACTAAGTGATTAACACTTTCATAACATTCAAACCTCACCTTATCATCATCTGCTGACTTACAGAGGACTCATCTTTGATAAAGATTTTAGAATCTGTTCCAGAATTTTTCTCGTCATTTCTTCTCACGTTATGGAAAATTTTAAGTAATGTCAACTACAATTGTTGTTGCTGTTCAGTTGCTAAGTTATGCCTGACTCTTTGTGACCCCAAGGGCTGCAGCATGCCAGACTTCCCAATCTTTCATTACAAACTGGTGCTTGCCAAAGGCATTTGCCATCTGCCTTTACAAAGACTGAACCTTATGCTGCTGCAGCTATTGACCTTCGACACGCCCTGAAGGGAGTTCAGGGTGTGCTCCAGGGAAACTGGTGGAACAGGTCTTTAGATAGTTAGATACTTTCAGAAAGTAATTTCATGATTCCAGTCCTTGCAACTCTTCATATCTAGGAAAACACTAAATCCCTTCATGGTGATATCAACTCAAGACTAGCAGAAAACCTTTTGTAAAATAAGCACTTGATTGCATTGAACTTTTCCTTCATCAAAATCATATATATTGACCTTCCCCTGCTACCACTTTGGAACAGTTTCTCAGAACTGAGATAACTATTTCACATGCTGCAGTCTTCATTTGGCCCTCAATAATACTTAACTCGCAACTCTCACCTAGTGCATCTTTTTTAGTTGACATTACTATACAAATATATTCAAGATTTCTGCTTTTGCCACATCTGCAATGCACTGACTGAAACTATCAGATTGCTGATCTCAGGGCACTGTATCTTTAAAATCTGCAAGAGTACCATGTATGTCTTTGCTCTCACCAAGTATCTTTATTACGCTGGTCTAGCATATTCTGAGTTAAATTCACCCATTCCAGTCCATTTTAGTTCACTGAATCCTAGAATGTCTACGTTCACTCTTGCCATCTCCTGTTTGACCACTTCCAATTTGCCATGATTCATGGACCTAACATTCCAGGTTCCAGTGCAATATCTCTCTTTACAGCATCGGACCTTTCTTCTATCACCAGTCATCATGATGGTGTGATCACTAACCTAGAGCCAGACATCTTGGAATGTGAAGTCAAGTGGGCCTTAGAAAGCATCACTACATCCTAGATGTCCATCTGCAGATGAATGGATAAGAAAGCTTTGGTACATATACACAATGGAGTATTTCTCAGCCATCAAAAAGAATGCATTTGAATCAGTTTTAATGAGGTGGATGAAATTGGAGCCAATTATACGGAGTGAAGTAAGCCAGAAAGAAGAACATCAATACTGTATATTAACGCATATATATGGAATTTAGAAAAATGGTAACCTGAACCCTGTATAAGAGACTGCAAAAGAGACATAGGCATTTAGAACAGTCTTTGGGACTCTGTGGGAGAGGGTGAAGGTGGAATGATTGGGGAGAATGGAATTGTAGCATGTATATTATCATAAGTGACCAGTCCAGGTTCGACGCATACATTTTCCTCTGTTCATTTCTTTGCATTTGTGCTTTTTTAATAAAATTCTTTTTTAGAAATAAAAAAAAAAAAAGAAAGCATCACTACAAACAAAGCTAGTGGAGGTGATGGAATTCCAGTGGAGCTCTTTCAAACCCTGAAAGATGATGCTGTGAAAGTGCTGCACTCAATATGCCAGCACATTTGGAAAACTCAGCAGTGGCCACAGGATTGGAAAACGTCAGTCTTCATTCCAATCCCAAAGAAAGGCAATGCCAAAGAATGCTCAAACTAACGCACAATTGCACTCATCTCACACGCTAGTAAAGTCATGCTCATAATTCTCCAAGCCAGGCTTCAGCAATATGTGAACCGTGAACTCCCAGATGTTCAAGCAGGTTTTAGAAAAGGCAGAGGCACCAGAGATCAAATTGCCAACAACCGCTGGATCATGGAGAAGGCAAGAGAGTTCCAGAAAAACATCTATTTCTGCTTCATCAGCTATGCCAAAGCCTTTGACTGTGTGGATCACAACAAACTGTGTAAAATTCTGAAAGAGATGGGAATCCCAGATCACCTGACCTGCCTCTTGAGAAACCTGTATGCAGGTCAGGAAGCAACAGTTAGAACTGAACATGGAACAACAGACTGGTTCCAAATAGGAAAAGGAGTACGTCAAGGCTGTATATTGTCACCCTGCTTATTTAACTTATATGCAGAGTACCTCATGAGGAACGCTGGGCTGGAAGAAGCACAAGCTGGAATCAAGATTGCCAGGAGAAATATCAAGGTTTCAGATATGCAGATGACACCACCCTTATGGCAGAAAGTGAAGAGGAACTAAAAAGCCTCTTGATGAAAGTGAAAGAGGAGAGTGAAAAGGTTGCCTTGAAGCTCAACATTCAGAAAACAAAGATCATGGCATCTGGTCCCATCACTTCATGGGAAGTAGATGGGGAACAGTGGAAAAAATGTCAGACTTTATTTTTGGGGGCTCCAAAATCACTGTGGATGCTGATTGCAGCCATGAAATTAAAAGATGCTTACTCCTTGGGAGGAAGGTTATGACCAACCTGGATAGTATATTAAAAAGCAGAGATATTACTTTGCCAACCAAGGTCCATCTAGTCAAGGCTGTGGTTTTTCCAGTGGTCATTTATGGATGTGAGAGTTGGACTGTGAAGAAAGCTGATTACCGAAGAATTGATGCTTTTGAACTGTGGTGCTGGAGAAGACTCTTGAGAGTCCCTTGGACTGAAAGGAGATCCAACCAGTCCATTCTAAAGGAGATCAATCCTGGGTGTTCATTGGAAGCACTGATGCTAAAGCTGAAGCTCCAATACTTTGGCCACCTCATGCAACGAGTTGACTCACTGGAAAAGACACTAATGCTGGGAGGGATTGGGGGCAGGAGGAGAAGGGGACGACAGAGAATGAGATGACTGGATGGCATCACCGACTCAATGGACATGAGTTTGAGTGAACTCCGGGAGTTGGTGATGGACAGGGAGGCCTGGCGTGCTGTGACTCATGGGGTCGCAAAGAGTCGGACACGACTGAGCAACTGAACTAACTGAACTGAACTGAAAATAGCCCAAATGTTCAATGGGTAAACAAGTGAATGGGTAAACAATCTGTGGACTAATCAAGCAATGAAACATTCTTAACAATAAAAAGGAATTAACTCTTTATATGTCTTAGGCATAACACAGCATGAATGAATCTCAGAAGTTATATGCTGAGTAAAAGAAGAGAGGCAGAAGAGTGTACGTTACATTATTCCATGTATATAAAAAGTTGTAGACCATCTAAACTAATCTGTCGTGCCAGAAAACAGATTAGTTGTTGCCTGGGGATGGGCAAGATGGAGGACTAGATTGCAAATAGATACAAGGAACTTTACTAAAGTGAACGAAAAGTTTAGAATCTTTATTGGTGGTGATGGCTTCACTAGTATATACGTATGTCAAAAATGATGTGATTTTACTTTAAATTTGTGTGATGTAGTATACTTTAATTAATCCTCAATAGTTTTTTTCTTAATCAGTTATCAGTCTTAGTGCTCTTTTAAAAATAACATGAAAAAAATTTTAAAAATAAAAATAACATGAATCTTCTCATCTAACTGCTTTCAAGATTTTCCTTGTCTTTGGAGTTTCATCAGTTTGCTGTGAAGTATTCATGAAACTGAGAAATTGTTTGTATTGACACTTCTTAAGGTTTATAGATTTCCTCAGTGTTGTGGCTTAATGCCTTTTATAAATTTTGGACAACTCTTATCCCAGAGTTCTTCAAATAATCCTTTTCCTCTATCTTCTCTCCGTATCCAACTATGTTTCTAAAGGTGTGTATGTGAGACCTTTCTCTGTGTTTCACATTCCCTTATGTGCTTCTCTACATTTCCACTTTTTTCTCTCTGTTACTGATCTACCAGTTTTTCTTCCAGTCATTTACTCTCTCCTTTTATGTCCAGCCCACCCAAAATTGTCTATTAAGTTCTGAATTTCAACATATTTTCACTGTAAACTTCTTTTCAAATTATTTTCTAGATTGGCTTCTCTGATGAAATGTTCTGGATTTGAAGTCGAGAGGGATTTTGTATTATAAGACAGATGCCTGTCTTAGATGAAGATGCTATAACAGAATACTATAAATCAGGTGGCTTAAGCCACAGAGATATACTTCTCATAGATTTATGAGATTGGGAAATCCAAGATCAAGGTCCTGACAGATTCAGATCTTGGTGAAGACCCTCTTTCTGACTGGCAGATGGCTGCCTTCTTCCTGTATCCTCACATGTTGCAAAGAAGCTCTGATGTCTCTTCCTCTCCTTAAAAAGGCACTAACCTCATCATGAGAGCACCACCCTCATGATCTTATTGAAACTTAATTATCCCCCAAAGGCTCTACCTCTGAATAGTACCACTTTACGGGTTAGAACCTCAACACATGAATTCTTAGGAGACAAACATTCAGTCTATCACATGCCCTTATCATATAATTCTAAGTTGATTTCCTACTTAGTCAGAGGGTTGTTTTACTGCTATGTGCTCAATTCATTCCAAGTGGGAGTAAATCATGATATGCCTAACTAAGCTTGCTTTTGTAGCACTGATTCTACACAAATTCAGTGATGCTCTCTTGAAAGTGTTGTCATGGTACCCTTTTGTCTTATAAAAAAATTTAACCATTTTGCATATAAAAATGATTTTCACTATCCCATATGTCATTGTTTGATTCACCTTCATTTTACTGGACTTAAGCAGACCCATAAACATTTCCTGGGTAGCACAGATGGTAAAGAACCCACCTGTAATGCAGGAGATCCAGGTTCATTTACTGGGTCAGGAAGATTCCCTGGAGAAGGGAATGATTACCCACTCCAGTTCTTGCCTGGAGAATTCCATGGACAGGAGGACTACAGTCCATGGGTTACAAAGGGTCAGACATGGCTAAGCGACTAACAATAAGGCATGAACAATTTCAAATCCAGCCTTTTGGTAAAGTACAGTATAGGGAGAAAATTCAGTCAAAAAATTAGGAGATAGGAACTGTTAGTCTCGACTCCACTACTTACTAGCTTTGTAGCCCTAAGCACGTCAAATAAAGTCTATGAGCCTCTGGGTTCATATATCTCATTTGGGAACAATGGCATTATTTATATTTTCCCTTCCTACCATATAAAAGCATTTTAGGATACATGAAACAAAGGATGTAAAATTGCATTGTAAAATGTAAAATATATAAAATAAGTATTCCATAAATATTTTTAATTAATACCAAGTGATCGCCGAAGAATTGATGCTTTTGAACTGTGGTGTTGGAGAAGACTCTTGAGAGTCCCTTGGACTGCAAGGAGATACAACCCATCCATCCTAAAGGAGATCAATCCTGGATGTTCATTGGAAGGACTGATGCTAAAGCTGAAGCTCCAATACGTTGGCCACCTCATGCGACGAGTTGACTCACTGGAAAAGACCCTGATCTTGGGAGGGATTGGGGGTGGGAGGAGAAGGGGACGACAGAGGATGAGGTGGCTGGATGGCATCACCGACTCGATGGACATGAGTTTGAGTGAACTCCAGGAGTTGGTGATGGACAGGGAGGCCTGGCGTGCTGTGATTCATGGGGTCACAAAGAGTCAGACATGACTGAGCGACTGAACTGAACTGAACACATTCTGCTGTAACAAGCTATGTGATCTTAGGAAAATTTGGGGATCTAGGATTCAAACACATATGTCTGACTCTAAAGCCAATGATCCCCATCATTACAACATACTATTAATACTTCTTATTGAGACGATCTATGACAGAGGATATGGCACTTTTCCAGATGAATGCTAAGAGAATATGGGCCAATTGACCTGATGTGGGGCTATAGTAAATTAAAAACTACCTAAGCAAGCTGTTAAAATTACATCCTTTATATTAAATTTACTTCATTCAATGGTATCCTGGTCTTTTCTCCACCTGTTGTTATTGACCTTTCATCTTGCTCTCTGTGATAATCTAACCTTGACCATGTAATCTGAAAACAACTCTGGTACAATCTTGCTTTCAACCTAAACTCCCTATTTTGATTTAAATAGAATCAGGTTCCTTTCCTGAATACAGAAATTACATGAGAGAAGAGAAAGATAAGGATAAGGGAAGGGGTAGAAAGTGAATCTGACAGAACTTCGCTATTGGCAAATTTTCTCAAGAGTAAATGTTTCTGCAAGCAAACTCTGGCCTGCTGATCTAGTCATCCTATTTGTAGATCAAGATAGGTAGGAGGAAGTAAATGAGAGTGATAAGGAGAAGGAGTGCTTGCACGTGTAAGAGAAATAGATTTGCCCAGAAGTGACTGGTCACAGAGGCTAAAAATCAAGTAAGGATATATCTATTTCTATGATTCAAAGATATATCTACTGCAAGTAGTGCTTTTAAAATCATGCATCTGAATATGCCACAGGAGGATTGTGCTCAATCCTGCTTCTCACAGCCTCCAACAAACCTGAATCTTTGCCGTGTTCACTCATTAACCTATGTACCTGAGGCATGTGAGTCTGTGACATCTGTATGCTTCGGTGAAACCTGTACACCTCAATATCTTTTGAAGTTAAATACTTTTGCAATTTAAGGATCATATTTTCTACGCTGGCCTGTGTTTTCCAACTCATAAACGTTAGAATGTTACAATAACACTTTTATAATGCATCACCTACTGTAGATATCCCATTTTTTCCAACTAATCTAAGGCATATATTTTGTGTGTGAGTGTGTGTCCATGGTTTCAGATCAGTTCAGTTCAGTTGCTCAGTCGAGTCCGATTCTTTGTGACCCCATGAATCACAGCACACCAGGCCTCCCTGTCCATCACCAACTCCCAGAGTTCACTCAAACTCATGTCCATCGAGTCGGTGATACCATCCAGCCATCTCATTCTCTGTCATCCCCTTTTCCTCCTGCCTCCAACCCCTCCCAGCATCAGAGTCTTTTCCAGTGAGTCAACTCGTCACATGAGGTGGCCAAAGTATTGGAGCTTCAGCTTTAGCATCAGTCCTTCCAATGAACACTCAGGACTGATCTCCTTTAGAATGGACTGGTTGGATCTCCTTGCAGTCCAAAGGACTCTCAAGAGTCTTCTCCAACACCACAGTTCAAAAGCATCAATTCTTCGGCGATCAGCTTTCTTCACAGTCCAACTCTCACATCCATACATGACCACGGGAAAAACCATAGCCTTGACTAGACGGACCTTGGTTGGCAAAGTAATGTCTCTCCTTTTTAATATGCTGTCTAGTTTGGTCATAACTTTCCTTCCAAGGAGTAAGCGTCTTTTAATTTCATGGCTGCAATCACCATCTGCAGTGACTTTGGAGCCCAAAAAAATAAAGTCTGACACTGTTTCCACTGTTTTCCCATCTATTTCCCATGAAGTGATGAGACTGCATGCCATGATCTTAGTTTTCTGAATGTTGTACGTCAAGCCAACTTTTTCACTCTTCTCTTTCACCTTCATCAAGAGGCTTTTTAGTTCCTCTTCACTTTCTGCCATAATGGTGGTGTCATCTGCATATCTGAGCTTATTGATATTTCTCCTGGCAATCTTGATTCCAGCTTGTGCTTTTTCCAGACCAGAGTTCCTCGTGATGTACTCCGCACATAAGTTAAATAAGCAGGGTGACAATATACAACCTTGACGTACTCCTTTTCCTATTTGGAACCAGTCTGTTGTTCCATGTCCAGTTCTAACTGTTGCTTCCTGACCTGCATACAGGTTTCTCAAGAGGCAGGTCAGGTGGTCTGGTATTCCCATCTCTTTCAGAATTTTACACAGTTTATTGTGATCCACACAATCAAAGGTTTTGGCATAGTCAGTGAAGCAGAAATAGATGTTTTTCTCGAACTCTCTTGCTTTTTCCATGATCCAGTGGATGTTGGCAATTTGATCTCTGGTTCCTCTGCCTTTTCTAAAACCAGCTTGAACATCTGAAAGTTCACAGTTCATGTATTGATGATTTTAATTGGAGGTTAATTACTTTACAATATTGTTTTGGTTTTGCCATACATTGACATGAATCCACCCCAGGTGTACATGTGTTCCCCATCTTGAACCCTTTTCCCATCTCCCTCCCCATATCATTCTTCTGGGTCATTCCAGTGCACCAGCCCCTAGAAACCTGTATCATTCATCAAACCTGGACTGGCGATTCGTTTCAAATATGATAATATACAGGTTTCAATGCCATTCTCCCAAATCATCCCACCCTCACCCTCTCCCACAGAGTCCAAAATACTGTTCTATACATCTGTGTCTCTTTTGCTGTCTCGCATATAGGGTTATTGTTACCATCTTTCTAAATTCCATATATATACATTAGTACACTGTTGGTGTTTTTCTTTCTGGCTTACTTCATTCTGTATATTAGGCTCCAGTTTCATCCACCTCATTAGAACTGATTCAAATGTATCCTTTTTAATTGCTGAGTAATAGTCCACTGTGTATATGTACCACAGCTTTCTTTTCCACTCGTCTGCAGATGGACATCTAGATTGCTTCCATGTCCTGGCTATTATAAACAGTGCTGTGATGAACATTGGGGTACAAGTGTCTCTTTCAATTCTGGTTTCCTCGGTGTGTCTGCCCAGGAGTGGGATTGCTGGGTCGTATGGCAGTTCTATTTCCAGTTTTTTAAGGAATCTCCACACTGCTCTCCATAGTGACTGTACTAGTTTGCATTCCCACCAACAGTGGAAGAGGGTTCCCTTTTCTCCACACCCTCTCCAGCATTTATTGCTTGTAGACTTTTGGATAGCAGCCATTCTGCCTGGCATGAAATGGTACCTCATTGGGGTTTTGATTTGCATTTCTCTGATAATGAGGGATGTTGAGCATCTTTTCATATTTGTTAGCCATCTGTATGTCTTCTTTGGAGAAATGTCTGTTTAGTTCTTTGGCCCATTTTTTGAGTGGGTCGTTTATTTTTCTGGAATTGAGCTGCAGGAGCTGCTTGTATATTTTTGAGATTAATTCTTTGTCAGTTGCTTCATTTGCTGTTATTCTCTCCCATTCTGAAGGCTGTCTTTTCACCTTGCTTATGGTTTCCTTTGCTGTGCAGAAGCTCTTAATTTTAATTAGGTCCCATTTGTTTATTTTTGCTTTTATTTCCAATATTCTGGGAGGTGGGTCATGGAGGATGCTGCTGTGACTTATGTCATAGAGTGTTTTGCCTATGTTCTCCTCTAGGAGTTTTATAATTTCTGGTCTTACGTTTAGATCTTTAATCCATATTGAGTTTATTTTTGTGTATGATGTTAGAAAGTATTCTAGTTTCATTCTTTTACAAGTGGTTGACCGGTTTTTCCAGCACCACTTGTTAAAGAGATTGTCTTTTCTTCATTGCATATTCTTTGTCAAAGATATGGTGTCCATAGGTGCGTGGATTTATCTGTGCACTTTCTATTTTGCTCCATTGATCTATATTTCTGTCTTTGTGCCAGTACCATACTGTCTTGATGACTGTGGCTTTGTAGTAGAGCCTAAAGTCCGGCATGTTGATTCCCCCAGTTCATTCTTCTTTCTCAAGATTGCTTTGGCTATTCGAGGTTTTTTGGTATTTCCATACAAATTGTGAAATTATTTGTTCTAGCTCTGTGAAAAATTAAGGCAAATATTAATATCAACCATTATAGTTCACATAATGGCTTTTGAGAATGGATATAAAAACATCTTCCTAAGCCTAATGGGCTCTCCTGACTTTCTTTGTGGTTCAGCTGGTCATCAGTCTGTTCTGTAGCTTCACTAGTGTGTATGTTGTGGTTACAACCTTTGATATGAAGTCATGATGGGTGCATTTTATACTCCACAGACAATGTAATAGCCTCAATCTGTTCAAAATAAATACCTAATACTGCACAGTCCAGCAGATTTTTGGATGAAATGCCCCGAGGCACAAAAGTTCAAAATATGTACACATTAATAATATAAAGTTCACATGACTTAACACTGTATGCACATGAGGAGGAAGTCTGTTTATTTGCAATGATGGAGTGGAGTGTCCAGCATTCCAAAGACAGCTAAACAGGTATCTATTGTGATGATAATCTCATCTTCTAGGGAAGGCCTAAGCAAGCTACTAGTCTGTCTCACTGAGTAGCAGCTACAGCTTCCCTTGTGGCTCAGTCAGTAAAAAATCCACCTGAAAGGCACGAGACCGCCTGCAATGCAGGAGATGTGGGTTTGATCCCTGAGTCAGGAAGATCCCCTGGAAAAGGAAATGGTAACCCACTCCAGTATTCTGGCCTGGGAAATTCCATCCACACAGGAGCCTGGCGGGCTATAATCCTTGCAGTAGCAAGAGATGGATATGACTTAGCAACTAACCCACCACCACCACGACTGCTCTAGGAAATAAAAGGGAAAAATGACCTACATATGAGTGTGGAGTCAGAAGCAGAGATGGAAGGATCCAGGTTTTTGTGGAATCCTTAGAAGACCTCTCAGTCTTCTTGGACATAAGGCATTGGGGAATGAAAAGGGAGGGGTTCATAAAGGTGGCATTCAGGAAAATCCATTTTGCCAAACACATAAAATCATTCTGTGTGTGCACTCTAAAGGGAATGGAAGCCATATGTTTCTGATTCATTTACATGTAATCCATCAAAATATTATTTTGTAAGAGATATTTAATGTCCAAGAAACCTGCCAAGCCTTAAAAACATTTTTTCCAAAGGACCAGCTGCATTGAGGCAACTGTGTAAGAAGTTATCCTTGAAAAATGGAACTGGCTTCAAAGTCACAAGCACATTTTAAACTTCTAAAGGGCAGCCCGACATAATAGAAATAGTGTAGGCTTTAGATGTGAACAGATTCAGACTTAAAATCCAGTTTACTTTTTTACTAACCATTACAAAAATATATTTCTGTGTATTTATTTGTTTCTTTAGAGTCTGATTTGTGCTAGACAGAAAACTCAATATTGAATTATGGATACAGTACTTGAGTAAAATAAATAATATCTATCTAGTCATTAATATAGTTAATCAATTTTTCTGAGCCTATATTCCCTTATTTTTAGAAATGACACTAGTAATGCTCACCATAAAGAATATTCAAGAAAATCATTCAGCATGAAACACAATGCCTGGCAAGCAAGACACTCAAGAAAAGGAGTTGTCTTTCATGTTCAACATATTCAACCTCTTACCATTTAAACCACTTCTATTCTTCAATCTGTCTGCACTCACACTCTTACATGAGGTCCCTGCTCCTCTAGTACCCACAAAGATCATAGTCATTGGAATTCCTCACATATAGTGGCCCAGATGGTAAAGAATCCACCTGCAATGCAGGAGACCTGGGTTCGATCCCTGGGTTGGGAAGATCCCCTGGAGAAGGGAACAGCTAATGACTCTAGCATTCTGGCCTGGAGAATTCCATGGACAGAGGAGCCTCGCAGGCTGCAGTCCATGGCGTTGCCAAGAGTTGGACACAACTGAGCGACTTTCACTTCACATATAGTTGACTCATTAGTTCAGTTCAGTTCAGTTCAGTCGCTCAGTCGTGTCCGACTCTCCGCGACCCCATGAATCACAGCACGCCAGGCCTCCCTGTCCATCACCAACTCCCGGAGTTCACTCAAACTCATGTCCACAGAGTCGGTGATGCCATCCAGCCATCTCATTCTCTGTCGTCCCCTTCTCCTTCCGCCCCCAACCTTTCCCAGCATCAGAGTCTTTTCCAGTGAGTCAACTCGTCGCATGAGGTGGCCAAAGTATTGCAGTTTCAGCTTTAGCATCAGTCCCTCCAATGAACATCCAGGATTGATCTCCTCCAGAATGGACTGGTTGGATCTCCTTGCAGTATAAGGGACTCTCAAGAGTCTTCTCCAACACCACAGTTCAAAAGCATCGATTCTTCGGCGATCAGCCTTCTTCACAGTCCAACTCTCACATCCATACATGATCACGGGAAAAACCATTGCCTTGACTAGACGGACCTTGGTTGGCAAAGTAATGTCTCTGCTTTTTAATATACTATCAAGGTTGGTCATAACTTTCCTTCCAAGGAGCAAGCGTCTTTTAATTTCATGGCTGCAATCAGCATCTGCAGTGATTTTGGAGCCCAGAAAAATAAAGTCTGACACTGTTTCCACTGTTTTTCCATCTATTTCCCATGAAGTGATGGGACCAGATGCCATGATCTTTGTTTTCTGAATGTTGAGCTTCAAGCCAACCTTTTCACTCTCCTCTTTCACTTTCATCAAGAGGCTTTTGAGTTCCTCTTCACTTTCTGCCATAAGGGTAGTATCATCTGCATATCTGAGTTTATTGATATTTCTCCCGGCAATCTTGATTCCAGCTTGTGCTTCTTCCAGCCCAGCGTTCCTCATGATGTACTCTGCATATAAGTTAAATAAGCAAGGTGACAATATACAACCTTGACGTACACCTTTTCCTATTTGGAACCAGTCTGTTGTTCCATGTCCAGTTCTAACAGTTGCTTCCTGACCTGCATACAGGTTTCTCAAGAGGCAGGTCAGGTGGTCTGGGATTCCCATCTCTTTCAGAATGTTCCACAGTTTATTGTGATCGACACAGTCAAAGGCTTTGGCATAGTCAATAAAGCAGAAATAGATGTTTTTCTGAAACTCTCTTGCTTTCTCCATGATCCAGCGGATGTTGGCAATTTGATCTCTGGTGCCTCTGCCTTTTCTAAAACCTGCTTGAACATCTGGGAGTTCACGGTTTATATACTGCTGAAGCCTGGCTTGGAGAATTTTGAGCATGACTTTACCAGCGTGTGAGATGAGTGCAATTGTGCGGTAGTTTGAGCATTCTTTGGCATTGCCTTTCTTTGGGATTGGAATGAAGACTGACCTCTTCCAGTCCTGTGGCCACTGCTGAGTTTTCCAAATCTGCTGGCATATTGAGTGCAGCACTTTCACAGCATCATCTTTCAAGACTTGAAATGGCTCAACTGGAATTCCATCACCTCCACTAGCTTTGTTCGTAGTGATGCTTTCTAAGGCCCACTTGACTTCACATTCCAAGATGTCTGGCTCTAGGTCAGTGATCACGTTATCGTGACTATCTTGGTCGTGAAGATCTTTTTTGTACAGTTCTTCTGTGTATTCCTGCCACCTCTTTTTAATATCTTCTGCTTCTGTTAGGTCCATACCATTTCTGTCCTTTATCGAGCCCATCTTTGCATGAAATGTTCCCTTGGAATCTCTAATTTTCTTGAAGAGCTCTCTTGTTTTTCCTATTCTGTTGTTTTCCTCTATTTCTTAGTTGACTCATTACCCACTAGGTAAAAGTGGCTCCTTTTCAGGAGAGTAAAACAAAATGCTTTAGACTAGAACTTAGTGGCAATTTGTATTGAGGATGATGAAAAAAAGCATTAAGTTTTGGATAAGAACAAACTGAACTTGAATTTTAGATTTTCTATTCACAATCTTTTCATCCAAGTTAAGTTTCTGAGCTTCAGTTTCTAAATCTGTAAAATGGGATTACTGTATAAAGCTGCTTAGTCACTCAGTCATGTCCAACTATTTCCAACCCATAGATTGTAGCCCACCATGCTCCTCTGTCCATAAAATTTTCCAGGCAATAATACTGGAGTAGGTAGCCATTTCCTCCTCCAGGGGATCTTCCCAACCCAGGGATCAAACTTGTATCTCCCGCATTGGCAGGTGAATTCTCTATCACTGCACCACATGGGATTAAAATGACTTAATAAGGGACTTCCCTGGTTGTCCAGTGGTTAGAAATCCACTTTCCAATGCAAGGGATGCAAGTTTGATCCCTGATCAGAGAACTAAGATCCCACATCTCATGGAGCAACTGAGACCACATGCTGTAACTACTGAACCTGTGTACTCTGGAGCCCACACACCACAACCAAAACCTGATGGAGCCAAATAAATAATTTTTTTAATGATCTAATGAACAGTGTTGCTGTGACAAATTAGATGACATAGTATATGGAAAGTGCCTAGCCCAATAATGGCAGATCTTGTGGGCTTCCCAGGTGGTGCTAGTGGCAGAGACTTAAGAGACATGGTTTTGATCCCTAGGTCAGGAAAATTCGCTGGAGGAGGGCATAACAACCCACTCCAGTATTCTTTTTTTACCCACTCCAGTATTCTTGCCTGGAGAATCCCACGGACAGAGGAGCCTGGCAGGCTACAGTTCATAGGATCACACAGAGTAAGACATGAAGCAACTTAGCACACACACATGATTTCCATAAAAAGTAAATCAAAATGTTTTGTTTCAAGGGTTTAATGTTCAAAATTACAATGCTGAAATCCCCTTGGTGGATCATACCAATTTAATACTGATATTCATCAATTTCACTCACTAAACGTATATACTTACATTGATCGTCTTGAAGATGTCCAAAGTTAAACCTCTACTATGAGTTTGAGTGAACTCCAGGAGTTGGTGATGGACAGGGAGGCCTGGCGCGCTGTGATTCATGGGGTCGCGGAGAGCCGGACACGACTGAATGACTGAACTGAACTGATGAGAATGCAAATACATGATATATGGTTTGTTGGTCTCCCATTGCAGACATGACTAATCAATCACAGAAAACTTTTCCACTGAGCATAAGCAGACTCAAAATTCTTTTCTCAGCACTTCATGCAGCCACTACAAATCACCTGGAGCTGGCAAGCATTTGCATCTCTGATGTAATTCATCAGTTTGCATGATCCACTCTCCTGAAACTTCAAGTATAATGGACATTTATTTAGCACTTACTACGTACTTGGTCAAGGGGTTATAGATATAAGTAAGCTATGATGGTGTTCATCAGGTGCATGACAAGGCAGAATAAATAAGCTAAACAGGAATATGAATTACTACAGAGAAGAAGAACATTAAATAATTGAAGAAAAGGAGTATGATTTGTTTTCTTATTTGGTTACTCAATCCTGAACGCCTAGAGTAGAACTAGCAAACCATAAAGTCAAAAACTGTTAAAGAAATGAGAATGAATTTGTGTATTACCTATTGTGTTCATCTGATATTTGTTCACTTAGAGAACGATGCACACTGAGTAGGGAAGTAGCGTTTGAGCTGGATTTTGAAGGACAAGAAACTTGCTGCCAGAGAGAAGAAGGAAGACATTTCAAGTAGAAGAAATGACCTGAACAAATACAAGTGCATATGAAAATTCACAACCTGTGGATGTTTTATAATTTTAGATTTGGAGTATATATGACTAACCCCAGCAACCTCCTAGGTTTGGACTGACAGAAAAGAATAATGCCTGTGGCCAAGTGGTATAGAGAGCTGGGTCTAGAAAAGCTGGTGAAAGCTGCCAAAGAAAGAAGCTGTTCTTCGTTGTTTTTTGGGCTTGACTCATGCTATTTTTCCCAGCAGTCACTGCTGCCTGCTTGATCATTAGCACCCGAACATCTTGTTTGTTTCCACCAGACGGAAGTAATATACAATTATGCAAATTGTCTTAACTCCAAGTAAGGAATCACAGGACAGTCAATAATGTTGATGCATTATGAAAGGGCAGATCCTCCTGGAAGAAATAACATGAAGGACCGATCATAAGCAAATATTTTGAAGCCTGCAGAGGACTGGTCCCTGCAGCGCAATCTATTATCATATTTCCACATAATTAGTTTGTTTTCCACTTGAAATCAGAAAACGACTCGACATTGCCTTCCCTGCCTCAGGATGGAAGAGCATTCACTGGAATTCTCCTGCAAAGGTTCATATGGTAAATAATTAGTGAGAATTAATCTGTGGAAATTAAAGTTTGGAATATTGTAGAACTCATGAATAGTGCATGGGACAATTGGGTGGAGGAAGAGAAGAGCAGCCCTTCCATGGTACACAATCACAGATGACTGCTGGCAATCCATTTTTTAATCAGTGCAGCACGAGCCAAAGAGATGAATATGGCTACAGGCTGTGGAGAAATACTGTCAAATTTTAACAGGCAGAATAAAGAAATATTTCCAAAGAAGCCTATCTCTGTGTTCATTTTCAGCAGATTTTATTTGGAAGGGATGCGCTGGAATGAGAGGACTTTTCTCCAATAGATGCTGATGACATTACTTTAATCTTTGCAGTTGCCCTGTGTCTTCGAATTTTTTATTATCCCTATTTTACTGACAGAGAAACTGGGCCTTAAAGAGGCACAGTGATTGACTAGAGTCACCAGCTTCTAAGTCAAGGCACTGAGATCAAAAGCAAAGTCTTTCTGATACAAAACTCCATAACTTAAGGGTAAACAATGCTTGGGGGCTCAGTTGCTCAGTTGTGTCTGACTCTTTGCAACCCTATGGGTGATCTGGTATCAAACTGATATATCAATAGATTCAAGTTTTTTAACTTTATAAGTATCAGTTTCCTCAA
Organism: Moschus berezovskii; assembly: GCF_049115385.1. Lineage (NCBI taxonomy): Eukaryota > Metazoa > Chordata > Mammalia > Artiodactyla > Moschidae > Moschus > Moschus berezovskii. The sequence continues at coordinate 36,261,599 of NC_142463.1, forward strand.
CTGAAGTGTATATGATGAAGGTATATAGTTCATAAAGTTGTCTGAGGGTGACATGAGATGGCACATACAAGTCCTTCATACAGAATTTGCAACATAGAAGGAAACAAGAAATTGATTTATATTAAAAGGGTTAATACGAATTATTTCTCAAAGGTTACTCTGACACTAAAGTATATAGGTGTCTCATCATGGCCTGAAAATAATCCCCTCAAATGATTTCAGGATCAAGTTATAACTCCCTTTTTCCTACAGCCCTGTGATGGCAATTTTCCCAAGCATCTGCTTACCTGAAAATAAATTTAAATGGAAAATTTGCAAATGATCAGGGTTAATGTCTCCAATTATTAAGTGACTGGAAAAATGGGACAGCAGGAACACACAGCAGGGGAGCATTTTTTAGAAGTAGAAAGCAAAGATATTTTATTATAGATTATAGAGTGGTTTTATTTTCCATGGCTGTAGCTCACTTTAGCCATAGTTGCTTATGATTACTAGAACAATATGGTCACTGGAGCTGAAAATACAGTAAAAGAAACAGTATGTTTTCAAAAGAATGGTTTATTTTCTTTCTCCAATTATAAAATTAAAACTTACTATAGAAGAAAATCATATAAAAGTAGAAAGGAAAAACTCACCATAACCTTAAACATGCCCCCCTTGCCACTGCTAATGTTTTTGACATTTTGGGTGTTTTCTTCCAGTTTTTCTCTGGGCATATTTTTTTCATAATTGGGGTCATAATTTCTCTGCAATTTCAATATTCGCTTAATTTAAAATGGTAAGATAAGGATTTTTACTAAGGTTTCAAAAGCATGAGCATTTTATAAAATAAGACATAATCAAAATACAGAGTATTAATTGCTCTCAAAGCAAAGAATTCTTTCCAGAATCAAAGATCACCGTTTGTTTCTTTATCTGAGAGAATGGTTTCTAATCCAAATGCACATTTGCCTCTCAGGCATCTGTTGGGTTTGGAAGAGGTTTCCAGATTGAGTTGAGAAATGGTCATTACAGTTAAGCTGCAACTTCAATCTTGAAAATGAATGAATGGATCCAGTCCAGTCCTTTGGCTGGGACCCAGTCTTTAAAATCCAGCAGAACAATGAGTATGTGGCTTCACAGCCAGCTGGTATCAGACTTGGGCAGGGAGAGTGTCAAAATATTAGTGACTTTTTTACATTTGTCAAAGCTGAGGCCAATACAAGAAACGCAGACAGCTTGCAAATGTGGGTTGTACACCAAAGGGTCTGTGTGTGTGTGTGTGTGTGTGTTTTTCAATCCTGCCCACCGGATGTCAACATTTCCTTGCTTTCTGACTACATCTCCAGCAAAGACAGAGTGAAATATCTTTTACTTTGAATATGAAAACCACTATAGATTTATCATCAATGCATCAGCCAGTAATTTATTATACCAGGGCAATGTACTCAGCTAGAATAAAGGGGCCATCAGCATTTCCATGGCAATCCTTTCTTTTCTTTCCTCAATTTATAACGCATCTGCTTACTCAGTTGTTCCTGAACCTGGCAGGCAAGGTCTCAGTGGGAGAATAAATATATTTATACAAAATGTTTAAGAAAGGCTGCCCACATTGAGCTAGAAAAATAAGCATATGCTGGTGCTGTCTGGCACTCTCTTTGCAATTCCTGCATCTCTCCAAAAGGGAAAAAAATCTACAACTGAACATTTTTATTTTATTTTTAAAAGAAACATTACTGGCAGCCAATGTGCAATATGGGCTTGATGGGTTAGGGTTCTCTCTCTATTTTTCTCTCTAGCTCTCTCTCTCCCCCTTTAAATTTTTCTCTGCCTTTTTCAAAGACAATTATACAGAAGAAAAAGCTCATTGATCCCATCATAAAAGAAAAGCAAATATTCACATGCCTATACAGCTGAGACTTCCCTGGTAGCTCAGATGGTAAAGTGTCTGCCTACAATGTGGGAGACCCAGGTTCAGTCCCTGGGTTGGGAAGATCCCCTGGAGAAGGAAATGGCAACCCACTCCAGTACTCTTGCCCGGAAAATCCCATGGACACAGTCCACAGAATCACAAAGAGTTGGACACAACTGAGCGACTTCACTTTCACTTTTCACTTTCATACAGCTGAGGTGTCTTTTTCTCCATCCCTTTTCCACATTCCTGGGATAAAATTGGGCTGCTTCATGTGCGTGAGCATTTCATGTTCCATGAGACCTGATGAGAAAGAGACAAGTCAGACACCTCACACCTGTATCATCTTTTCCATCTCCTGTGAACTGCATGAACTTAGGCAAACTTTGCTGAGCCTCAGTTTCCTCCATCCTTATATGAGGACACTAAATACACAGCTTGGGATTTTATTGTGAGTGATGAGTTGCCCGGTATCAGGCACCTAAAATTCATGCTAGAAATGCCTGCTGCCTTCCCCTTCTTTGCTGAATGAGGTGAGATTTGTCCTTATTAAAGCAGAAGGAGGAAAAGAGAAGAAGGGGGAGGAGGCAGAGAGGAAAAGAAGAGAAGAAGGAAGCCGAGTCCATAGAACCACTAGTAACAAAAATGAAACAAACAAACAAAAACAACATTTGTACAATATTTATAGCTGTTAGGCACTTGTCAGTAAACTTCACAGAACTCTAGCAAATTAGTTGTTACTATAATTATTCCCATTTTACTGATAAGAAAACTGAAGGTCTGAAAGACTAGGCAACTTGCCTAAAGATAGTATATTTTGAATGACTAACTATACACAAGGAAAACAATGATAAAGATGATGTCTGGCAGTGTTGAAATTTATTTAAGCCTTGTGCTCCTGGAAAACAGCAATAATTAAGAAATTCTCTTCACCTCCTTTTCTGTTCCGTTCTGTCGCTCAGTCGTATCCGACTCTATGCGACCCTGTGGACTGTAGCCTACCAGGCTTCTCCGTCCATGGGATTCTCCAGGCAAGAATACTGGAGTGGGTTACCGTTTCCTTCTCCAGGGGATCTTCCCGACCCAGGGATCGAACCCGGGTCTCCCACATTGGAGGCAGATGCTTTAACCTCTGAGCCACCAGGGAAGCCCCTTTTATGTCCCCCCAAATGACTTACTGCAAAGAACCACCATTCTCTATGTGACTTATATATGACTCATGTATGACAACTTGTTTGCCTCTGACAAGACCAGACCCAGACTTCCAAATTCCCATCTTTGTCTCATTTGTGATTAGCTGAACTGTCTCTTTCTGCTGACCAGTTTGGCCAACATGCCTAAAACTTGACTTGACCAAGTTTTGCTCAGGGTTTTCTACTCCCAGATCTCCGAACTTTGGCCCACTACTGAGCATGGAACTTGAAATAATTCTTCTTGAAAAATTTCTGAGAATCAGCTGATTTTAATGGTTTTTACCTCTTCCTCTAAAAGAAAATCCCTTTTCTGATTAAGATGCTTTCAGATCTTATAATCAAAGAATTCTCTCTATTGCAATAGTCTCGCTTTCCTTACTATAATATTGTTTTTGAATAAAGTCTCTCCTTACCTTAGTACATATTTTCTTTTTATTTGATATATTATTAATTGCAATAATATTAATGATTCCTAACATTGTATAGTACCTGCTGCTGCTGCTGCTAAGTCGCTTCGGTCGTGTCCGACTCTTAGCGACCCCATGGACTGCAGCCCACCAGGCTCTTCCATCCATGGGATTTTCCAGGCAAGAGTACATAACATCAATTAATTTTCATCAGAATCATAACTTCTATTTGTATAGAGCTACATGGCTATGATAGTTTTTTTAAAAAATACTTACTTTCTCATTAATTACATCATTAACATCAATAGGACAACTATTGCCTCATTAAAAAAATAAAGCTCATGAGCATGAGAAATAAGGTGACATCCAAGATGTTAATCAATATGGTGATTCTCATGAATTCTTTTTTAATGGACCATCTCTTCGCATCAACGTCCCTGAAAACAGTTTTAAAACATAACAGATTAAGGAACTAAGTCTTCAAGGAACCTCTGTTGAAATGGAGGGACAATAAAAGTTTTCTATGCTTTGGAATAAATCAATTAATCACAAGAATTTTTAGGTTCCTAGCAAGACTGTAATGGAATCGAGTATCAGAAAAATATCATTTTGGACAGGCAGTCAGTGATGACCTTGCAATCAGGTGATGCCTTAGCGGGCAGCCTAGGTGAAAGGCCAAGTTATGTGGAGGCATTTTGCCTATGGTGGTTGGTGGTTTAGTTGCTAAGTCTTGTAACTCTGTGACCAATGCACTGTGGCCCACCAGGCTCCTCTGTGCACGAGATTTTCCAGGCAAGAATATTGGAGTGGCTTGCCATTTCCTTCTCCAGGGGATCTTCTCAACCCAGGGTTCGAACCTGGGTCTCCAGCATAGCGGTTGGTCTCCTGTATTTCAGATGGATTCTTTACCAGCAAGCCACTCAAATGGGAAGCCCATTTTGCATATAACAAGAAGAAAGCCCAAGGAGATTAAGGGCACTTGAGTAACAGAATCTGTCCCAAAAAAGGAGATGCTGCTGCTGCTAAGTCACTTCAGTCGTGTCCAACTCTGTGTGACCCCATAGACGGAAGCCCACCAGGCTCCCCCATCCCTGGGATTCTCCAGGCAAGAACACTGGAGTGGGTTGCCATTTCCTTCTCCAATGTGTGAAAGTGAAAAGTGAAAGTGAAGTCGCTCAGTCGTGTCCGACCCTTAGTGACCCCATGGACTGCAGCCTACCAGGCTCCTCCATCCATGGGATTTTCTAGGCAAGAGTAGTGGAGTGGCTTGCCATTGCCTTCTCCGAAAAAGGAGATGAGAGCTCAGGAAATACTGACTTTACCCACTGAAAGTGGTGACGATTATTATGTGCAAAACAGTTTTTTGTCAAAACATTTTTATTTTTACAATTCAGTGTTTGGGGGGGAAAGGACTAGATTTAAAGTCCAACATGTACTGTTACTAAAGTAAGTTTGGGTCCCCTCACCTGCTCACAGTGAAGTCAATCTGCTAACACTAGGTTGTGGTAAAGGAAAGCATGGCAGTTGTTGTGGGTTCTCATACAAGGAGTCCATGACAGCTGATACTCAAAAAACCTGAGCTACTAAATGGGTTTCAGCAAAACATTTTTAAAGGCCAGGTAAGTGAGTGGCATCCAAGAGTATGTAATCAATTAATGCACAATTCTCTGGTTGGTTGATGGTGTCACAGGGGCTGACAGAGTGGTGTCACAGGGGCTGACAGTATCAATCCTTGGGCACCAGAGATCTGGAGGCAACGTGCTCATGGTCATCAAATCATTAATTTCTGTTTTAGGGGAGGAGACAAGATGATAAAATAGGACTTGAGCTCACCTCCTCTCACAAAGACATCAAAATCACAACTAACTGCTGAGTAACCATTGACAAAAAAGATTGAAACCTACCAGAAAGATATTCTACATTCAAAGACAAAGAAGAAGCCACAAAGAGATACTGGGAGGAGTGTTTCTATGATATAATCAAACCCTATACCTGCCAGGTGGGTGACCAACAAACTGGAAAATGATGACATCACAGAGGTTCTCCCACATGAGTGAAAGTTCCAAATCCCACTCCTGGGCATATATCCAGAGAAAAACATGGTCTGAAAGGATACTTGCACCCCAATGTTCATTGAAACACTATTTACAACAGCCAAGACATGGAGGCAACCTAAATGTCAATCAACAAAGAGATGGATAAGGAAGACGTAGCATATACATACAATGGAATATTTCTCAGCCATTTAAAAGAATGAAAAAAATGGCATTTACAGCAACATGAATGGACCTAGAGATTAGCATAGTAAGTCAGACAGAGAAATAGAAATTCACATGTTAATAATATCCCTTATATGCAGAATTTTAAAAGACATGATACAAATGAATTTGTTTACAAAAGGGAAACAGACTCACAGAGAACTTCTGGTTACGGGGCCAGGGTTGGGAAAGGGGAGGAGGAGAGAGTTAGCGAGTTTGGGATGGACATATACACACTGCTATATTTTAAATGGAAACCAACAAGGACCTACTGTAGAGCACAGGGAATTCTGCTCACTGTTATATTGCAACCTGGATGGGAGGGGAGTTTGGAGGGGGTTAGGGGGGCGGGAACTGATACATGTATATGTATGGCTGAATCACTTTGCTGAGCACCTGAAATTATCACAACATTGTTAACTGGATATCCTTACATGCTCAGTTGCTTAGCTGTGTCTGACTTTACAGCCTCGTAGATTGTACCCTGTCAGGTTGCTCTGTTCATAGGATTATCCAGGCAAGAAGAGTGGAGTGGGTTGCCATTTCCTCCTCCAGGGGATCTTTCTGACCCAGGTATTGAACCTGCATCTCAGGACATATCCTGCATTGGCGGGCAGATTCTTTGCAACTGAGTCACTTGGGAAGCCCAGGCACCCCAATACAAAATTAAAAGTTAAAAGAATGAATAAATAAAAATAGAATCACCATGCAATTCATCAATCATAATATATAACCTATATGGGAAAAGAATCTGAAAGAAAATGGATATACATATATATAATTGAATCATTTTGCTGTACACCTAAAACTAACACAATATTGTAAATCAGCTACACTCCAATATAAAATAAAAGTTAAATTTTAAAAAGTACTTAATTTCTTCCATTTGAGGAGGGGGGTTAGCATCTGTAAAACAATTCAGGAAATGTGCATCAGATACTATTATCTAAGTACTTAGAAGAGAAGCTAAAGCAGAGGATATAGGTTTCCACTCTATTAAAATGTGATTTTGGATATCAGCACCTCTATGACTGGTTGTGTGAAACTAAACAGACACTTTACCTCCCTGAGCCTCAGTGTCCCCATTTCAAATGAGACAATAATATTTACTTAAATATATGGTTGTAATTCATTGAGATGCTGCCTGTGAAAGAGTAAGGTCAGAAACTACCTTATAGCAGGGCATTAAGAACACATGTTGTACAAGCTTCCAGATGTACAAGCTGGATTTAGAAAAGGCAGAGGAACCAGAGATCAAATTGCCAACATCTGTTGGATCATTGAAAAAGCAACAGAATTCCAGAAACACATCTACTTCTTATTCATTGACTATGCTGAAGCTTTTGACTGTGAGGCAGTTTTTTTGTTGTTGTTGTGTTTTATCACAAAAAACTGTGGAAAATTCTTCAAGAGATGGGAATACCAGATCACCTTGACTGCCTCCTAAAAAATTGTATGCAGAACCAGACATGGAACAACAGACTGGTTCCAAATTGGGAAAGAAGTACATAAAGGCTGTACATTGTCACCCTGCTTATTTGACTTATATGCAGAGTACATCATGTGAAATGCTGGGTGGCATGAGGCCCAAGCTGGAATCAAGAGTGCAGGGAGAAATAACAATAACCTCAGATATGCAGATGACACCACTCTTATGGCAGAAATCAAAGAAGAACTAAAGAGCCTTTTGATGAAAATGAAAGAGGAAAGTGAAAAAGCTTGCTTAAAACACAACATTCAAAACACTAAGATAATGGCATCCGGTCCCATTCAGTTCAGTTCAGTCGCTCAGTCGTGTCCGACTCTTTGCGACCCCATGAACCACAGCACGCCAGGCCTTCCTATCCATCACCAACTCCTGGAGTTCACTCAAACTCATGTCGATCGAGTCGGTGATGCCATCCAACCATCTCATTCTCTGTCGTCCCCGTCTCCTCCCACCCCCAATCCCTCCTAGTATCAGACTCTTTTCCAGTGTGTCAACTTGTCGCATGAGGTGGCCAAAGTATTGGAGTTTCAGCTTTAGCATCAGTCCTTCCAATGAACACCAGTCCCATTCAGTTCAGTTCAGTTCAGTCGCTCAGTCGTGTCCGACTCTCCGCGACCCCATGAATCACAGCACGCCAGGCCTCCCTGTCCATCACCAACTCCCGGAGTTCACTCAAACTCATGTCCACAGAATCGGTGATGCCATCCAGCCATCTCATTCTCCGTCGTCCCCTTCTCCTCCCGCCCCCAACCTTTCCCAGCATCAGAGTCTTTTCCAGTGAGTCAACTCGTCTCATGAGGTGGCCAAAGTATTGGAGTTTCAGCTTTAGCATCAGTCCCTCCAATGAACACCCAGGATTGATCTCCTTTAGAATGGACTGGTTGGATCTCCTTGCAGTATAAGGGACTCTCAAGAGTCTTCTCCAACACCACAGTTCAAAACCATCGATTCTTCGGCGATCAGCTTTCTTCACAGTCCAACTCTCACATCCATACATGACCACGGGAAAAACCATTGCCTTGACTAGACGGACCTTGGTCGGCAAAGTAATGTCTCTGCTTTTTAATATACTATCAAGGTTGGTCATAACTTTCCTTCCAAGGAGCAAGCGTCTTTTAATTTCATGGCTGCAATCAGCATCTGCAGTGATTTTGGAGCCCCCATTACTTCATACCAAATACATGGGTAAACAATGGAAACATTGAAGACTTTATTTTCTTGGGCTCCAAAATCACTGAAGATGGTAAGTGCAGCCAAGAAATTAAAAGATGCTTGCTCCTTAGAAGAAAAGATATTATAAACCTAGAAAGTATATTAAGAAGCAGAGACATTATTTTGCCAACAAAGGTCCATCTATTCAAAGCTATGGTTTTTAAAGCAGTCATGCACGATTGTGATAGTTGGACCATAAAGAAGTCTGAGCACCAAAGAACTGATACTTTTGAACTGTGGTGTTGGAGAAGACTCGTGAGAGTCCCTTGGATTGCAAGGAGATCCAACCAGTCAAACCTAAATGAAATAAATTCTGAATATTCATTGGAAGGACTGATGTTGAAGCTGAAACGCCAATACTTTGACCACCTGATGCAAAGAGCCAACTCATTAGAAAAGACCCTGAGGCTGGGAAAGATTGAAGGCAGGAGGAAAAGGGGATGACAGAGGATGAGATGGTTGGATGACATTACCAACTCAATGGACATGAGTCTGAGCAATTTCTGGGAGATGGTGAAGGACAGGGAAGCTTGACATGCTGCAGTCCGTGGGGTTGCAATGAGTCAGACGCAACTAAGCAACTGAACAACAACAAGAATGCATGTGGGCTTCCCGGGTGGCTCAGACTGTAATAAATCTACCTGCAAAGCAGGAGACCCAGGTTTGATCCCCGTGCTGGGAAAACCGCCTAGAGAAGGGAATGGCTACCCACTCCAGTATTCATCCCTGGATTACTTCATGAACAGAAGAGCCTGGCAGGCTACAGTCCATGGGGTCACAAAGAGTCAGACAGGACTGATGGACTAATAGATTTCACTTTCAAGAACACATGTATTGATTCTAAACTACAACTCTGGGAGGTAGATATTTTGTAACTTTCATTTTATATCTAGATAAGAAACAGTTTCAATTGAATTAAATTCCTTCTTCTATATTGCTCAAAGAGGAAACAGTTGAGCAGAGTCCCAAACTCTGGAATACTGATTTTTTTTTTTTTTGAAAGGGAGAACAAGCTCTTTATTTCCTCTCTCTTTTCTTCTCCCAACAAAGTAACTCCCTTCATTTTTAAAACTCATATAACACATATCTTAATCATTTAATCATAGCGACTCTTTTAGCTCTCTTAGCTCTTTCCACATTTGCTGTATCTTCATTTCTTTCTTTCTTTCTTATTTTTATTTTTTTTAATTTTAATTGGAGGTTAATTATTTACAATATTATATTGGTTTTGCCATACATTGATGTGAATCCACCCCGGGTGTACAGGTGTTCCCCATCTTGAACCCCGCTTCCACCTCCCTCACCATCCCATCCCTCTGGGTCATCTCAGTGCACCAGCCCGGAGCATTCTGTATAATGCATTGAACCTGGACTGGTGATTTGTTTTACATATGATAATATACATGTTTCAATGCCATTCTCCCAAATCATCCCACCTTTGCCCTCTCCCACAGAGTCCAAAACACTGTTCTATACATCTGTGTCTCTTTTGCTGTCTCGCATACAGGGTTATCGTTATCATCTTTCTAAATTCCATATATATGCATTAGTATACTGTATTGGTGTTTTTCTTTCTGGCTTACTTCACTCTGTATAATAGGCTCCAGTTTCATCCACATCATTAGAACCGATTCAAATGTATTGTTTTTAATGGCTGAGTAATACAGTCAGAATTGTACATGGAACAACAGACTGGTTCCAAATAGGAAAAGGAGTGCGTCAAGGCTGTATATTGTCACCTTACTTATTTAACTTATATGCAGAGTACATCATGAGGAATGCTGGGCTGGAAGAAGCACAAGCTGGAATCAAGATTGCCGGGAGAAATATCAATAATCTCAGATATGCAGATGATACCACACTTATGGCAGAAAGTGAAGAGGAACTAAAAAGCCTCTTGATGAAAGTGAAAGAGGAGAGTGAAAAGGTTGGCTTGAAGCTCAACATTCAGAAAACTAAGATCATGGCATCTGGTCCCATCACTTCATGAGAAATAGATGGGGAAATAGTTGAAACAGTGTCAGACTTTATTTTTTGGGGCTCCAAAATCACTGCAGATGCTGATTGCAGCCATGAAATTAAAATATGCTTACTCCTTGGAAGGAAAGTTATGACCAACCTTGATAGTATATTAAAAAGCAGAGACATTACTTTGCCAACAAAAGTCTGTCTAGTCAAGGCTATGGTTTTTCCTGTGGTCATGTATGGATGTGAGAGTTGGACTGTGAAGAAAGCTGATCGCCGAAGAATTGATGCTTTTGAACTGTGGTGTTGGAGAAGACTCTTGAGAGTCCCTTGGACTGCAAGGAGGTCCAACCAGTCCATTCTAAGGGAGATCAATCCTGGGTGTTCATTGGAAGGACTGATGCTAAAGCTGAAACTGCAATACTTTGGCCACGTCATGCGACGAGATGACTCACTGGAAAAGACTCTGATGCTGGGAAAGGTTGGGGGCAGGAGGAAAAGGGGACGACAGAGAATGAGATGGCTGGATGGCATCACTGACTCTGTGGACATGAGTTTGAGTGAACTCCGGGAGTTGGTGATGGACAGGGAGGCCTGGCGTGCTGTGATTCATGGGGTCGCGGAGAGTCGGACACGACTGAGCGACTGAACTGAACTGAACTGAATACTCCATTGTGTATATGTGCCACAGCTTTCTTATCCATTCGTCTGCTGATGGACATTTAGGTTGCTTCCATGTACCGGCTATTACAAACAGTGCTGCAATGAACATTGGGGTACACGTGACTCTTTCAATTCTGGTTTCCTCGGTATGTATGCACTTGTCTTTTTTTTAATTAAAAATTTTTTTCACGGTTTGTCTCTTTATTCATGTACATTTTAATTAGTAAATTATACAGTTTATCATTTTCTTATATAGGTACTGCATAAGATTTTTTTCTGTGGTTGGTTTATCCCTCGCTGGACTACTGATTTTGAATCTTGGCTCCTTTCCACATGCTCTGTGTTTCTTTTCAAAAGCTTTCCTGGGGTTGCCCCTGAAAAAGGAGCTGTAGAATAATTAGAGGGTTCCTGAGGATTTATTCATTATGTCCCCAGAGAAAGAATCAAATCTGGTCATTCAGCAGATTTTGAACCTACAAGGCAAAACTCAAACTACCTAGCATCTGCTAACTAAAACTTGTCACCTGCCATTAGAAGGATTAAGTCATTAGCCATCGTAGTTGCTGACCTTCAACACACCTGGAAAGGAGTTCAGGGTGGAGACCAGGAATGAGACACTCTGTTTGGGGGAAAGTGGCAGAACGGGCCTTCAGTCAGATATTTTCAGAAGATGATTTTATGAGCCCAAATTCCTGTATCTCCTCATATCTAGGGAAGCACTGAAATCATTCATGCTGCTCCTCATCACCAGCAGCAGCTTTCTGCAAAAATGTGTGCTTGGCTGTATCTATCCCCCTTCACTATAATCATACGTATTGATCTTTCCCTCTACCTCTTTGGGGGTTTCCCTGGTGGCTCAGACAGTAAAGAATCCACTTGCAATACGGGAGACCTGGGTTCAACCCCTGGATCAGGAAGATCCCCCGGAGAAGGGAATGGCTACCCATACCAGTATTCTTGCCTGGAGAATTCCGTGGACAGAGAAACCTGGTAGGCTACAGTCAATGGGGTCTCAAAGAGTCAGACACAATTAAGGACTAATGCTTTCACTTTCTACCTCTTTGGAGGAATTTCTCAGAGCTATCTAAAATGCTGTCTCCAAGGCCATAGTCCTCCTTTTACCCTGAGTAAGACTTAAATAAAAATTCTCACATTGTCCATTTTTTCAGCCAACAAATCTATCAAAGACATTCCATGGTCTTGCTCCTACCTATTTTTCCAGATACCTTCCTTGATGCTTCATCACCTTGTATTTTGATCTCATGACACTAAACTGCATTTCCCAAAATATACCTGCTGTTTTACACCCCTGAACTTTTTCAGGCTGCAAAAACCTCCCTTTTTTGCCTCCACCATTTTTCTCCAAGTTAATTATTACTCTCCATAACTCAGTTTAGGTATTATTTCCTGTAAGATTTCTCTGACCTTCTTAGGCCAAATTGAAGGCACCCCCTCTTTGTACATAGTTACCTGACCAAACTTAATCATTGCACCAGTCATGCTAAAGTATAGATTTTGGTTTATAGTTCTTATCTACATAACTTTTTTATGGAAATTTTGCTGCAAGAAACAGAAGCCTATTCAAATTCTCTTAAAAAAATTGAAATTTAAAAATTTTTTTTTAAATAAATTGAAATAAAAGTTGAAAAGGAAAAAGAATATATAGGGCTCAGGTCAGGATTGCTTCCCTCCCAAGAAGCAAAGCAAAAGGAATTCATGGACATCTGTATTCTACCATTTACACAATTCAAAGGCCAACTCCCTTAGATATTGTTCCTTTGATTCAAATCTTTATGAAACTGACTCACAGTATCTACCCATAGACCAACAGCAGTGCTGAGAAGAGGGAATAAGCTATTATCAACGTGAACATCTGACCCTTTCCATCATCAGGGATGTGGGATGTTTCCAATAAGTAGTGTGCAGGCTGGACAGGGATGTGGCCATGTAAACTAGAGATGGAGAGCTTCTGAGGAATAGGGACAGTATCTTAACCACCTTTATATTCCCCTTTGGTAGTTCCGTAGGAGATCAATGCAAACACCCCATAAACATAAATAATGAGAGCGATGACTTTCACCATTCAGGAATCCTTCAGTCTTCCTTAACCCTCCTATCCCTGCATCTCCAAATAGATAAGACCTTGAGTTACAAGAGATTAATTTCATTTGGCCATCAGGCAGGAGTGCTCACTCGGCAATTTTTAAATGCAAATCCAATTGTGGATTGCTCACAAGGTAATTGTGCCTTATTTTCTTCTTTTTTTGTAAGAATTGACTAGAATGCAATTCCAAAGGATAATGACCACAGCCAGTTATATTAAAATGTCAGATATAAAGTAGAAGTAATTATCTGTCCTTCAAGAAAGTCTTGATGTATGGAGCCAAAAGCCCATTATATACTCCATTCATCAAGATTTATTCAATACTTACTATGTACACAAATATTGTAAAAATGCATAGGACGCTTTCAAAGAAAGGCGAGGACCAGTTTCTGCTCAGAGAAAATTTAGGGCAAGGTAACTAGAATAGATTGTTTGTGACCATGGAATAGATTATAGTTAATGAACTCACACTGCTGTCATCGTATACAAGTATTTGAAAGAATAGGGGAAGTTAGCTTGACAAAAAAATATTAAATATAAAAACAGTACTTTAATAAGTACACAACCACTGTGCATTACACATCATTCTAGGCATTTGGTTTATTCCTGAGGATTTTGTATTCTTCGGCAGGACAATGGATAATCAGCAAACATGATAATTTCATATAGATGAGTTATGTGAAAAATAGAATAAGATGATTCAATAAAAGTGATCCAGTGCTTTAACTTGGTTTCCTTAGATAAGGTAGTCAGGAATGGCTTCTCTGAGCTGTATCTTACCTGATAAGAAGGAGCTAGACATTAACAAGTGTTGAAACTCAAGAAATAGCAAATACAAAGTACCTGAGAAATGAATGAGGTTAGTGTTCAAGGAAAAGAAAGAAGACTCATGAGGCTGTCATGAGAACAGAGAAGAAAAGTGATAAAGATGGATTCTGGCAACAGCCAGAACATGTACAATTTTTAGGACACAGGAAGAAGTTTGCATTGTTTTTTTCTTTTGTGTGTGTGTGATGTAGCAGAACATCATTGGAGGGCGTTAGGCAGGAAAGAGGCTTGACATAATTTTAGAAATATTGTTATACTTGCCATGGAGAGAAAAAAATACGAATGAAAGGATTTAAAATTCCAATTGAAAAGAAAAATGATTTATTTTGGATTTACCAATGAGAGATTGATGAAAAAAAATCATGGAACTATTTTAGAATTTAGGCTTAAGCAAATGAATAGGTGGTGCCATTAACTGTGATGAAGAGGACTTTAGTGGAAAAATCAACATTTCATATTGGGGCAGATGAAGTTTGAGATATCACCTAGAAATACCAAGTAGAGAGTGAGAAAAAAAAAAGTGACTATAGCTCAGAGAAAGGTTAAGGTAAAGTATTTGACATATGGATGTTATGCAAAGCCATGGAATTATAACTATCTTCAAGTGCTTACAAAAAGATGTGTGCATGCTCAGTCTCTCAGTCATGTCTGACTTTTTGTGACCCCATGGACTGTCGCTCACCACGCTCCTCTGTAGATGGGATTTCCCAGGCAAGAATACTGGAATGGGTTGCCACTTTCTCCTCCGGGAGATCTTCCCTACCCAGGTGTTGAATGGGCATCTCTGGCAGCTCCTGCATTGGCAGGAGGATGCTATACCACTAAGTCACCTGGGAAGCCCCACAGAAAGATGAAGTAGATTCATTTGCAGTTGTTGCCCAGCAATGATATCAGATACTAGTTGCTTGATAAATCATTTTGAAAATACAAATGTCTTGTTTCTGTTCCAAGCATTTCTGACTTAGTAGGTCTGGGATTTCTATCCATGGTGCAACCAACTATGCGTATGTTTTCTTGTTAATCTCCTCAGGTGAATCTAAGATTGAGAATTATTACTGCTTTAAGGGCAGAGTCATGATAAGTGAATAAAGTTAACATCCTCTGGTGCTTCAGTGAGGATTAGAGAAGCTATTTTAGAATTGCTGTGTTAACAGTAGAGGGCTTGAACTAAAATACAGTTTGGATAACACGCATTTGTCTCAGTTCTCCAACTCAAAATTGCCAAATTATTTTGGCTGTTACTTTGCAATTTCTCATGCAGTGCACATGACCACCCTACAATAGCCTATCATTCCCTCTGTATACATTCTATATAGGTAAAATGAAGGAACTATGCAAAGTTCTAATGCAGGAGTTGACAAACTTTCTTTAAAGGATCAGAGAGTAATAATTTAGGCTTTGTGAACTATACAGTCTTGGAGACACTATAACTCTGCCCTCGTAGTGAGGAAACAGCCATGAAAATATGCAAATTAAAGGTTGTAGATGTGTTCCAATAAAACTTTCTTTAAAAATCAGAAAGTGAACAAGTTTTGGCTGTGGGCCATAGTTTGACAACCGCTGATCTATTGTATGGTGTGAGACATGAGAGAGGTCTCCAGTGGTACAGTGTGTACACAGATGATGTTGGAAGCTGGGATTCATCTGGACCACCTTTTCATTGCTCTTCGGTGCTATAGTCTATAAAATTTTGGCAGCAGGAAATAAGAGCATAAGATTACATAGCCAACTTCAAATTGAAGATTATGGCTGCATTTCTTCTCCTGATCATGCTCTCACTGCATATTGCAGGCTATGGATTGCTATCGTGTTAGGAAAAGGTTTGAAACTGGGAGGTGTTGCACTACTTTGATGTATTACTCTTAGTTATGTGACTTGGACAAGTTATTTAGTTTCATAAGTTCACGTTCTTCTTCAGTAAATTAGGGGTAAAATAGGGCATATATTATTGGCTTACTGTGATGAATAAATTATAAAATAAATGACAGGCACTGCAGTCTCTAGCAGAGCAAATATTCTCAAGTCATAATTAGATGTGGAATACAATTGTACATTTAACATAAAAGGTCATAAGTAGAGATATCAGTTTGTGAATAAACATAGCAGTGTGGGAACCAAGATAGACACGGATGGATGAATAGGGAAAGAAAAATCTCCTGGTCACTGGAAGTGTTCAAGTGGAGACTGGATATTCATTATTTATAAAAATTAAACCAGGAAATCCTCTGAACTTCTGATTTTATATTTGCAAACTAAGGATAGAATCAGGATACCTAGATGCTGCTTACCACTTTCAAGTAAGGTTTCCTGTCAGGGCAAGGTTGAACATTTTGTATCTTAAGGAGACAGCATGCTATGGTAGGAGAATCTTGGACTTTGGCATCACACAGGCTTAAGTTTGAAATTCCAGTTCTACTATTTTACTGTTTGACATTAGGCTGTTTCATGTCTCTTATCCTTTTAAAGATCATGATCCCCTTTGAATAAATAAGTCCCTGATAGCTCAGTTGGTAAAGAATCCACCTGCAATGCAGGAGACCCCAGTTCGATTCCTGGGTTGGGAAAATCCCCTGGAGAAGGGATAGGCCACCCACTCCAGTATTCTTGGGCTTTCTTTGTGGCTTAGCTAGTAAAGAATCCGCCTGCAATGCAGGAGACCTGAGTTCGATCCCTGGTTGGGAAGATCTTCTTGAAAAGGGAATGACTACCCACTCCAGTATTCTGGCCTGGGGAATTCCATGGACTATAGTCCAGGGGGCTTCAAAGAGTCTGACACAGCTGAGAGACTTTTGCCTTCATTGTGTGTGTGTGTGTGTGTGTGTGTGTATGTACATATATATATTAGTATATGTATATATACATATTAGTATATATATATATATATATTAGTACACATATATATTTACACATACACACATGCACATGCTCATATGCTCAGTCACATCTGATTCTTTGTGACCCCATGGACTGTAGCCTGCCAGGCTCCTCTGCCCATGGAATTTTCCAGGCAAGAACCCTAGGGACTGTAGTCTGCCAGGCTCCTCTGTCCATTGGATTTTCCAGGCAAGAATTCTGGAGTGGGTTGCCATGCCCTCCTCCAAGGGATCTTCCCAACCCAGGGATCAAACCTGGGTCTCCTGCATTGGAGGCAGATTCTTCACCATCTGAGCCACCAGGGAAGCCCTATATTAGTGTATATATATGCACACATACACACACACACATATATATATAGAGAGAGAGATCTGGCACACAGTGGATAATATTACTTTCCTCTCCAGCATTTTCTTTTTATTCTAAATACCCTCCTATACATTTCATGTGTCACCTAATGAGGTTCCTACCTTACGTTTCTTCCTTAATCCTCCCATTTTCATCATCAAGAACAAAATTAAGTTTCTATCAAGTGCTCACTGACATTACCCTGGCGTCTGAACTATCCGATGTGACATACAAAAAACTTTAATGTGTAAACATGCTAATCAGAAGGGAAATGTCAAATCTGCATAAATTTCAAGTGACCCAACAATATTTACCTTCAAGCTAGGTCTCCTATTTTTCTGACAACTGCCTCATTGAGGAAGGGACTCATTCAGCATACCAAGCCTGATTCCATACGAGAACTTTACTTCAGACTGGTTTGAAAGTATCAAAAAGATGAATGTCACTGCCTTACAATTAGTAACAAGCCTAATTTGATTTGACAAATGATGTTGAATTTGAAGGGGTCACTAACCATTAGAGCTGTCGAGGACAAAGAGTGCCTTGAAGGTGGATCACAATGGAATGTTTAAACAGTTTGTTATGCAAATTTGCTTTCTACCTGTCAGGAGTGGGTAAAGGATAGTGATAGAGGGCTGGTGGGAAGGCCATGTCCAGAATTGATGTCCATCTGGCACAGTCCTTAGTTGTTGCAGAGATAATTTTGCAGAGCCCAGGTCAAAGACCTGCCACCTTCATTACCCAGGAGGGTTAGATAAGCACAACTTCCACCAGCAGTATGAGATAATTCTCTTCCATCTTCCATATCCATTTTCCATGGTCATCAAAGCAAGTAAGAGTAAACTGAGTTCAAAGCAAGCATCCCATGGAATGCCAACTCCTGAATTAGTGAATTATCTCTCAAAGAGATTGATGGATCCTCTGGAAGGTGAAACTGACATCCTAAAGGGATGTGAACACGTCACAGTTCAGGGTGTTCCTCTGTCTCTTGTCCCATAGGCAAGCCTTTCTCTCTTTAACCGTTCACTCTCCATTTTAACTAAATAATTTATTTTATTTTTTAATCAAAGTCTCCTTAAGGAAGTCTGTGTCTTCAGGTATGCCGCAAAGAGTACTTGCATCTTAGTATTTGTTCCATGGGGAGGGCCTTCATCTTTTGGTGGCTCCACAATCCCACTTTCTCTGTAAGTGTGATGTCACCATGGAGCTGGGAAGGTTTGACCTTTCCCACTCTCTCTCCTGTCTGGAGCTTGAACTGAAGCAGGTTTCCTCACTTGGAACAGAAGAACAGAGATCATAATATTCCTGTGCAATTCAGTGCATCCCTGTATCTGTAGTAGAGCAGACATCCCAGGTGCTTACCTCCTTCATGATACTGTTCCCTACACTCAATTTATGATGATCAGATTGGTCCTGGAGGGCTCTGTGAGCCATGGTGCAAACATTAGGCATTATCCTAGTGGGATAGGAAGCCAGTGGAGAGTTCTGAACAGTTTCTTATTTTACAACCTGTGGACAATATGCTCTCAGAGGGCCATTGTGAAATAATGTATGTAAAGCACATTGCAGAAGGCCTCTTACATAATTGGTATACAATAAATGTTTGCTACCACAGTGATGACCATTAAATTCATAGCCTCTTTACCTTGGCCTTTTCTATATTTTATTTCATTTCTCTTTCTTTTGGTGGAAGGGAGAGTACATAATAAATCAAAAGGATGCCCTTGCTCTTGAAAGCCTGATATATACTTATGAATAGTCTAACAAAAACCTAACAGTTCCAGACTACACATGCTTTTAGCAACTGAACCAAAGCCAGATTTCCTGTTTTTAATATCTTCATGGCGGGAGCTAAGAACATTTTGTGACTGAAGGAAAGTTAAAGTTGAGTGTGACTGGCCTTTGCCCACTAATTCAATCACCAAATACATATGGAAGACCTCCATAAAGCACAGTGGCTTTGAACCCAAAAGTCCTGGATCAAATGTCAGCTCTGCTCTTTATTTAATGTGTGACTGTGAGTTTATCACTTAATTTCTCCCGTCTATTTCCTCATATTCAAAATGGGAATACTTTAGAAGGGACTTTGTTATAGGGGTTAAAATGACAAGGAAGAAAAATCAAGCATCTCTTGGTGTGAGAAGTCATAGAATAATAAAAATAATTTTTAAATGTGGGCATCTATCATCTTTAAATTTTTTAAATGCCCATTATGTGGGCAACCATCATCTTCCTAGATGAACTAATTGCTAAGTAGGAATAATTTAGTTCAAAGTTCTACTACCTTGGAAAATTTAATTTCAACAATTGAGCATCCACTAGTAAAATTACTCTGATAATCCCTACAAAAGATGTAACTCTGAATAACATCTGGCTCAGTTAGGGCCCTTTAGGACAAAGTCCCATCCTAGCAAAGCATGGAAGAAGCACATGAAAGGGAAATCCAGCTTTCAAGCTGGGTTCAGGAATGGGTGTCTACACTATCCCATTTCACATGTCCATATCTTTCTTACTTTCATTATCACTAACCCTTATAATACATCTATAAAGTAAATATTTTTATCTCTCTTTTATAGATGAGAAATGGAGATGCAGTAAGTGGAAAGCACTTACCTAATGTTTTCCAGTTGGCTAAGTGGTAGGTCTGTATTCTTTTGATTTTGAGTTTGGCAAAGGTTTATAAGAGACCTACTTTGAATCAGATACTGTCATAGGTACTAGGGTTTTAAGGGTGGGCAAAACATGCCTGACCGCTTGGAGTTTACAGTCAAGATTTGAACTCAGATCTGACCTGCTCTGAAACTTCAATCTTTCATCCAGATCCAGTGCTTCATTGCAATGGTGCTGTGTGGGGAGAGGACCCTGATCCCAATTCAGTGAGTGACGATGGTCCTATTATGCCATTTTTATTCTCTTTCTGATTTAATCAGAACACTTGGTTAAATTAAAAAGCTTAGTCATCCATATGATATTTTTCCCCCAACATTTTTTTCATGGGGCTGTCAGTTTTTCAAACTAGCTTGATTTATACAGATATTTTATCCAGAAATAAGTTGAATTAATTTAAAATGCAGAATAGAAAAGACTGCCAGTGTGCTAATAGCTCCATTTCCCTGATTAAGAGGGCTCTCTCCAAGATGGCATAAAGAATAAAGTTGGCCTAAAATTCATTTGTATGATGGTCCTAGAAGAGAGATTCTAGAACACTGTTCTGTCTGAAGAATAGAAGCCTACCCCAAGTCCTGTTGCCAGGCTGATTTTCAAAAACATTACTTTGCACATGCACTTTGGTCAAAAGTTTTTGTGGTTTTTCTAGGCTTGCAGAATAAAAATTCCAAATCCCTAAAGTTGTCATTTAAAGTCACAAATTTTTCTCAAACTTCTTTAGTCTTATCTCTCACCCTGCCACTTTCCCAAATTTTGGGAGGTGAAGACTGGAATTTGAGGCCCCCACTGTTGTATAGTGGAGGTGTTACCTTAACCAAGTCACTTTGCCCCTCAGAGTTTGCTTTATCTATTCTTTAAAAGGAGATAATGGAATTTGTTCTTTCCTCCCCTTAGATCTGAAGAGGAGCTCAAGTAAGGCAAAAAATTTTATAGACAGTAAAGTACAATGTGCAAATCACCTTGCAATATCTTTGCTCTACCCTCAATGATCAATTCTTCTTCCCACATATAACCATACACATTTCTGTTACGTGTCCTTTCTCCCTTTCTGCCACATGCATGACCCCTCTTCCCTGGCTGTCTAAATAAGAGTTTGTCTTTCTTCAGAAGTTTGATCCTAAAAGAAATTAGTTGTTTAACCATCCTAGCCCTCAAGAAAATCTCCTCCTCTATTGACCTGCCATGGTTTCCTGCACTTAGGACTTGATCTTTTCTTCCTTTTTGCTGTCATTCTTCAGTGTCTCACCAATTAGCTTGTAAACCCCCCAGGAGAGATTGAATTTTTCAGTAATCTGTGTTATTGCCTAAAATATGAATTAGATTCAACTAATACTTATTGCATGCCTACAACATGCCTGCTCTGCGTCAAGGACAATGGTTTGCTTCCTCACTATCTCCTTTACTCCTAAGACAGATATTACTCTTATCCACAATTTACACATACAGAGATGAAGATTCAGAGGAGCTAACTCTTCATTGTTCCACATCTCATAGCTAGTACATGGCAGAGCTGAAACCTGATTCCAGGGCAGATTTCAAAGCCCATGTTCTTTTCACCAAAATATGCCATCTCCTTTATGAAGTGTCGGCTGATGCCCATGCTAATCGTGATGATGGTAGGTAACTGGGGCATCAAATGGGGTCTCTAGTAGCTCAGAGCACTAACCATCTGGACCTGATTATAACTGACCATACGGATTCATATCTGACTATTCATCCTACAAATATATGTTTCTCTGGCTTTTATTTTTTATATAGGTTAAGCATATAAAAGTACAGGAAATGATATGGAATAATATCTGTAATTCAAAACTTAAATGCCCTTATCATTATAATTTTAGCTATTTTTAACTCCTCATGCTCCAGTTTCCTCATATGAAACATGAGAATAGAATTACCAGTCCCACAGGATAGTGCAACAATCAGTTGAGATGTATAAACAGAAATCTGCATTAGTATTTGTTATAATAATAGTGGGAAATGAGCAGAAACGATATCCAGTAACAGCTAGTTAATTCTAATTTATTGTGTGTGCCAACATCAAGTAAATATTCTCTTTGTAAATTCTCTGAATAGAGGATAATCTAGGCAATTAAGAGTTTAAAGAAATTTGTATGGAGATAAAAATGATTCAAAATAATTATGAAAAAGCAAAGTCTTCAAGAAATCTTTAAGTATTTTTAAAGCCTGCACTCTGATATGCTTTCTGTTACTAGAGAATTTCTATGGTACGCTTATGTATTGTCTAGGCTCAATAAAGGACAGAAATGGTATGGACCTAACAGAAGCAGAAGATATTAAGAAGAGGTAGCAAGAACACACAGAAGAACTGTACAAAAAATATCTTCACAACCCAGATAATCACAAAGGTGTGGTCACTCACACTCACCTAGAGCTGGACATCCTGGAATGTGAAGGCAGGTGGCCCTTAGGGAGCATCACTACCAACAAAGCTAGTGGAGCTGATAGAATTCCAGTTGAGCTACTTCAAATTCTGAAAGATGATGCTGTGAAAGTGCTGCACTCAACATGCCAGCAAATTTGGAAAACTCAGCAGTGGCCACAGGACTGGAAAAGGTCAGTTTTCATTTCAATCCCAAAGAAAGGCAATGCCAAAGAATTCTCAAATTACCGCACAATTGCACTCATCTCACACGCTAGTAAGGTAATGCTCAAAATTCTCCAAGCCAGGCTTCATGAACCATGAACTTCCAGGTGTTCAAGCTGGTTTTAGAAAAGGCAGAGGAGCCAGAGATCAAATTGCCAACATCTGCTGGATCATGGATTAAGCAAGAGAGTTCCAGAAGAGCATCTATTTCTGCTTCATTGACTATGCCAAAACCTTTGTCTGTGTGGATCACAGTAAACTGTGGAGAATTCTGAAAGAGATGGGAATACCAGACTACCTGACATGCCACTTGAGAAACCTGTATGCAGGTCAGGAAGTAACAGTTAGAACTGGACATGGAAAAACAGACTGGTTCCAAATAGGAAAAAGAGTACATCGAGGCTGTATATTGTCACCTGCGTATTTAACTTATATGCAGAGAACATCATGAGAAACGCTGGGCTGGAGGAAGCACAAGCTGGAATCAAGATTGCTGGGAGAAATATCAATAACCTCAGATATGCAGATGACACCACCCTTTATGGCAGAAAGTGAAGAAGAACTAAAGAGCCTCTTGAAGAAAGTGAAACAGGAGAGTGAAAAAGTTGACTTAAAGCTCAACATTCAGAAAACTAAGATCATGGCATGCAGTCCCATCACTTCATGGCAAATAGATGGGGAAACAGTGGAAACAGTGGCTGACTTTATTTTTCTGGGCTCCAAAATCACTGCGGATGGTGACTGCAGCAATGAAATTAAAAGACGCTTGCTCCTTGGAAGGAAAGTTATGACCAACCTAGACAGCATATTAAAAAGCAGAGACACTACTTTGCCAACAAAGATCGGTCTAGTCAAGACTATGGTTTTTCCAATAGTCATGCATGGATGTGAGAGTTGGACTATAAAGAAAGCTGAGTATGAAAGAATTGATGCTTTTGAACTGTGATGTTGGAGAAGACTCTTGAGAGTCCCTTGGACTGAAAGGAGATCCAACCAGTTCATCCTAAAGGAGATCAGTCCTGGGTGTTCATTGGAGGGACTGATGTTGAAGCTGAAATCCCAATACTTTGGCCACCTGATGTGGAGAGCTGATTCACTTGAAAAGACCCTGATGCTGGGAAAGATTGTGGGCAGGAGGAGAAGGGGACGACAGAGGATGAGATGGTTGGATGACATCACTGACACAATGGACATGGGTTTGGGTGGACTCCAGGAGTTGGTGATAGACAGGGAGGCCTGGCGTGCTGCAGTTCATGGGGTTGCAAAGAGTCAGACACGACTGAGCAACTGAACTGAACTTAACAGAAGGAGGATAAAGGGACCATTTCTGAATGGGTTTGTGTCAAATATACTTACATATTTAAAGCTACTAAGTACATGCCCATATGTGTGCTATTGACAGAATGGGGTGAGAGAGGCAGCTTTCATTAGCTAGCTTTAGCTGCTGTAATAAAATACCACAAACTTTGTGGCTTAAACAACAGAAGTTTATGTCTCACCATTCTGGGGGGTGGAAGTCCAAACTCAATGTGCCAGGTGATCTGATTGCTGAATTGTAGTCATCTTGCTGCGTTTCAGCACTGGCTCCCTGATCTTTACTTCTAAGGATACTAACCTGATTCTGAGGACTTCATCTTCAAGACCTAATCTAAATCTAACAAATTCCCAAAGGCCCCATCTCTATCACACTGGCATCAGGATTTCAGCAGATGAATTTGGGTGAGGTGTAAGACACACATTCAGTCCATAGCACTGTGTAAGGTGAAGTCACAGACAAGTGATACATTCTCTCTGCCATCAAAATAACTTCTCTTCCAATGGATGGTCAGTTGTATATCTGGAAGACAAAGGATGGAGACTAATGGAATTGGAAGGGGAGAGGCTTTCTAATTAGACACAATATAGGACTAGGAAGATATGTCTCTGTTACAATACATGAATGAATTACTAAATAATTTAAATAATTCCATTGAATTGGAACTGCTAGGATTTCCAAACTAGATTTCCCTCTACTATATGGACAGCACCTCATCAATCTTTTCCCCCAGTGTTATGTGGGTCTATTTCCTAAAGTCATTCAAATCTTAGATTTGTAATCTTTATAATATAATATCACAAAGAAATTGTTTTTCTCCTGTCACTTTTCAGTTCAGTAATCTTCATATATGCTTAATCTTTACTAGTTACTTGTGTTATTTCATTTTCTTCAGTTTTGTATTTCCTGTGGAATATCAATGTCTTTTTACTAGTTTCTAGGAATTCATTTATAACTTAGGATGTTAACCAATTGTCATGCAGTGTAAATGAAATATATTTTATTGCTATCAATTTGCTATGGTATTTTGTATTTTGGTTGTGTATTAAAATATAATCATTAGTGTTATAAAACAAAAGAAAGAAAAAAATCTTACATAAAACTCTAATATATGAATAGCAGAAGTAGACTATATCCAGTTTAAATGAAGATGCAGGGACCAGACTTTTTCTTGGCCCCTGTAGTAGTCTTCTAGGGCTGCCATAACAGGATACCATAGACTGGGTGGTTTAAGCAACAGACATTTGTTTTCTGATAATTCTGGAGCCTGGACAACCAAGATCAAGGTACCAGCAGTGTTGGTTTCTGGCGCAAGTTCTCTCCTTCCCTTTGACAGTGGTTGCTTTCTCACCGTGTCCTCGCAGGACCTTTTCCCTGTGCCCATACCTTCCTGATGTCTCTTCCTCGGATAAGGACACCAGTCTTAGTGAATCAGGACCCCATCCACATGACCTCATTTAACGTTAATAGCCTCCTCAAAGGCCCTGTCCTCAAACACAGTCACACTGGAGGTTAGAGCTTTAACATACAAATTTTGGAGAGATCATTCAGTTCATCCTCCCTACTCTTTATATGGTCTATAAGGCATTTTAAGAAACCCTAATAGTTTATGGAGAAAAGTATGAAAATCATTGGTCTACATCATCAGTGACTCACTTATACCACTCAAACCTTTCAGAGTATTACAGTGGATTGACCAGTGTTTCTCATTGGTTTGTGTTTATTTCTTCTTACTAGAATTAAGTCGACAATGACTAGAAAGCAGTTTAAGTAAATGGTATATGGTTAGCAGGAAATCATTCACTTAACTAAATGCACCTATTTCCAAGGACATTTTCTCTGAATTTGGCCAGGTCCACACAGATTTTAGACTCTACAGTTTTGAGCTTTTCTGTGCTGTGTGCAGCAGCCAACACATTCCTTGTGTGCATTTAAAAAGGGGCAAACAAGAGACCACTTTAGCTTCCTTTCTCGAGGCTTAGGTAAAACTCTTTGATTGGCTGGGAAAAAATACTAAACATATATCCTGAATTACCTTTAGTGTTATCAGACACTGAAATTACCTTTAGCATTATCAGACACTATAAAGGACATATAAACTACTCTATGTAGCAGATGATAAAAAGAAATTTACAAGAAAGAATCATTATGACCTTCAAAGTTACAAAATTTGTAGTAGCAGAATTAAATATGTAGTAACCAAGATTAAACTTCAGATTTTTGATCCAAAGCTACCATCTCTCCACTAAATCATATAACCAATAGAAAAGACATCGGTGTGTATTTTTATAGCTAGACCACAATGAAAAATCATGTGACTTCCTATGTGATTTGCATAAGAAAATTAAAACTTTAATGGGGTAGAATGGAAATATTAAACTAAATTTATAAACTGATCTCTATTTTATAAATTCATTGGTAAATGTAACCTTCTTTCTTAATAGAAAAGTTCTTGGTTTTTCTCAAAATGACATCAGTGCCAACTCTGAATTCCATAAAGTGTTAATGAAAAGCTGTGGAGAAAGTGTTTTCAAATTCATACTTGCATGAGAAAATTACAGAGATCTGGATATATGCCAGAACCTCAAAGATAGGGGAAACCTAGTATCATTTCCAAAGATGATAAATAAGTGCATCCCAGGAAATTAAGATGTTTATGTATGACTTTATCCCTGGCAAGAGAACTGGTCATAAACAGATTTCTTGTTAGCATGTGAGAAAAGCAAAGTGATCACATGGAGTCATCATGGATTCACTTGGGAAAGAGTCTACCAAACAAACCTCATAAAGTTAATATGACATTTAAAGTTAATATGACATTATCTTTGACAAGTAACAGAATGTCACAAAATCTGTAATGCAGCAAAGTCTAGTAGCACATAACAAAATCTTTCATGATATCCTTATGGACAAGATGAGGTAGTTAGCATTAGCTGTAATACTGAATAATAGTTGGTAGAACAATTATAATTATTGATGTTAACTATTTGCTACCATAACCATAGGTCAATGGACCTCATTTTCCTGGGAATGAAGAGAGACAGCAATGAGGGGGAAGGGTCTTTGAAAACAGAAAAACGTAGAATGAAACTAGCAGCATCAGGAGCTACATTCAAAGAGTGGTATGTCCATTCAGTGCAGTCCATTGTCAAGAATCAGAGAAATAATATCTTTGAGGACTGAGCAGTTCTGTAGCTTCAGAATCATAGAATGGAGAAGGTAAATGATTCTACTCCAATTATAAGTCTTTCCAGGGATCCCACTCAGAAATAAAGTACAAGAGACCAAAGCAGGTTACACTGTCGCCCCTCTCACCAGGGGAAAACTGCTGCAGGATTAAACAGAAAAGCTAACTATGCATAATAGACACTGTGCTCAACAAGATCACCAATCACCTCCACATTGTTGAAGTTTCCCTTCTCCATCTTCATCTTTATTGGCATATCAGCACCACTCCATATGCACTACAAGCTCTTGTTGGTTTTCAGGACAGCAACCCCCCGGCCACTCTTTGTCACTCTCCTTCACTCATTTCCCCTTGTCTTAATATTGAGGTATCCCAGAGCAAGTCCTTCGTTGTCTTCTCTTCTTTATGTACACTCACTACCCTAGAGAACGCATCCAATTTCCTGGTTTGAAATCCATCTATATTTTGACATCTCAAATTATTATCTCTAGCCCAAACCTCTCTCCTGAAGTCCAGATTCATATATCCGACTTCTTACTTGACATCTCCATTTCCATGTCTAGCAGAGAATAAGTCCAAAATTAAACTCTGTTTTCCCTCTGAAACTCTCTCCATCCACAGTCTTTACCATCTCAACTTCTAGCAACTTGCTCCTTCCAGTTACTGAGACTAAAAATCTTCGAATCATTCTTGACTAGTCTCTCTTCCTTGCATACACAGTCTGCCGGGAAATTCTATTAGATCTATTTTCAGAAAACATCTAGAATCTGATTGGTTCTTGTTACTGCTACTATTTCAGGCCAAAGTACTTAAACTTTCCCCTGAACTCTTGCAACAACTTCCTAATAGGTCTTCCTACATCTAACCTTGTTTCCCTGCAACATGTTCTCAGGAAAAGTGCCACAGTGATTCATTTAAAATCTCAAGATCATTTCATTGCATTCTTCAAAACATGTCAATAGCTCTCAAGTTCACTTAGCTGCTGCTGCTGCTAAGTCACATCAGTCAAGTACAACTCTGTGCGACCCCATAGACGGCAGCCCACCAGGCTCCCCCATCCCTGGGATTCTCCAGGCAAGAACACTGGAGTGGGTTGCCATTTCCTTCTCCAATGCATAAAAATGAAAGTGAAGTCGCTCAGTCCTGTCCGACTCTTAGTGACCCCATGGACTGCAGCCTACCAGGCTCCTCCATCCATGGGATTTTCTAGGCAAGAGTACTGGAGTGGGGTGCCATTGCCTTCTCCTAATTTCACTCAGAGTAAAAGCCAAAGTCACTCAATGCTTACCAAACCCACTATTACCTAGTTTTCCATTAATTCTCTGTCCTTTACTACTCCCCCATTTGTGACCCTGCTCCTTGCTGTTTCTCAAAGATGCTGGACTCACTCCCAGCTCAGAGTCTACCTGGAATTCTATTCCTTATGCCTGGAATTCTCTTCCCACCAATAACCATGTGATTCAATTCCTCACTTCTGTCAAAAAGTTACTCAAATTTCACCTTCTCCTGTAGGTTCTCCTTGAACAGTTTGCTTAATACAACAATCTGTCTACCCACTCCATGAAACTCTCATCTTTTACACTTCTATTTTCCTTTTTTCATTGTAATTATAATCTTAAAAACTACCTAATTTACTTGTTGACTGGTTTTAATGTTTATTTTCTATTTCTCTCTGCTAGATCACTAACTCCATGAAGACAAAGTCTTTTGTCCATTTTCTCATTGATATACTTCAAACATGTAAAAGTGTACTTGGAACATAGCAGTCAATAAATATTTGTTGAACTAATGCAGTTTAGAACCTTCCCCACATTCACCTTTTCCCCATATCCTAGATTTAAACAATGAGAGCTCTGCATTCTCCTACCAAGACAGAGAAGCTTCTGCTACTGAAGAAATACAAGCAAAAGAATCAAAATCTGAGAACAGGGGAATTCTGGACCAGGTGCCAGATGAGAGGAACAGAAAAGCCCTTTAATCATTTGACCACAAAGTGCCAATTCTCTTTCTTCATCTTCAATTCTAGAAAAGTATTGAGACCATGGCTGGTTGTCTTTTCCTTGGTTTGGAGGTCAAGGAACCCTCCTCTTGTAAGTGATTCACAGTCTTTCCCACTAACTGGGATAAAGTAAAGACCCAACCAATTTTGCCAGAAGAAAGGAGGGATGATTGATTGATGTCAACCTATCACCATTCAGTTTTACTCCCATTAAGGGTACTTGGCACAATGGTAAAGGATGGTCTAAAAAATCTGTCAGGGTCACCTGATTCCCTTGGGAACTCCTAAAAGTTTACCTTCTATCTCTATGAACCTAACTATGACTTCCCCTGGTTTTTTCTCCCCATATTGGTAATATCCCTAACTACTTTTCTTTTGGATGTCCCTTAGGCATTGACCTTTTCTCCTTTGGGACAGAAACTTCATACTTATTTTCTTGTATAGCCTCAAATATTACAAAAGTGACCCACATCCTCCCTAAATCATACCAGTTATCTGAAATTCTACCTTGTCAGATTTGTTCCATATTCAGCCCCAGCTGAATGAGAATGAAAATTTCCTAGGAATGACAACCTAGAAGAAATAGTTCAATGGTTTTTACTATTTTCTTTATTTGGTTCAAATTTATTCAATATATTCCCTCAATGACTTGAATAATTATATGACAACATGCTTGGCAAATTTGCAGGTGACAAACAGCTAGTATAAATAGCTATTATTTTAAATGATACACTCAAAAATCCAGAATAACTCAAGCAATTTAATGAAAAGATGATAATAAAGTAGCAATTCATAGAAATGACTAGGCCAACACCTGACAGACAGTAGGCATTCTATAAATGATTGTGGTTGTATACAGAGGTTATAAAAATCAAAGATAGATGCATAGGTTTACTGGATGATAAATGCCATAAGAGTCAGTTCTGTGACACAATGGGGCTATTGCTAGGGAGGGCACACTGACAATTATTGTCTTGATTTGTGGGATTCACATTTTTCAACTAATTTTGACAAATTTGAGTGATACCTGAAAAAAGTGATTTTGAAACTGAAAGATTATCCACTGATTTATTCATTCATTATGTAGTCTGGAGTGCCTATTTTTTAAAAGCCTTGGCCTAGTCATTAAGGATACAGAATGTTTATATATGGAATAGCTAAAGAACTGAATATATAAGATTATTTTGCCATTGTCACTAATGTTAAAATAAAATGTTATGACATTCTTTAATAATGTGTATATATAGTAACATAATATTAATCATAAATTGACATGATTTTAAGCAAACTTTGGGACATAGTGAATGACAGGAAAGCCTGGTATGCTGCCATTCATGGGTTGCAAAGAGTTGATCACAGGTGAACAACGACAAAAATCATATAATATTACTACTGTAATAAATATAATAATATATTACGATGTAATCTTACATGTCATACTATGAATATGGAAATAATTTTATTTGACCACATGTTATTGATTAATAATAGTAACAGGAGATGCTGAAGACAAGGGTTCAATCCCTGGGTCAGGAAGATCTCCTGGAGGAGGGCATGGCAACCCACTCCAGTATTCTTGCCTGAGAATCCCATGGACAGAGAAGCCTGGTGGGCTACAGTCCATAGGATAGCAAAGAGCTGGACACAACTGAGAAACTTAGCATGCACATGCTTAATAAATGTGTTTTGACAAGCCAATCAAAATTATCACAATTCCATTGGAAGCTAGGTCACAATTTCTATGACAGCAAGTACCCTTAAAGTCTTTAAAATAAGAAAAAATACTCTAAATATGGAATCCTTCTGAAATGTTGCACTTTTCCACAATCATTATACTTTTCTTGTTCACACCTTATTTGATGCTAATTCTTTAGTATGTGCCTTTACTGAGTTTTTCTAAAGTATTCAACATATTTTCATTGAAACAAAAGCTGTCCTTCTTTTTAAGTATTATTTTATTGTTGTTGCTTAGTTGCTGAGTCATGTTTGATTCTTTTGTGACCCCAGGGATTATACCCTGACAGACTCCTCTGTCCAAGGAATTTCCCAGTCTAGAATACTAGAGTGGGTTACCATTTCCTTCTCCAGGGGATCTTCATGGACCAGGGATCAAACCTGGGTCTCCTGCATTACAGGTGGATTCTTTACCACTGATCCAACAGGGAAACCCCTAATATTTTATTAGCTTGCATAATATTTACTCAAATTATATATCTATAGTGAGAACTCTGGGCTTCCCAGGTGGGGCTAGTGGTAAAGAACCCACCTGCCAATGCAGATGACATTTAGAGACTTGGGTTCCTTCCCTGGGTTGGGAAGATTCCCTGGAGAAGGGCATGGAAACACATTATAGTATTCTTGCCTAGAAAATCCCATGGACAAAGGAGCCTGGTGGGCTACAGTCCATAGCATCACAAAGAGTCAGACATGACTTAAGCAACTTAGCACGCACACACAGTGAGAATTCTAATGGTATAAGGAATTTGGTAACTAACACAAGTGACTCTGCAAACGTATATGTCAGTGATTGGAGCAGAAGTACAAGTGAGTACCAGAGTACTGCCTACTGGCTACAAGTATGCTGTAGAATCCATTACAATGCTTTACTATGGAGGTGAGAAATGGAATGTTTCCTGCCACATCAGTAAACAAATGATGTCACAAATCATCAGTGTTTACAACCACTGCTGTGGTGAGCTGGTAAGCCATGAGGAAACTCAGGAAGGAAAGAATACTTGCAGCAATCAAACTGCAGCCACTCCCTATGGTGAGCCCTGAGGAAACTCAGGATATGAAGACACAGGATACTGGCCCCAGATAGGAGAGGTGCCTATCAAAGGAATGATTTCAGTGAGCCAAGACTCTTGCCTCTTCTCATACATAGAAAAGCACTAAATTTCATAACTTGGGATATCTGGTTTTCCTCTAATTAACAATAATCTTTTGACATTCAGACTACCTGCCATTTGTTGCAAAATTTCTATATCACCTGACTCCCCACTACCACCCTCACCTCCTCAAAGCATTTCTCTCAGGGTTACTTAATATGCTGCTTACCAAGCTTAAAGTTCTAAAATTTCACACTGAATAAAACTTCACTCTCAACTTTCAGATTGTACATATCTTTATTTTTCTTTAATAATTTTAAAAAATACAAAGCACAATGCCATAAACATTAACAGTTAAAATATCACCAAATGAAAAAAATACTATAGAATACACAGTTGCAAAAAGGTACATTAAGTTATTTTACAACTGCCTCAAGCTGGAAAAAGGAAAAAAAAAACCCAATGCCTTACCTAAGTTATCCCTCTCTCAAAATAATGCCATTTATATTATAAACCACGAACTCCCCATCAAAAGATGGGAACTGCTTTTGTTAATTCATATATATATATATGACTGTATCACTTTGCTATACACCTGAAACAAACACAACACTATAAATAAAATAGAGTACAATATGAAATAAAAATAAGTAACAGATCTTTGGGGCTTTACATCGAGTTAGAGTTCCTATCAGAGGGACAACAGCACCACAGCCACACTGGATCCTCATGAAGGGGGCACACGAATGACTGGGTTACAAGAATTACAGGAATGAGAGCTGCTCACTTCCCAGAAACTACAGCTCACAGAAAACCAACAAAGGCACGAGATACAGACCATTCACTTATGAATGTGTAAAACTCAAAAAACTCCACATCACTCCTACAACATGTCGAAAGTGCCTCAGAATTCACACAATACCAACTTTCTCATGGTTGTGGTTAAATTACATACACCAGTTTATAACAAATGGCAAAATCTGTAACTCTGTTCAAAGTTTTAAAAAATTACTTAAGAATAATTTCTTGTATTTCTATGCCACCTTTATAGTTCTGGTTTCTTATTTCTTAATTAGTAAATTCAGCGTGCAGTTTCTATCCCAGGCTAATTTATACACTTCTGGAAGAAACGGCCTCTTAAATCCACAGAGTGTTGAGGTGGGGAGGCCCCAACCACATCAAATTCATTTCACATATGATAATATATATGTTTCAATCCATTCTCCCACATTATCCCACCCTCGCCCTCTCCCACAGAGTCCAAAAGACTGCTCCACATATCCAAGTCTCTGCTGTTGTCTCATATACAGGGTTATCGTTATCCTCTTGCTATATTCCATATACATCTGTTAATATACTGTATTGGTGTTTTTGTTTCTGGCTTACTTCGCTTTGTATAATAGGCTCCAGTTTCGTCCACCTCATTAGAACTGATTTAAATGTATTCTTTTTAATCCCTGAGTAGTACTACATTGTGTAAATGTACCACAGCTTTCTTATCCATTCGTCTGCAGATGGACATCTAGGTTGTTTCCATGTCCTGGTTATTATAAACAGTGCTGTGATGAACATTGGGGTACATGTGTCTCTTTTAATTCTGGTTTCCTTGGTGTGTATGCCCAGGAGTGGGATTGCTGGGTCGTATGGCAGTTCTATTTCCAGTTTTTTAAGGAATCTCCACACTCTTCTCCATAGTGGCTGTACTAGTTTGCATTCCCACCAACAGTGGAAGAGGGTTCCCTTTTCTCCACACCCTCTCCAGCATTTATTGCTTGTAGACTTTTGGATAGCAGCCATTCTGACTGGTGTGAAATGATACTTCATTGTGGTTTAATTTCCATTTCTCTAATTATGAGTGATGTTGAGCATCTTTTCATGTGTATGTTAGCCATCTGTATGTCTTCTTTGGAGAAATGTCTGTTTATTTCTCTAGCCCATTTTTTGATTGGGTCATTTATTTTTCTGGGATTGAGCTGCAGGTGTTGCTTGTATATTTTTGAGATTAATCCTTTATCAGTTGCTTCATCTGCTATTATTTTCTCCCATTCTGAAGGCTGTCTTTTCACCTTGCTTATGGTTTCCTTTGCTCTGCAGAAGCTTTTGATTTTAATTAGGTCCCATTGGTTTATTTTTGCTTTTATTTCCAATATTCTGGGAGGTGGGTCATGGAGGATCCTGCTATGACTTATGTCGGAGAGTGTTTTGCCTATGTTCTCCTCTAGGAGTTTTATAGTTACTGGTCTTACATTTATATCTTTAATCCATTTTGAATTTATTTTTGTGTATGATGTTAGGGAGTGTTCTAGTTTCATTCTTTTATAAGTGGTTGACCAGTTTTCCCAGCACCACTTGTTGAAGAGATTGTCTTTTCTCCACTGAATATTCTTGCCTCCATTGTCGTACATATCTTTAAGTCAGGAAGAGGAAGAACAGCATTTAACTGTGCAAGTTGATTAATCTAGCCAAATGGCAAAGTGGAAGCTGGCTAAGATAAATAATAACTGAACACTCAGTTAAGTTCAGTTCAGTCGTTCAGCCGTGTCCGACTCTTTGCAACCCCATGAATCACAGCACGCCAGGCCTCCCTGTCCATCACCAACTCCCAGAGTTCACTCAAACTCATGTCCATCAAGTCGGTGATGCCATCCAGGCACTTCATTCTCTGTCGTCCCCTTTTCCTCCCACCCCGAATCCCTTCCAGCATCAGAGTCTTTTCCAGTGAGTCAACCCTTCGCATGACATGGCCAAAGTATTGGAACTTCAGCTTTAGCATCAGTCCTTCCAATGAACAACCAGGATTGATCTCCTTTAGAATGGACTGGTTGGATCTCCTTGCAGTCCAAGGGACTCTCAAGAGTCTTCTCCAGCACCACAGTTCAAAAGCATCGATTCTTCGGCGATCAGCTTTCTTCACAGTCCAACTCTCACATCCATACATGACCACGGGAAAAACCATAGCCTTGACTAGACGGACCTTGGTTAGCAAAGTAATGTCTCTGCTTTTTAATATACTATCTAGGTTGTTCATAACTTTCCTTCCAAGGAGTAAGCGTCTTTTAACTTCATGGCTGCAATCAGCATCCACAGTGATTTTGGAACCCAAAAAAATAAAGTCTGACACTGTTCCACTGTTTCCCCATCTATTTGTCATGAAGTGATGGGACCAGATGCCATGATCTTAGTTTTCTGAATGTTGAGCTTCAAGCCAACATTTTCACTCTCCTCTTTCACTTTCATCAAGAGGCTTTTTTGTTCCTCTTCAATTTCTGCCATAAGGGTGGTATCATATGCATATCTGAGGTTATTGATATTTCTCCCGACAATCTTGGTTCTAGCCTGTGCTTCTTCCAGCCCAGCATTCCTCATGATGTACTCTGCCTATAAGTTAAATAAGCAGGGTGACAATATACAACCTTGACGTACTCCTTTTCCTATTTGGAACCAGTCTGTTGTTCCATGTCCAGTTCTAACTCTTGCTTCCTGGCCTGCATACAGGTTTCTCAAGAGGCAGGTCAGGTGGTCTGGTATTTCCATCTCTTTCAGAATTTTCACAGTTCATTGTGATCCACACAGTCAAAGGCTTTGGCATAGTCAATGAAGCAGAAATAGATGTTTTTCTGGAACTCTCTTGCCTTTTCCATGATCCAGCGGATGTTGGCAATTTGGTCTCTGGTGCCTCTGCCTTTTCTAAAACCAGCTTGAACATCGGAAGTTCGCAGTTCACTTATTGCTGAAGCCTGGCTTGGAGAATCTTGAGCATGACTTTACTAGCATGTGAGATGAATGCAATTGTGCGGTAGTTTGAGCATTCTTTGGCATTACCTTTCTTTGGGATTGGAAGGAAGACTGACCTTTTCTAGTCCTGTGGTCACTGTTGAGTTTTCCAAATTTGCTGGCATATTGAGTGCTGCACTTTCACAGCATCATCTTTCATGATTTCAAATAGCTAAACTGGAATTCCATCACCTCCACTAGCTTTGTTCGTAGTGATGCTTCCTAAGGCCCATCCTTAGCCCCTGCTATAATTTATCTTCAGGGGACTGAT